>NC_045697.1:49584208-49899519 GCF_009834535.1 Camelus ferus | reverse complement strand
CTAAGTGATTTATCAACATTTTTTTCCTAATCAAAGATAGCTCCCTCCCTATGAGAAATTACAATGCTTTCTCTGAAGATAAGGATATTGTCACCTTGGTATATATCCATTTAACAAATATTTATTCCTAGAAAGTAAAAAGAGGGGGTGGTAATACATAAAGCCAGAGGGATTTTTAATATCTTGAACTCATACTGATAAACCACTAAAGAATAATTAATAAAGGGAATCATAAACTCAAAGTCATCGTAATTATAATCACATTTCTATAGCTCATTTTAATCTATTATAAATTCTTTATAACAGGAGGAGTAGTTTCACCCCAAAACATTAAAATATTCTGTTGTTAAAAGAGAAAACATCCTGGTGACATGATAATGTGCCATGTTTTGTAAAAAAAAAAAACAAAACAAAAAAAACAAAAAAACTACCTTCTATACCCCAAACATTGTGGCAGCTTCTCAGGCCTATAAGATATCCAGCTCGAAGCGAATTCACTCCAGCTGTCAAGACAGTCAGGTGACTCTATAAGGAGCATTGCTGGGCTGTAGACATTTACTTTTTGTTTTCTAACAAAATCAATTACTTGCTCCCATTACACTCCTACTTTGTTAATGAGTTCACAAAATAATAATTTAATCATGAACATAGTGGTAAATTAACTCTGTCATCCCTATAACTTGCCTACTATTTATCCACTCATTTATTTGTTTATTCCTCAAATATTTATGGAGCTCTTTCTATGCGCATGGCTTCAGAGAAGCAGGTAGGAAGCGTGGGAGTCAAGCTTTACAAATATTTCTAACGAAGAATTATAAATGGTATCATTTATTCATTAAAACCATATTTCGAGGATCATCAGTGGTTCTAGGCAACTTACATTATATTATCTCATTTAACCTTCACAGCACCACCACTTTCAGGGGAGTATTAGTAGCGTTTTACAGACAATGTAACTGATGATTAGAGAGGTCAAGTAACTTGTAAGTATCTGGTCAGGGGCAGAGCCCACATCTAAACTCAGGTCTTAGTGACCCCAAGTACTGTGCAAATAAAGAGGAGGAGGCTGCTAACTAATTCTGTCTGTGAAGTGAAGCATTTCACAGAAGTGAAGGCATTTCAGAGGAGCCACTGCTTAACCTGATCTATAAGGAGCCCATCATCTAATAAGTAAAGGGCATGGCATCTATGATGGAAAGAATGGTGTAGACAAAGGCATGATTATATGCTGTGGCTTGCACCTGATTTGATCTTACCAATCCGCAGCAGTGGGACACTGTGGTTCATTAAGGGCAGTTTCTCTACCTCCAGTGCTTCCCGAAGTAGACAGGACACTCCTTGAGAACAAGTATTATGCCCTATTTATTTGGTAGTCCTCCCAGAGCCCAGAACACATCTTACAGAGATGGTGCTCAATTGTTGTTTGAAGAAGTGAGTTAGAGTGTGAGGTGAGATGTATGGGAGGGAGGAAGCGAGGGAGGGAGAGGAAAATACAATTTCTGCTGTAACATTTTATCACAGGGCATCTTATGGTGTTTATTTTCTAAAAGTTGCTGAGTTGATTCTCTTATCAGTCTCCTTTTGAGAGATAATTGCTGGTATAATCTTAGCAACATGATTATACCTTTTTTGTTATGATCCAGCAGCCACGAGACTCAACGCGTGCTTCAGTTATGATAGAAATAGCTTTGCGTAGACAGTCTCCCTGGGACAGCGTGTGTAGGTCTACAGTGTCACCCTTTGTGGTCCTTCACTGCAGTATTACACGTCCATAATAACAACAACAGTAGCTTGCATTCCTTACCCAGTTTACTTTGAAGGCAGTTGTACCTCCGTCATCGCCTCACAATAACCCTGTGAGGTCTTTGCCAGCCAACGGAGCCAAGGTTTGGGCAGGTAAGCCATGGGCTCCAGGAGACCAAACTCCAGGCCCAAACGCAAGTCTCCCGATTCCTGGTCCAAACTTCTTTCCATTTATTCAGTCTCCTTCCCCAGGAAGAAAAACAATTCCCTTAAGGAATTATACTTGAGTTTGTCTCTTTCCATTTCTGTTTCTTTTACACACACACACACACACACACACACACACACACACACACACACATTGTCTTGCTTTGGAGGAAGTCTGAATTTGTTCTAAGGTACAACTTGCCCCTAATTGGTTTTCACCCAATTCCTGTGGCCTTAGGTGACCTCATGACCATTGTGAAAATGGTTTCTAGGTGGGTCCTGAGGTTCAGACGTGTCTCACAAGGGTCATCCTGGCACTGCCTGCCTTCAGACTCCTTAGTCTTTATCATCAGTGGAGTCCACACATTCATTTCAGACATGAATTGGCTTTAACTATCCCTTATTGGTACTAGTGACAGTCAGCCTTCTGAGGCATGTGACTGGATTTGAGTTTAGGTCCAATTCCACACCCCTAAAATGAAAAACGCTAATCTGAGAAGTTTCCTGCCTAGAAACCACCCACCCCCACCCCAAGCACAGGACCACGGAATTGAAAGGATCATTTTATTATACATGTAAGCCCTCTCAGGATTAACCCTACTATGTGGAGGATTTTTCAACCAGTTGAACAAGTTGGGGGTTTTTTATTCCCGCTTCATTTATGTTTTGAAAACCATTTTGGAATCTGTACTCTCCTCCAGCTTCACTGGAAGATAAGGAACCTGCATGCTATCTGCAACCCTTAAATTAATCAGGTGAGGGAGATGGTTGGGAGGTAGGGAGGTGAGAATTGAGTCAGGAGGGAACATGTGACAACAGCAAGCACACAGATCGTTAAGGAGCAGCTGGTGGCCAGTTCACATTGCTAAACACCTCAAAGGAGCCAAGTAGCAAATGCCTCCCAAAGTAAACCTCCAGTCATCTGAGAGTGAATGCCCTGATTGTGGCTAAAGCTGATGGGAAAATGTTACAGGCTTGAGGCATAACACGGTTGGAGGCACTCAGATAGATCTGACTTGAGACGGGGCTCACAGTCACCTTCCCTAGAGGCAGCTCCTTCAAATCTCATTCATTTTGACAGTTCCAACCAAAGGGTAGCTAGCTTTTCTTAACACCTCAAATCCACTATGGTAGGTAACTCAAGGTCTGACAATTGATTCAACAAAGAATTATACAGAGTCTACTATGTGCCAAGCATAGTAGGGACTGAGAAGCAATAAGGCACAATCCCTCCCCTTGGGAGCTCTCAATCCAACAGGAGAGACAGAAAGGCAACATTTATAATCTGGGAGCTATTCAGTAGATATAAATAACTTCATACTATGGACACCAACCGGTCAGAGGGATGTTGGCAGGTGCACGGGGGCATGCCGGCTGCAGGTCAGCCCTGCCTATAGTATCACATGTTAAGGACAGTAGCAGAGGTCTCTAGAAGATGCTATGGGAGCTCAGAAAAAGCTCAAGCTACTATATGTCAGAATTCTGGCCTTTGAAGAGGATAGTTTTAGAAGAGTAAGGTGAAATAATAAAGACAATGACAAAACTACCATATTAGGTACATACCATGGGCCAGCTCTGTGTTAAGAAACAACTTTCCAAAGGTTACTTTATTTGATCCTCACAATATCCCTCTTTTAACAAATAAGGAAACTGAGACTTAGATCAGGTGAATTACCCAAGATAACACACGTTTTTAACAGGGTTTAAACCCTAACAATCTGACTTCAGAGCCAGCACTTAATATGTGAAATTTGAGGTGTTGATTCTTCTGAAAATAAGTTATCCAATTTAAGAATACAGAAAGAATAAGAGTTAGTCAGCAAAAAGTTGGGTTTCCTACCATTTCCTTACTGCAAGGGTCAGAGTATTTTAGTTAGAAGAAGATTGGTGAAGTCCTTAATCAAAAAGTCAAACCCAGGTCAACATAAGTAAAGATAAATACAATGTAAGAAAAAATCTAACAATCATTTTTCTTAAGAGTCCTTTAGAATGAAGGATAGGCAGAAAGAGCCATCAGGCAAATATTGTTCAAGCTGTTTCAAGAGGTAAGTGGCAGGCACAAGGGACCATTACTATAACTCTAAAGAACCTTGTCGAAAATTTTAAAATAAAGCTATCTTCTAAAACATGCTTCTGGATAGTAGAAATGTTCCCTTTGTCTGTCTTTGATCAGTCAGCCCAGGAGAACTATAGCCTCACTTAAAGGCAAAATAACAGAATTTAAAAAAAAAAAAAAAGATTTTCCAGAAGAATTCCTAAAGTATACTTCTCATGCTGAAGTCTGTAAGTAATAAGAGAAGGTTGGAAATGTCACCAACAGATCGGATTTTTCATGGTGCCTTTCCAAGAGTCCTAAGTTCACAGGATCACAGGTCACAGGAAATTCATGTCTGTGGATTTAATAATAACGTAAAAGGAAGGAACAAACAGCCACCCCCTTCTCTTCTGTCAAAATGCAAAGATTTCTGTTTGAAATGTTGAGGCTGAGGGTATCACTGAGGGAAAATCTACTGCTTTAAAGATTAAAGGGGGGGGGGGACATATTTCCCAGAATAGCCAATACAATATTGAAGGAGAAGCACAAAGTTGAAGGACTGGCACTACTCTACCTGACCTTTATGCTAGAGGGGATCCAGTTTTTGGCAACCAAGAACGTTGTTTGAAATAGGGATCTTATTCCGTCCTATGGCTGAAATCATGTATGTGTTGGTGACTCCAAAATTTATACCTCTCCTCTAAGTGCCAGACTCCTATTTCCAACTGCTAATCCAGCATCTTTACTTGGAGATCTCCTGGACATCTCCAACTTAACATGTCTAGATCAGAACTCTTAATTTCCTTCCCAAATCCAATCCTAAACCAGACTTCCGCATCTCAGAAAATGGCGTCACTAGCCATCCTGGTGTTTAGTCTCCAAACCTAGAAGTCATCCTAGAATAACTTTTTTTCCTAAACTATTAAAAATTTCTCCACTCCTTTTCATTTCTACTGCTACTATTTTGATTGAAACAACTGTCTTTTTTTAGTCTATTGCAAAACGTCTAGTATCCTGACCTCTCTGGCCCCTCAGCAATCCATTCTATAAGATGATTTCTTTTTGTATAAAATTTGTCAAATTTTTATTTGGGATAATCTCAAATTTACTTTTTGAAAAAGTTGTAACTTTATTTTTCCAAAGCATTTTAGAGTAAGTTGCCAATATGATGCCTATCACCACCGAATACCTAAATGTACACTTCCTACAGACAAGAGAATTAGCTTACATAACCACAAAACACCTGTCAAAACCAGGAAACTAACAGTGACGCATTGCTACCACCTAATCTGCAGACCTCATTCAAGTTTCACCATTTTTCCCAGTAGGTCACTTATAGCAAAAAGATCCAATCCAGAATTATGTGTTGCATTTATCTGTCATGTCTCTTTAGTTTCTAGAAACCAGGAATGATAATTCAGCCTTTCTTTCACTTTCATGACGTTGATACTTTTAAGGACTATAGACTAGATTTTTGTTTTGTGTTGTTTTTTTTTAAATGTCCCTTAATTTGCGTTGTCTGATGTTTCCACCACAGGATTAGATTCAGATTACACATCTTTGGCGGGAAAATCATAGAAAGACTTTTCCATCATATTTTATCAAGTACTGCACACTTTTGATTTGTCCCCGTGCTGGTGATGTTCATTTAGATCATTTGCTGAAGGTTGTGTGCCAGGCTTTTCCACCCTGAGATTATCCTCCTTTCCCCAGTAATTAATAAGTATTTTCTGGGGAGATATTTTGAAACTATGTAACTATCCTATGTTAATCAAATTGTCCATTTATATCTATTTACTTATTTATATCAGTGTGCATTTATGGACTCCTATTTTATTCAGGGGATTATAAATTTTACTATCATTACTTGTTCCCAGTTGTTATCATACTTGACCCCTAGAGAGGGGATTTGTGATAGGTTTATTCTTGGTCTTGCTTCTGGGAATAGAAGCTGCCCTATGGAGGAAATTTATGGCAATACTCATTTCTCAGAAGTATCTGCTTTTAGTCAGATACAGAAAGCTCTGAGAAGGCTTCTTTCTGCATCTGTTGAATCCCAAATATTTTCAGCTTAAAATAATCTTTATTCCAACTCTGGGGTTCCAAGTGGGTTCCCATACTGCCAAGCTCTTTTCCAAAGTGGTAGTACTATTTTGCATTCCCACCAGCAGTGGATAAGTGTTCTGGTTGCTCTGCATCCTTGCCAACACTTGGTATGGTCAAACTTTCATCTTGCCATTCTAGTGGCTAAATACGTAGTCACAGCACATTGTGGTTTCAGTCTGCGTTTCCATAATAACTAATGATGCTGAGCATCTTTTCATGCACTTACTAGTCATCCATGTATTTTCTTGGGTTAAGTGTGTGTTCAAATCTTTTCCCCATTTTTACTGGGTCATTTGTCATCCTATATTCAGTTTTAGGAGTTATTTATGTATTTCAGATAGAACTCCTTTATCAGATATGTTTTACAGATATTTTCTCCCATTCGGTACCTTATGTTTTCATTTTCATGATTTCCTTTTGAAGACCAAATGTTTTCAGTTTTAGTGCTATTAATTCCTCTCTGAGCTGTACCCCACAAATTTTGATATATCATGATGTCACTGAAATTCACTTCAAAGTACTTTCTGATTCCTAATTATCCCATTTCTGGATCCATTACTCACCTCCTCCTTCAACCAATGCCAGAGAAAGAGTAGCAGCAAACTTGGGTGATGGCAACTAACAGTTTACAGAACATTTCTTCGCTTCATTTAGACCTCACAATACCATTCCATTTCACAGAAGAAACTATAATTTAATCAGGAGATTAAAACAAGTTGCCCAAAGTTGAAACATCAATAAAGACAGATTCAAGCCTTACTCGGATTGTCTGACTGTAAATCCCATTCTCTTTCCACTGTACTTTTCCTAGATCTCTGAAGGTCTAAGTTAAAACCTTTTGGTAAGTTAAGTTTCTAAGATAGTTTGTATTTTAAAAGGAGACTTTCAAAGATCTTCAAAGGATGCTCAGATTTCTAACTGTGGTAATATCAGATGCAATCGCCACAGAGAGCCAGCAATGTCTCTGTCCAATCAGCCCCCTCTCACCTTTGAAATCATCCTCTGCTGGCTCCTCTGGTAATGAAGCCAATGAATCCAGGTGGCTTGCATGAATTTCATGTCTTTTAGGAACAGGTCCTCAGAATGGCATTTGGAAGACTCCCCTTGGGAGCCCCCAGGGGTTCTGGTCCAATTAGTACTGGTTGGAATGCAGGGATGTAGATTTCTTAGCAAGCATCTTAAGGTAATTCTGATGCAGGATGTTAGGGGATCACCCTAAACTGGTAGGAAGAGGGTAGAGGGTAGGTAAGGATCAGGGGAGACAGGAGGAGGTGGTAGAGGCAGGCGAGGATGGGTATGAAGTGCTTGTAAGCCCCCTTGGGGATTTAAATCTCATCCTAAGTGTAGTGAGGAATAATTGAGCTTTTAAGCAGAGGAGTTACCTAATAGATTGAGAGTTTAGAAAGATCAGGAAAGTGGAATGTGCAGAATGAACTACTGGGGTCAAAGACAGGAGGTGAGGAGAGCAGCTGGAGGCTGTTACAGCAGTTCCTGAGAGGCTGGTGGCTTGGACAATGATATCGGTGGTAGGGATAGAAAGACTTCAAGAAAGAAAAAAAATGAACATACATGAAGAGACAACACCCAGTGAAAGGGTTCAATGAAATGAAAAAATAACAAAAAGCAGAATGTAAATTGCTAGTGAGGACCTATAAACAAAAAGGCAGCATAATCCCAGAAATGGTGATTGAGGGTCCAGGGGAGAATATTTCACCCAGAGGACTTCGAAAGCTTCCTTGACTCTGTCCTTTCCAGAGACTTATTGTTTATGTTAATAAAGGGAATTTACTGCCTCAGATCATAAAGGCTGCTGCTCAGCCTGAAATCTGTTCAGCGACCGTGCTAACAACAGCCATATTTTTTAGCAGAGCCCTCTTGCAAGCAGTTTTATGATCTCGCTCATGAAAGTCCTTCCCAACCGGCCCCATATCCCCTATGTTGCACCTTATTTATGGGCTGAGGTGCTCTGCCCTTCATTACAGCATCATCCCTCAGTCTGCTATAAAGCTCGGGAATGAACTTGGTCCTGAGTCCAACGTAAAATGTATTCAGAGAAAAAAACTTGGCATGGATGGCCACATTTCAGTCCCAGGATTCTGTGAACGGCCTCTCATGAGTAATGTAAATCAGATTTGTGGATTTATATATGCACTATATTTACACTGTCCAATATTATTTTTAATCATATCATATGCCATCTCCCTGAAGCTGGTACAAAAGGTTATGGGCTCAAGTCCCACTGAGGTTGCCTCCAGATTGTCAATTATATTTTTAACCCACATATACTCATATAACTTTATTTTTCCAAGCAACATCAATCACAGTCCAATAAAGTGATAATAATTTTCTTCGTATTCAGTTAAAGGAAGAAAACTGCCAAGGAAAAAAAGAGATGATACCTACCAGAAAAGCCTAAAAACAAAACAAAAGAGATGGGAGAAGTAACTGAACTTACCAAATAAAGTAGAAGACAGCACAGAGCCTCGGAACAGCAGTCCTCAGCCCTGACCTCGCGTGAGAGTCACCTGGAGCTCTTTTAGACTAAAGAGCCCCACCCATGACAATTAGCGCCTACCTCTGCGGGGGCGGGGGGGTGGGGGTTCCAAGCAAATGTGTGCTTTAAAAACTGCAAGTACGGTGTTTCCAGTGTGCAGCACAGAGCATTACTGCTCTAGGAAACAGAAGAAGATTGATGTGGACTTATCAGCATCCAAGAATCCATATCTGACATATTGTGGGACAAAGATTAATCCAAGGTATCTGTGTCTTCTTTCCCATACTAAAATGTATAACTTTTGTCTATGCTAAACTTACAAAGAAAAAAAAAAAGATCCTTTTTTAAATTTTTGTGTTTCAGAAAGGAATATAGTCATTGGTTTTTTAATCTTTTAAAAACATTAATCAGATAGTATCACTTTTAGAAATGAGTATAGCTTTGCTGCTTTTTCTCATCCTTTAAAATCATGAAGTAGATCATGTCACTTCCCTGAAGGACTCCTTGTATTTGCAAGGCCTGAGCAGATGGACAAATGGAAGCCACACACTGTTTACTTAAATGTTTAAATTGATAGTTCAAGCTACTAACTTGTTAAATAACATATATTCCATCCTCCTACTTTGACAAATTCTCAACATCACTAATTATCAGAGAAGTGCAAATCAAAACTACACTGAGGTAGCACCTCACACCAGTCAGAATGGCCATCATTGAAGACTCTGCAAATAATAAGTGCTGGAGGAGGTGTGAAGAAAAGGGAAGCTCCTACACTGTTGGTGGGAATGTAATTTGGTGCAACCACTATGGAGAACAGTACAGAGGTTTCTTAGAAAACTAAAAATGGAGCTACTGTATGAGCAGCAATCCCACGCCTGAGCATATATCCGGAAAAGATGAAAACTGTAATTCAAAAAGATATATGCACTTCAGTGTTCATAGCAGCACTGTTTACAATAGCCAAGACATGGAAGCAACCTAAATGTCCATTAACAGATGATTGGATAAAGAAGATGTGGGATATATATACAGTGGAATATTACTCAGTTGTAAAAAAGAACAATATTACCATTTGCAGCAACATGGATGGACCTAGAGATTATCATACTAAGGGAAGTCAGCCAGAGAACGACAAATATTATATAATATCACTTATATGTGGAATCTAAAAATAATACAAATGAATTTATTTACAAAACAGAAATAGACTCACAGATATAGAAAACAAACATGATTACCAAAGGGGGAAGGGGGATGATAAATTAGGAGTATGGGATAAATAGATAAAAAATAATATGTATAAAATAGATAAATAACAAGGATTTACTGTATAGCACAGGGAACTATATTCAGTATCTTGTAATAACCTATAATGGAAAAGGATCTGAAAAAATATACATATATACATATAAAACTGAATCATTTTGCTGTACACCTGAAACTAACACAATACTGTAAATCAACTATACTTCAACCAAAAAAATCAAAAAATATTTGTACAGCTTTTACGTAATTAAAAGTTGGCAAAATATCAAAAATAACTGAATTTAACTATTATGACACATATCTGAGTATTCTGTTGATGGGCCAGAAAAATTTGCATGGGTAAAAAGTAAAGATGTATATAGCTCATAAATTATCTATTTCAGAATAAAATTTATTGAATAAATTCCAATAAAATGAATAATTATATTATCATAATCAAGATTGTCACATAATTTGTGTTCTATTGACAGTAATGTCAAATTGATCCCATTTCTTGAGCTATTATAGTTCTTAGTTTTTTTAAATTAATTTCAACTTGGAGAAATTTCCCTAGAAAGCAATCAGAATTGTTGATAAAATCCTTAAACCAACATTTAGATTCAAAAATAAACCTCAGATACCATATTCAAATACTTTAACAGGGTTACAAATAATAATTATTACTGCAGAAAGCACTGCAAAACACTTTAATTTTATCCTGCCACCACTTACATCACTATTTTCACCATAAAGTAATGCTTGGAACCTGAAGACTGTTTCTCCTAAGTGTGTGCTTTGCATGCATATGTGTACATGTATGTGTGTGTGACATATGTAGTGCCCACTAAAGCATGGGCTCCAGCACAAGACCCCCTCTTATTTAGTCTAGGCAGCAGTGCTTTTCTTCTCATTGCCCTTCCGTGGCTTCCCTGAGAATTAAATCTAACTCTTTGCCAAGGACCACAAGTCTTCATAAGGCCTTCTTATCAGGTCTGGCATCTGCCCAGCTGAGCCTCTGTCACCCTCTCCTCCTGCTCTTGTTTACTCTGCTTCAGCTACAGTGGTCTCTGGTCTGCTTCTAAGACACCGCAACCTTCTTTCTACTCAAGAACTTTGCACTTGCTGTTCCCCCAGCCTCCCAGCACAGCTCTTTACATGGTTGGCTTTTTTGGGTCCTTGGAGTTTCAGCTGAAGGCAGACAGATGGTATCTGTGGTAATTAAAGGTACAAATTCTGGAGCTAAACTCCCCAGGTGCAAATTTGGCTCTACTATTTATCATCTGTGTAGTCCTGGACCAGTCTCCGAATGGCTCCATCCTTCAGTTTCCTGATTATAGAAAGGAGACAGTCATACTTGCTCATAGGGTTACTCTGTGGATTGAATGAGTTAATATAAATAAAACACTTAAGACCAGGCTTAGCATAGAAAGCTAAGTTTCAGTACATCACAGCTTAAGAAAGCAAAAGTCACCTCCTCAAAGATGCTCTCCCTAACGGCCCATACCAACATAGCTTCCCACTAACACGTTACTATTTCATTTTTTACGATATTTATTCCTATCTAGAATTGCATTGCTTATTTTTTATAATGATTTATTGTCTGTCTCCCCTAGATGGCAAGTTTTATTAGCACTGAGCCCTTGTCTGAGAGTTCACTGCTGCCTCCTCTTATACCTGGCACATAATAGGGCTCAATAAACATCTGCTGAATAAATTATTTTTTCTAAAAGATGCCAACTTCAAACTAAATCAGAAATTACAGATTTGGGGGAGGGAGGGTGTTAAAAAAAGAAAAAAAACAACTTACTCTCCTTTCCCAACTAACTTTTCTCAAATTGTACTCATTTATGATAGGTTAGCAGGTATCTGTGCAAGGCTGTGATGTGCCAAAAAGTGAAGGCAATATGGAGGTCATGGTGCTGAAGATGGCCGACCGCTCACCAGTAACGAGAAACATCTGCTAACAGCCCCAAGAGAAGTGGGATCTTTGCAGTTATTCGGTCAGTTTAGTCAATGTGGACTTCTCGCCTGGTCAATGTAAGATGCTGTTTGTAATTAATGAGGAAATTGACCAGTAAATGACTGGTGCCTTGTACACTGGAGAGAGTCGTAAAGTATGGAGGGAACTTCTCTTTAAAGAAAAAGCAAAAAGCATTGAACTTCATAGATCATCAAAAGTTATGAATGAACACCAATCACACCAGGGATGCCATGTGAAATTATTCCTTCTGAGATAAGAATAAAAATTCTGTTGTTCCAGCTTTGAATCCATTTTTTGGCTGACTATTGTCTTGCTTTCCCCAGATTTCCTTCGCATACATGACACTAGCATCAAGCCAGGACAGTGAGAAAGCAATGAATTCTAGCATAATTTGGGTAAGTTTACAGAGAGCTGAATCTCAAGAGTCTTTGTAACTTTCCCATATAAGGAAGCTGTTTGTTGCCACTGCTGCCAGTGGTAACAATCTTCACATCTCTGGCCCCTTGGCCCCCCCTGCCCCTCCTGCATTCCTGCAGTCCTCAATTTTCCAGCTCCTTCCTATACTTTAGGCTGGAAAATTAATTTGGCTTCCTTTGAGCTGTTTGGAAGAAAAATGAGACAGAAAGAAAAAATTTTAAAATGATTATTGGCATTGTGTAGAAAGAAACCAGTCATCTGAGTTAAAACTTATATCAGAAATGAACTTAATAATGCCAAAAACAAGCTTCAAAAGTGGGTCTCAGGTTCTCACTATTGCAAGTATAGTGAAATGTGTAAGAATGACTCAAACAATTCCAAATGGTGTTTTGGTTCCCTGACCAATCCATCAGGAAGGATGCTATTAATTTATGTTAAGCTGAGCACTTCTCCAGTGTTCAATCACTAACATCCTGCAGAATAAAATAGTGGAAGACTGCACCTCCTTACAGTCACCCACAAATAGCTGTAGTGGCTGTTTTTTGGCTTGGGTTTTTTTTTATTTTAATCTATAGCACAAATTTCCAACAAGACTCTGTCAATAAGTTCCCTTAGATTACATCCTTTTGATGGTTTATTGACAATAAAACAATAAAATAAAGATCAAAAATTTGCTTCGTGCTAGAGAAGCTATTACTCCAAGTCTTCAAAGAGTAAATGAGAAGAAATATTAAGATGTGAATTCACTCACACAGTTACTGTGGAGGAAATTTGTAAATGTGCATTATTGTATTATCAGTAGTGGGAAGACCAGGAAAAGAGAGTGAGTTCAGCTATTTATTATCTGCCAGCCTACCTGTGAAGCAGTGAGAATAACAGTACAGCACGGACCAGTACTACCTGGCTCCAAAAAATTTTTAATACTTGGTTTTGGTCAAAAGATGTCTTCTTAAGCAAGGGAGGGAATTGAGCTGGTAACAACTAGACCACGCCCACTCACCTACCCATCCGATTCTCTGGGTGGGTCCCAATGAAAGAGAAGCTCAAAAATGTGACAATGAATATATATATGTTCCTGTACAACTGAAAAATTGTGCTCTACACTGGACTCTGACACAACATTGTAAAATGATTATAAATCAATAAAAAATGTTATATTGTTTAAAAAAAAAAAAGAGAGAAGCTCTGACTCTGATGTAGTAGCCTCTGGAAAATCACATCTGAGGGACAGGACTGTTCCATAAGGCTGAAGGATACACACACAGGCTCCTAGCCAGCAAGGTAAAATTGGCCAAAATTCCACTCACCAATAGTGTCTGGCTCAAGACTGAGCCCAGCTGGAAGGTGCGTCCTTGTCTATGTTTCTGCTCAGAGTGCCTTTTTCTCTTCCATTTAAAGGGGCCACATAGGAAGTACCTACTCTAGTACGAGTCTAAGCTCCAGCCTTACCTTTCCTACACATGAAGGCTTGGGCCTTTCTCTCTCTGTGATCTTTATACATACGTCTATACTTAAGCACTTATCACATTGTGTTAGCTTATTTGCATGTCTGTCTTCCCATAAGATTGTGAGATTCCTGAAAGTAATCATATTCCTGTCTTTATTTTCATTTCTTAGCATAGAACCTGGTACAAAATAATTTGTGCCAATGCTTAAAAAGCACACTTGTTGTATGAGGGTTTGGAAAGATGGATGGATGGTTGGACACATGGATGGATGGATGGACAGATGAGTGGAATCCAGAAAACCTCTATCAAGAACATGAAAATGGTATAATGGAAAAGAATCTGAAAAAGAATAGATAAATTTATATATGTATAACTGAATCACTTTGCTGTACACCTGAAATATTGTAAATCAACTATACTTCAATTTTTAAAAAAGAACATGGAAATAGGCTTGGAGTCAGGGCAGAGGACTCCACTTCTGCTCTCTCTCTATCCCTTGACACTATTAGTGAGTGAGCAGAGAATAAAAGTCAAAGTTGCCAAATGAAGATTTTGTTAATGATAGCATACCTTACTCAATAAGCCAACACAACTGTATGCAACTAACCCTGTCCTGTGTTTTTAGAGGTTGTGCTAGGTAGCCCCCGCCACGATCAAATACCCACCCTCTCCACCCCACTTAGTACCCCAGGAGGCTGGCCTATATGGGCAACATCAAGGCACCTAAAGAAGCACTCTGAGGCATGTTACCCTCTCCCTGGCTTTCCCCATCCCCCAGCCTCAAAACATATATTTTCTGAATATTCCTTAAAGTGAGAGAATATAGACATAAATATCACCCTTCCTAAAGTTCCCCTGTAGATGGTGGAGACTTTCACTAATTGTGAGCTCTCTGATAAGCAATCTAACGCTTGGGTGGAAAGCAGTTTTAATGGAGCCTTTATTTCCTTGGAAACCAGCCTCCGGTGCAGAGCACTGAGTACTCGAACATCAACAGCAGCAAATCCACTCCAAGCACAACAGAACAAGCAAATATCCTTTATTTAACAAATTTGAATGCTTTGCCTCCTCACTGGAGGCAAGCTGCGGGGGGCGGACATTTTCTTCTAAAGCTTGTTCTCTAATCCATCACTTCTCAAACTCCTTTAAAAGAGTGTAAGTGGAAAAATACACTATGTTGTAGTACACAGCAGAACAGATAGTTGAGGTTGTTGGTTGCTACAGACAACTAGCTCAAGGGCTCCATCCCAGTATCACCTGTAGCACCAAAGGGGAGCGGTATCTTGGCACAGGGCATCCCCCGTTTGTGTGGCTCAGCGAATTCCAGGGCTGAAAATAGACAGGTGGCACGTACTTCACACATCCCTGATACTGACACTGAACAGTGGACCCTGGAGGCTTCCACTAGAACCACAGCCTCCATGCCCCTGAAAACTGGGTGTCATCGTGGCCACCACTGTTGCCATCTCAGAGTGGATTGTGCCTGGCTTATTTCATGGAGCTGGGAGGGTGATTTGGTCCGTTGTTTTCCAGTGAGTAGTCTCCAAGCCTGGTTATCCAGGCTTTTTCGGAAAGTATAACCTCTCTTTATTTAATGTTTTAAATTCATTCACATTGTTCTAAGCTCAAAGCACAACAATAAGAGATGCTAAAGAAGTTTCCTTCTCCCTTTGCACCCCATCGGCCCTCAGACCTTCAGGTAACCACTCTTAAAAGTTTGTGTAGGGGGAGGGATACCTTAGGAGTTTGGGATTAACAAATACACACTACTATATATAAAACAGATAAACAACAAGGACCCACTGTATAGCACAGGGAACTATATTCAATTTCTCATAATGAGCTGTAATGGAAAAGAATCTGAAAAAAAAATACATGTATGTATTACTGTACAATCACCTTCCTGTACACCTGAAACTAACATTGTAAAGAGACTGCACTTCAATAAGAAAACAAGAATTTTTTAAAAAATTTTAGGTATCCTCCCAGCTTTTCTTTTTGCAAGCATAATGAACACAAATATTATTTTCAATTCCTTTTCTTGCACAAATGGTAGCAGTGCTATCCACATACTATGTGTCTCTATGCATTCTCTTACAACTTCCTTTTTTTACTTAACAAAATATCCACATGGGTACACAGAGCGCCTTCTCATCCTCTTTTACAGTGACACGGAATTCCATTGCGTGGATGCACCACAGTTTATTTTAACCAGTATCTATTGATGTTCATTTGGCTTGTTCCCAATTTTTAGCTATTGTAAACAGCGCTATATATGTCATTTTTTACGAATATAGATATGTCTTTAGAAGAAATTCCCAGAAACAGGACTACTGGGTCAAAAGATAAGTGCATTTGTAATTTAGATAAATATCACCAAATTGACCTCCAGAGAAGTTTATCATTTTGTACCCCTACCAGCAATGTCTAGGGGTGCCTATTCCTCCAGAGCCTTGCTAACAGAGTATGTTATCCAATTTTTGGACTTTTGCCATCCTGATAGGTGAAAAATGAAGTCTTAGTGTAGTTTTAAATTTCATTTATCTTATTGTGAGGGAGGTTTATCATCTTTTCATTTGTTTAAGGCCATCTGCATTTCCTAATAGTAAGGCCTCTTTCTTCTGGAATTAGCCCAAGCTAGTTTCTATTGCTATAGACTGTTACACTATTTAAAACCCCTTTCTCCTGGAAGCCAGAGTGTCTCCCCATGTATTTATTTTTATATTTGGTCCTTGAAGGACCAAGATGGAAGAAGTGGATTTCACCTGAAGTATCCATCCTTCTAGAGATAAAGGAAAAGGAGTCCCAAGTGACTGTGGGTGGCCTCTGCCTCCAACTTTGGCTCCAGCTTCCCAGGCTTTATCAGGTCTTGCTGTTAAGTGCTTGAGTTGGGAATAGGCAATATGGTGTCCTGTTAATACACCATTTTTTAAAGTTTTAATTCCACTTCATGGGTCAATAACTTCGAAACATCCATAGATGTTGCATTCCTATATCTTCTTCCTCTTTGCTCTATTCTCTTCCTGCCTTTACCTTATTTTTCCTTCCTTTTATTATTCCTGAGGAAGTCAATCATTATAAACTGAGGGAGTGAGTGAAGTTGATCAAACCATCACAAGTTTCCTCAGTTCTCCTTCAGCATACATTGTTTTTCCCAGTGGATTTCAAAGACTTCTGCAGTCTCGATATTTAATCTAACACCAACATGTGGATTCCTCCAAGTCAGTATCTCAACTTGGAGGCAATCAGGACTGGGAAGAAGCCATGCTGAAGGTACAGGGCTGAGGAGAACTCTCCTGGCCTCAGAGATCAACTCCAACCAAGCAGACTGACAAAACTCCAGCACCAAGCAAGCAAAAGGCATTACTGAGAGGTTGAAGCCAGCAGACAAGACTCAGCACCAGAAAATCTAACAAGATACAGTACTTTTTATTACAGGGAGGCCCCAGCAAGTCTGCCCAGACATGGCAGGGTCCCATCAGAGGGCATGGGCAGGGGTAAATACAGGCTATGGGAACTAATACCAGGAAGGACCGGGGCGGGGCTTATATGGAGTTCAAGGTTGAGTACTGGTGCCAGAGAGGATTATGTAACAGATAGAAAAGAAATGTTGGGTGAAGAGTCAATGAGAAAAGTCAATCCTCCAGCCCAGTCCCAATTTATAAGAAGAAGAAAAAAATGCTATCAAGAGCTCCATGGAAACCTAAAACTGGGCCCAAATTTTGATACGGTCTTTGGATGAAATGTCATTTTAACATGGCCTATAAAACAAGCCATTAAAATTTCAGTCTTTAAAGTGACATCAGCATAATGGCAGAGTAGGATAACCTGGACCCTCTCTCTTCCCACAAACACACTGATTCAGCACCAATTCACACATAATTCCCTTTTTGAGAAATCCAGAAACTAATTGAAAGAATCCTGCACCCGGGGTGAATGTGAAACCAGACTCACTAAAGCTGGTAAGGAGATGTGGGACATCCACACAACAGAATCCCTGCCGGCACAGGGAGAGGTCAGGAAGAGATCCCCTAGTTCCAGCTTCTTCTAGGGAGGGGAAGAGTTGGTTTAAATGTTCAGCACCTCAAATTTTCTGAAGGTGCTCCCCAAAGGACTGCCTCCTGTCTTGCCAGTTTTAGAACTCTGATGATTCCAGCACAGTTTAGCCAGCTGGAGAAGAATGGAGATGGTAGCTTGGGCTGGTAAATTCCATAGCTCTTTCCCTTGGCTCAGCAAAGAGCAAGCAGACAAAAAGCACAGATGCTGGCTTCTCCATGAGGAGATAAAGAGCTGGCCCAAGCATCCAATGCAACAACTTTTCCAGGAGCTGCCCAAACAAAGGACAAGCTTCTGACTTGTTTGTCTCAAAATGCTGATGAGACCTGGCATACTCTAGCCCCTTGGGTGCTAGTGAGAACAGAGATGGAGATTTAGGCAGGCAATTGTCACAGCACTCCCAGCTCAGCCCAGAACAGGTGGAGAAAAACTCTAGCTCCCATCTTTTCCCTGGATAGGAAAAGAGTTGGACAGAGCATCCAATAAGCCAGCTTTTCTGGATGCTACCTGAGGAACAGGCTTGGGTCCCATTTGTCCCAATGCCCAGATGAGACTAGATATACCCTAGACACCTGGGGGACTGCAGAGAACACAGAAAATGGTTTCAACCATTAGGAAGGTTTGAGAGACCTCCAGAATCTCTGGCCAGGCTGATTGGTGGCGGTCTTCTTTCATATGAAGTCAGTCCATGAACACTAAGAGAGGCAGCCCCTTTGTCTAATGCACAGACACCAACAAAGAGTCAAAGAAAATGAAGATGCAGGCAAAGATGTTCCAAATAAGGAACAAGGTAAATCTCCAAACACACTGACCCTAATGAAATAGGAGTTATATTATTTATCTGACAGAGAATAAGAGATAAAAATCTTATGATTTTCCAAACAGATGCAGCAAAAGTATTTGACAAAATTCAATGCCCTTTCATGATAAAAAAAAAAAAAAAAAAACTCAACAAACTGAGATTAGAAGTAAATCACCTCAAAAAAAAAAAAAAACCCATATATGAAAAGCCCACAGAATACATCATAGTCATTGGTGAAAAACATAAAGCTTTTCCTGTAAGATCAGGAACAAAGCAAGGATGCCCACATGTGTCACTTTTATTTAACATAGTACTGAAGTCCTAGCCAGAAAAATTAGGGAAGAAAAAGAAATAAAAGATATGCAAATCAGAAAGGAAGAAGTCAAATTGTCCCTATTTGCAGACAACAGGATCTTACATGAAGAAAATCCTAAAGACTTCATAAAAGAAAATAAACTGTTAGAACTAATAAACAAATTCAGTTAAGTTTCAAGATGTGAAATCAACATAAAGTAATCAGTTGCATTTCTGTGCACTATCAACAAATTATCTGAAAAGGAAATTAGAAAGCAATCTCATTTACAATAGCACCAAAAAAATAAAATGCTTAGGAATAAAGTTAACTAAGGAGATAAAAGACTTATCTACTGAAAACTACAAAACACTGATGGAATTAATTAAAGAAGAGACAAGCAAATCAAAAGACACCCCATGTTCATGGTTGGAATTAATATTGCTAAAATATATATACTAACAAAAGCAACATACAGAGTCAATGCAATCTATATCAAAATCCCAATGGCATTTTTTTTAAATAGAAAAAACTATTCTAAATTTCATTTGGAACCACAAATAGCCAAAGCAGTCCTGAGAAAGAACAACAAAGCTGGAAGCATCACAGATTCTGATTTCAAAATATATTACAAAGTTACAGTCATTAAAACAGTATGGTACTGGCATAAAGGCAGTCATATAGACCAATGGAACAGAATAGAGAGTCCAGAAATAAATCCATGCATATATGGTCAACTGATTTTTGAAAAAGGTGCCAAGAATACACAGTGGGTAAATGACAGTCTCTTTAACAAACAGTGTTGGGAAAACTGAATATCCACATGCAAAAGAATGAAACTGGACCTTTATCTTACGTTTTACACAAAAATCAACTCAAAAGGGATTAGAGATTTAAACATGAAAATTGAAACTATAAAACTTCCTAGAAGAAAACTTAGAGAGAAATCTTCATGACATTGGCCTTGGTAATGAGTTCATAGATATGAGACCAAAAGCACAGACAACAAAAGCATAAATAAATAGGACTACATCAAGCCAAAAAGCATCTGCACATCAAGAAGTCAATCAACTGAGTAAAAAGGCAATCTACAGGATGGAGAAGATTTTTACAAACAATGTTTCTGATAAGATAATAATCTCTAAAATACATAAGGAATGCCCATAACAATAGCAAATAATAATAATAATAATAATAATAACAACTTGATTTTAAAATGAGTTAAGGACTTGAATAGACATTTCTCCAAAGAAGGCATACAAATAGCCAACAGGTATATGAGAAAAATGCTCAACATCACTAATTATGAGGGAAATGCAAATCAAAACCATGAAATATCATGTCATACCTGTCTGGATGTCTACTATCAAAAAAAAAAAAAGACAAAGTGTCTGCAAGGATGTGGGGAAACTAGAACCCTGTTCACTTTTAGGAATGCAAAATGGTGCAACTCTATGGAAAATAGTATGGCAGTACCTCAGAGAATTAAAAATAGAATTACTATAAGATCAAGCAATCCCACTTTGGGGTATTTAGCCAAAAACACTGAAATCAGGATCTGAAAGAATTATTAGCGCTCCATGTTCATCACAGAACTATTGACTATAGCCAAAAAGTAGAAATGTGAACGTCTTCCAACAAATGAATAGAGAAAATGTGGTATATACATACAAGAGAGTATTATTCAGCCTTAAAAAAAATATGTGACATTGATGAATCTTGAGGACATTGTACTAAGTGAAATAAGCTAGTCACAGAAAGACAGATACTGCATGATTCCATTCATTGGAAGTATTATCCAAAATAGCCAAGTTCATAGAATTAAAGAGTAAGATGATGGTTGCCAGGGGCTGCAGGGAGGGAGATGTAGGGTTACTTGTCAACAGGCATAGGGTTCCAGTTAATTAAGGTGAGTAAGTTCTAGAGGTCTGCTGTCCAGCATTGTACCTATAGCCAACAGTACTGTACTGTACACTTCAATATTTAAGAGGGTAGATCTCATGTTAACTGTCCTTACCACAATAAAATTTTATAGAAGAATGAATTTTAAAATGTCGTATTAGACACTTCAATTATGTGCAGTTTATTATGTGTCAATTATACCTCAAAAAAGCTTTTTTCCAAAAAGAAATGTAGATTTGCTGCCTGGAGTCCTACCACATTTCTGTGAAGTACAAATACCTTTATCAACCATTCTAAATTAAATATCTTCCATAATTTAAAATAAATTTTTAGTCTTAACAAAAATGACAAAAAATTTGGGCAAGAGATAGCCTCCTTCCACCACAGACCCTGGACGAGTAAAACACAAGGCCAAGGGCAGAGTCAAGAGTGGTGAGGGGTGGGGACTGGGGACGCCACGGCACACATCACTTGGTCATTAAAAAATAAAAGCAGTATTATGTTTTTCACGTTGAGCCACTTTGAAGAGAGCCGTGTCAAAACATTCTGCTTCACCAAGACTTTCTCCAGGTACACTAGAGCCCCAAGACTGCTGGGCCCCAAACAAGCGTGGCACTTGGGAGCCCTCGAGTTGAGGTCAAATCTCCGGATGGTAACTTGGCTGACCAGGGTTATGTCAAGCCTCACCAGACTCACTGTACTATCAGAATTCCCTCAGAACAAGGGCAGCCTGGACCTGCAGAGAGAAATTCATCAGAAGGTTTAAGCCCACGAATTTGGTAAGGACAAACTTGAGAGACCAGAAGAGAAGCACACAGACCATCTCTTTTCCCGCCAATCCAGAGCCAGCGTCTGGCCATCATATACAGCTCGTCTTACTCCCTTAGGCCCAGCCAGATTTCCCACGATGAATCAGAGAGAGCACAGTACGTGATACTTACCTAGATTACATCAGATCTCGTGAAACTTTTGTATATGACAGTTGATTATGTAAGATTATAATGGTCCACATGGAAAACATTCACTAATTTTACATTTCTTCATGTTTTCTTTACTGGATCTCATGGGGTATGTAAAGTTGCAATTCCAAATAAAATCTTTCTCAATGCACAAGCAAAAACAACCCACCTCTTTAAACTTCCTTTGCTCAGAATCTAGATCACAGAAAGACTATAAATCTCAGCTAAGTATAAAATAATTGCTCTCTTGTAAGTGATATTATTCCAATTGATTAACTTCCTACTTTTCTGTCTTCCTTTCTGTCATAAGTATGTTCATGTGACTCCCTGAAATGAAACTGTCCCTCTGACATAAATAGGACCCTGTACATTAGCTACTGTCACCAGCACCGCCTCCCCAACATCTCATTAGGGTTAGGCTTTTGGCAGTTGGGACTATCAATAATATTACTAGGCTGACTATCAATAATATTACTAGGCTAAGCTTATGAAGTTTCATTTTTGTGGGGGTTTTCTTGTCTAAACCCTCTAATCCAGGCATTTGCAAACCAGCCATAACAGAGTGTCCTCTGAGCATTCAGGCAGACATTAACTAATTCATTTGCTACACTTTCCTCTTTGGGGGTATGGGCATGTAATACAATACTTGTCAGAACACTCTGGCAGACACGGGAACAGTTTTGACAGGATACTAATATTGCGCCTTGATAATTTATTGAAACCACCTGGTTTCAGATATCTTGAATTCAGATATTCAGATATTAAAGCTCCAGATAATACCTGAATGTGTTACTTTGAAATTTTTCAAACCTACAGAAAATTTGAAGGAAGCGAATAAGGATCATCCATATACCTTTCCTCTAGATTCACCAATTTTAAATATTTTGTCACATTTGTTTTACCTCACTTTCTCGGGGAGGGGGGAGGGTGTAATACCATTTGAAAATAAATTGCAGACAGCATGATACATTAATCCTAAATATTTCATCACTTATCTCTCAACAATAAGAACATTCTCCTATATAAGCATAATATCTTTATTGTACTCAAAGTATTTAACCTTGACACAATATTATCAAACATACAGTTCATGTTCAAACTTTTCCAATTGATCTGATAAAGTCTTTAAAGCTGTTTTTCAATTTTTTTTTTAACCCAGGGCCCAATCAAGGAGGGCACGTTGCATTTTGTTATCATGTCTTTCTCGTTTCTTTTCACGTGGAACACTTCTCTACGTCATCTACCTCCCTCTTCCCAAACTTTTTTTGGTCTTTTATCATATTAGCATGTTTTAAGAGTCCCAGTCAGTTGTTCTGTAAAGTGTTCCACAACCTGGATTTGCCTGATCATTTCCCTATGATTCGATGCAGGTTAAATATTTTTTGGCAAGATTTTGACGACATTATGTAAGTGCTGTTGTGTGATCCCCATTACATCACATTAGGAGAGAGAAAATGCCCTGTTACTCATGATGCTAAGTCTGGTTGCTTGGTTAAAGAGTCTGCCATACTTTTTCATTGTAAATGTACTTTTGCCCTTCACAATAGATAAAATACTAAATGACACTTTAACATGATGTGCGTATTCATATATATATATATACATATATATATATATATATGACATATTTAGAGCAGTTCGAAGTTCACAGCAACACTGAGTAGAGGATATAAGAGGTTTCCCATATAACCCCTCCCCACACACATGCATCACCTCCCCTACTATCCACATCTCCTACCAAATGGGTCCATTTATCACAACTCTTGATCCTACATTGATGCATCATTATCACCTAAAGTCCATAGCTTATATTCTATGGGTTTGGACAAATGTATAATGACATGGATCCACTATTATGGTACCATACAGAGTAGTTTTAATGCCCTAAAAATCCTCCATGCTCTGCCCATTCAGTTCTCCCTCGCCACTAACCCCGGCAACCACTGATCGTTTTACTGTCTCCATAGTTTTGCCCTTTCCGGAATGTCCTATAGCTAAAATCATACAGTATGTAGCCTTTCCACATTGGCTTATTTCACTTAGTAATATGTATTCAAAATTCCTCCTTGTCCTTTTTTTTCCAATTGAAGTATAGTTGACTTATAATATTATATTAGTTTCAGGTATACAACAAAGTGATGGATATTTTTATAGATTACACACCATACAAAGTTATTATAGCATTATTGACTATATTCCTTATGCTATACATTACATTCCTGTGATGTATTTATTTTATAACTGACAATTTGCACCTCTTAATCCCCCTCACCTATTTTGCCCATCTCCCAACCCCTCTCCCTCTGGCAACCACTAGTGTATTCTCTGTATCTGTGAGTCTGCTTCTGTTTTGTTATATTAGTTCATTTGTTTTGCTTTTTAGATTCCACAAAGAAATAAAAGCATACAATATTTGTCTTTCTCTCTCTGACTTGTTTCACTTGGCATAATACCATCTAGGTCCATCCATATTGTTGCAATTGCAAGATTTCCCTTTTATGGCTGAGTAATATTCCATTGGGGGGTATGTATGTATCTCACATCTTTATGCACTCACCTGTTGGTAGACATTTAGGTTGCATAGCTCATTTCATTTTAGTGCTAAATGATATTTCATTGTCTGGAAACATAACAGTTTATTTATCCATTCACTTACTGAAAGACATCTTGGTTGCTTCCATGTTTTGGCCATTATGAATAAAGCTGTTATAAAATCTGTACAGGGTTTTGTGCGCACATAAGTTTTCAACTCCTTTGGAAAAATACCAAGGATCCCACTTGCCTGCATTGATTATTATATTGTTGGTGGCAAAATAATGATTTTCTAATGTAGTCATCCCTTCCACATGTACTAGTTGCCATTCTTTTGTAAAGAAGAGCTTTTATGGCTCTCCCCACCACCACTATTTTTTAAAATTTCTATGGAACATAATTCTTTTAAAATTCAGTATGTTATAATCCATTGTTGTCATGCTCATATTTTTACAAATGTAGTCAGAGCAACCAGCTGAAAGTTAGTCAAATGTATAATTTTACTACATTATCATGTATTATAATTCATTACAAGAAGCAGTCATGCTGTGTTCAAATACTAGTTTTAACCTTCAGTCCCCAATCAGTTGGAAATTAGTAATATAACTTAAATGTTCCCCCAAATCAAGCACCCACCTTCTAGAATCTATCTTCTCCTTATTTTTCAAATAAAGTAACTTGTGCTCCCATCCCACAGTATCGTAGGAAATCCAGCAGCATTCCCAATATTTCCAAAGGTTTGGGGCTGTGAGAGCAAGAAATAGTCTCCTCTGATTACCTGTCTCCTTTCACAACCAACCCAATTCCTCATCACCTCCTGCCAACCTAATGCCACTTGTGCCTGTTGCCATCCCCTGCCATATTTCTCCCAACCATGCATTCAGCACCTTCTTCACTTCTCAAGGCTTTGCAGAAAATATAGAGAAATCATAACATCAAATAGGAAGTAACTGAATATTCCACATCACCTATCATGGCTCTACGACCTTTCTCTGAGTTGTTCATTGCTTTAATCCTCCTTATTCAGTCTACCATAGCTCCTCTCACATCATCTCCGCCTCTAAGACAAGCACCAGGCACCATACAAATGGAATGACTACAGCAAACACTTCATTCATGGGCTAGGTCTAGAGTCACTCAACAGTTTTCAAGTTCCCCAGTCAATAACATCATTTTCCTCTTTGCCTCACTCATCCTACTTATGTATATCCTTTCAATCACCTTCCTGCCTCCTCACCTTGGCAAATCATCTTTGCATCATCTTCAGTAGTGGCCCTCCTGGCATCCTGTCCCTACTGGCTAATCCCAGGTAGCCATCCCTCTGAGCTCACTCCAACCTCCGGATAAGACTCTTAGCAGTACATTTCTTTTGGCCATCTGCTCCTTATGGCCACCTCTCCTAACCTCTTATCACTGTTCACAGCTCTCTCTATGGAAAAGCTGTCAATCTACTGCACCAGCCCCACTTCTTATACATTGATTCTTGAACTTTCCATTGTGACCAAACCAGTTCATCTGATTCTTTATAGGATAGGAGGGTCTGTTGAGTCACAACTGCGATTATGAGTCAGAACATTTCAGTTCTCAGGAGGAGGAACATGAGAAATATGATCCCTCCCAGGAAATAAACACATGACAAATATGTGAGATCAACTCCTTACTTCAAAAATCATACCCATTCACACACACACACACTCCTTCTATTTATGTTACTCTTGCCTATGGCATCTGGAGGAGAGAAAGAAAGAAAAATTGCCATTAAAGAGATAAGGAAGTCAATGGTCCAAATTGCAGTCTTCACAAGTGGCAGCTCCAGGAAGTAGCAATGACTCTGCTGAGTCATCATGAGTTTCCTACCTCATTTAGTACATATAACCTGGCCCAATGCCATGGCCGTGAGAACCTTTAAACAAACAATTACAAGCAAGACTAATGACCAGGAAACAGAGGTCAGGCCTTAGCCTGGGGCCTAGATTACATGGGCTTCAGTGAAATATGAAACAATCATTACTTAATTATGAGTCCATTTATTTGTGGGAGACTTTTAATAAATAAATACAATCAGTAGGTTGAGAAGGAATTAATCGATGGCACCCTTTGTGGTAATCAGAATAATGCCCCCACCAAAGACTTTCCTACTCCCCAGAACCTGTGAATATGTTACCTTACATGGCAAAAGAGACTTTGTTAAGAATCATGAGATAGATAGATTATTCTAGAATAGCCACATGGGCCAAATTTAACCACAAGTGTCCTTACAAGATAGAAGAAGGCAGAAGGTCACAGTTAGAAAGAGATTTGAAGATGCTGTGTTCTGCATTTGAAAACAGAAGGGGCCATGAACCAAGGAATGTGAGTAGCCTCCAGAAGTTGAAATAGGCAAGGAAAAGGATTCTCAATTCCTCCAAAGCCTCCAGAAAGAATGCACCAGCAACTCCTTGACGTTAGCCCAATAAGACCAATTTCTGCTTCTGATCTCCAAAATTATAATATAACAAATTTGTATTGTCTTAAGCCACCAAGTGTGTAGTAAAATGTGATAGCAGCGATAGGAAACTAATACACCCTCCTTACCCAGTTGAGTTCTGAGATGATTAGGAGAAAGGCAAGGAGTAAGACACAGAGCCAGACATCACCTTCATTGCTGATAATGCTGAGAGTAGAAAGATAGATAACTATAAAAGTCCTTCTAAACCAAAACCCAGGCTAGACAGCCTTCACCACCAGCCAAGTGCCATCTGGGGCCAGGGCCTGAAAAATCTACAGCAAGAGGGACATCAAAAGCCAACAAGCTTCGTGGTTCAAGAAGACCACAACATCACAATCACATCCAAAGCAAAAGAAGGCAGTTTCTTCTTGCCCATCTCTTTTTACCAGGAGGATAATCTTTCCCAGATGTCCCTCCCTGGAAACTTTCCCAGAAGTTCCCTTCAGAGACCACTGACAAGGATAGTTATCAAGGCCAAACTCAAGCTGCAAGGAGGAAGAAGAAACAAGCACTGGAATTTTCAACCTCTGTAGTGATAAGTAGGCACTTCCGGCAAAGAGTTAGGTACGTATCCCAGTGAGAGACAAGAAGTAGAGAAAAGGGTGCTGAGCCCCTTTAGATAAGGCTGTAAGTTCAAGCTGAAAGGGCACATATCTAGACTTTGAGATCATGTCTACTCTTGCTCTTACATTAGCTCCAATTTCTCTCTCCAGTCCATTGTTATCTTTTTATTCAATTATTTCCAAAGATCTTTATTGAGTGAGTTTTCTCACTTTCAAGGCAATCTGAGTTATTGCAGAAAAACAGAAAATTATAATTAGGAAAAACTAAAAAGTGCAAGTTATTCCACTCTGAGATAATGACTATAATGTTATAACTTGGTGTATGTTGTTAAACAATCTTATAACAATGTACATGTAGCATTTCCTTCCATTGCAATACATGTAAGAATACAAGACAAATTACAGTGCTTAACTTTAAATGTTGAAACATTTTGAAAAGCAAACTGAGTTATTTAGAAAGTAGCCAATGCCAACTGATAAACTAAGATAATAGGAAAAAGAAATAGTTTGAAATAGTACCCATTTAAAGTTAATTCATCAAATTTATATATCAGGAAATGTGAAGCCACATGGTATTTAGCTAAAGTGTAATGTTTGGTGAAATTAACTTCCAGCCCAGCACTTGAAACAAAAACACCATTAGCTTTGTATGCATACCCAGGTTTGCTTTGACTATTACAGACATAAATTGTTCTTTCTATACACTGTTCTGCATAATGCTGTAGCATTAAAAGGATTTAGTGTATTCAATGTTCCAGTTTGCAAAAACATCCACATAAATAGCAACTTCAGCCTTCAGAGCTTTCTTTAAGCTTGTCTCTCAAGTATTCAAATTCCTTCTGAAAAGTCATTTCTCTAGTAGCAAATACAATTTTTAATTAATTAGCATCAGAGAAACATTTCCCTTGCACTTAACGGGAAATGCCTGCCCACATCTCACATATCTCAGCCATCATGACAGCTAGATAGAATGATTTTGACTAGCCATCATGAATTCGCCCCTTTGATGCAGCTGTTTGGCCATGGGGATGTTTTGATGCTGTTCAAATTTCAGCCCTGCCATTTATTAGATGTTTTCTTGCGACATATGGCTTGTAGGATGGAAATAATATTATCTACCTCAGGGCGGGTGTGGTGAGGATTAAATGAAATGCTACTAAGTGCTTTTGTAATGCCTGGGATATACTAGTTGTTTAGTAAATAGTAGCAATCACAAAGTTATTGATGGTGGTACTGATGTTGGTGATGATGAAGATGCAGCAAAAGCACATACAATGTAGAACCAAAATGATGCTCTCCCCTTATCCAAGGGGCAGGCACAGGAATCCCTAAATATAAGCATGCTCAATAACCTTTATTATGAACTTCCAGAATTAAGTTGAGAAAATTAAATTTACATAAACCACAACATCAAAAGAACCTAGAAGTGTATGATCAGATGTTCAGTAGTAGCATCTACTGACCATTTGTGACATCATAGACCCGATGTGCTCCTCATCTATCTCCTACCTCAACTTAACGAATGACTTAATCGGTTTTTAATGTATTGGTGACTCACTTTTTGCCAGGTATTGCTGGGTGCTGCCGTTTTTGCCTGGTCCTGCCAAAAGTTCTAGACACCACTGATGAAGAGTCAGGGTATGCCCAGCCATAAAAGAAATGTTTATGGTATAAAGGTAGGCATATAGAAGGGGAAAAAAATTAATGGTGAGGGAGATATTATAGTTTGGTAAATGCTACAAACTGATGAATTAGAACAAAGATTAAATAAGGAACATCTACTGTTCCCAGAGAACTCTTGTAGAAACCTTGACCACCAGCATACATGCAGTGCTAGAAAATTGTGTGGCTGCTTTGAAAGATTCTTCAAAAGCAAGAGGCAACTTCTACCTGTCCAGGATAAAACTTGCTACTGTAGCATTTCCCTGCAAAAAAAAAAAAAAAGAGAGAGATCGGAATAGAAATCTTTTGATGTTGACTTCTGCTGGGAAACTGTTCCACTGCTATGGTTCCCATTCCCATTCTAACCAATATAAAGAACAGAGAAGAGAAATAACCATACTGTTGCATGAATTAGAGACAAGTAAAATTAGGTCTGGTTCTTGCTGAAAGGGTAAAAGGAAAATAATTCTCATAAGAGGCAAGGATTTGTTATTCTCAAATGAAATTGCACTGTTTAAGAAAGAAGGTGCTCATTGACAGATGTCTGGATAAAAAAGATGTGGTATATGTATATACATTGGAACACTACTCAGCCATAAAGGAGAATGAAATAATGCCATTTTCAGCAACATGGATGGACTCAGAGATTATCATACGAAGTGAAGTCAGAGAAAGACAGATATCATATGATATCACTTATATGTGGAATCTAAAAAAAAAAGATACAAATGAACTTATTTACAAAACAGAAAGAAACTCACAGACATAGAAAAAAAACTTATTGTTACCAAAGTGGAAAAGGGTGGGAAGGATAAATTAGGAGTTTGGGATTAGTGGATGCAAACTACTGTATATAAAATAGATAAACAACAAGATCCTACTATATAACACAGGGAACTATATTCAATATCTTGTAATATCCTATAATGACAAAGAATATATGTATATGTATAACTGAATCACTATGCTGTATACCAGAAACTAACACAACATTGTAAATCAACTACAATTCAATTTTTTTTAATTTTAATAAAAAAAGAAAGAAAGAAGACACAACTAGAGATTATCTACCACGCCATGAAAGGAAACATGGAAGCAGCCAATAATGCAGATCTGTTGAATTCAAAGTTACTTTCCTACAGAATCTCTCTCTTGGGTGGTCTCAATGACCACAGATTGTCTACAACGTGGTTTACCCATTATGTGAGGCCTGGTGTTCCCATGATGGTGCCTATGCACGTGGGTACAAAATTTTTAGCCAGCAGCTGATGGAAAAACATTTGTCGGCAGTATTTTGAAATATACCATTCTATCTTGGATGACATGCTTGATGGACATTTGACACTCTTGTCTACAAATGTAGGTCTGGCAGGCTTAGTGACAAGGGTATGGGTGAACATTTGATTCTGGCTCAGTGTAACCACGTAAGCACATGTCCATTTGTCTCCTTCTGTACTAGTGACATATCCTACTCAACAGATGGGACAGGGTGTGGGGCTGAGAACCAAAGAATGATCACAGCTCGCATTGTCTATCCCACAAACACCTCTTTGAAAAAAATTTAACACTCATTTTTCAAAGCACTTTGATGTTTTGCATTTGGTTTGAAGCTCTTTGGTTTTGAATTAGGCTGTCACTTCTCAGTTTCTTGAACACAGGCGTATATAAGGAAGGGAATTTTGACCCTTGGTCTTCTGGGCTGAAACCATCAGGTTAGGTAATATTAAATTTTATGTAGTACATTTACAAATTTCAGAGAGAATTTACATGGTAACTTAGAAGTTTCTCAAATCAAAGTTGAGTAGGGGAGGTTTTCAATGACTAGGTCTGATGAGTGAATGAGCACATGTGCACGCACGTGCACATACACACGTGCACACACATGCGCACAGACTCTCAACATCAACCCTAGATTCATCAGTTCTCTCCAGTACAGGCTCTCTGTCAGAAAGAAAGAAAAAGAGGGGGAGAGGGAGGGAGAAAGGAAGGATGAAAGAAGAAGTTTGTACATGAAAATATAAACTTCCAAAGTAGATAAAATTTCCCCTAAATTAAGTACAAATCAAACCAAATTTTACAAAAGGATCACTTCATATTTCTCCACAGATTTATAGCATAATTCAGAAATGCTTTATCAGGTTTCTAATTAGTTTTCAATGTCTAAAAGTTCTTATTACATTAACTTTTATTTTAATTTGTCTGTGAAAGCTCCACACAAACTGTATTTCAAAGATTGTGCAGCACAGTGGTTAAGACAGATTTGTGTTGGAATTCTGGCTCGGTCTATACTCTGTGTAATTTACAGAAGTTATTTAACCAGTCCTCAGTGAAGGAGTCATCATCATACTCAGCCCCTCTGGACTTAAGTGAGGATAAAGTCAATGCCTTCTTGTAAAGTGCCTAGTACAGTGCCTTGTGCAGAATAACATTCCGGAAATGATAACTGCCCACTAACCAGCTCAACCTGGTTACATAGTAGAAGCTGGTAGCTCTTATAAATACTAAGACCCAGGCCCCTTCCCTGGAATCAAAATTTCTTGGGGTGGGGCATAGGCACCTACATTTTTAATGCTCTTTTGCTTATTGTCATTTGCCATCAGGATTAAAACCCACTTCAAGCATTTTGTAGGCAAGGGCTCTGTCTATTTTGCTCACCACTGCGTACCTAGGACCTACCCCAGCACTCAGTACAGGGTAGGTACTCAATATATATGTTGAATGAACAAAAGAAAGTCTATCTGTTCAACATATTCCAAGGTAAATTAACAACAAATACCAATAGTTGGATTATTTATAGGCCAAGAAAAATCCAGTGTCTGAACAGAAAGTTGAGCACCCCAAAACTTCTATATTTAACTTCCAAGCAATGAAAGGATGTGCCTTTGAGGTCAGCATTGTATTATTTGGGGTAAAATAAGTAGATAATTCTCTTTAATCAGTGAAACAACTAAGAACAGCTTTTACAATAACTTGTAAAAACATGACACTAGAGGATTCATGTTCAACCTTTTTGTTTTCATAACATACTTATAAATAGAAGCATTTTTGTCCACATTCAAGATGGAATTAAAAGCTTCAAAACAACAACAAATAAGAGAAACAATTACCATAGAGTCATTATTATGACTGGAAATTGTCTCACAAGATTTATAAAAATTGACTTAGTTATCCAATCATTTACTCAGTCTTATAGCAGAATGTCACTCTTCTAGAAGAATTCTTTATTGCCTTTAATTTCCTCCCCTATAAACTCATGAAACAAGTTCTCACACATTCCAATAAGCATTCAACGGATTTTTGATGCCATTTTACTGCTTACTCATAGCAAATTGTACTCTCTGCTATACATGCCCCACAACCTTCTCAGTTTAAAGTTACATCTGATGGAGATCTTCAAGACAGTAAGGAAACTCAGTTCTAGCAAAAGGAGATATTACTCACTGGTTGCTTTGGTCGCCTGCTTCTATGATAATGCATTGTAACAATACACCCCCAAACTCAGCAGTTTACGATAAGAAGATTTTATTCTCTTGCTCTGGGGTAACAGCTGCCATTTGGCTGATCTAGGCAGGGTTCAGCTGAGCAGCTCCACTTCAAGTCCAACATCAGTCAGGTGTGCCTCCACCCTGTGAGTTGCATATCTGTGCTACATGTCACATTGTAGCGACCAAGCGAAAGGGGCATGTTTTCTTGTAACAGATGATCAGAATGCAAGAGGAGCAAGCCCACCCACACAAGCCTATTTTAAGCAATGGTTTATGTCACTTCTGACTAGATCTCAATGGCCAACACAAGTCATGGGATCAGTCCCAAAAGTCAAGGTGAGGGGAAAGAAGAAGTATCCTCCCTCCATTGTGAAGCCACAGCAAGAACACGGATGTGTGATTCTGTCGGTGAGCAGCAAAGAATTCAATTTACCGCACTGAGAAAAATGGATTGGCATGTGGGTTGAGAATCTCTGCTCTGTGAGTTTGGAGACTATGTACAAGCAACATTATTCCCCATATTAGACTGGGTAGGTGGGTACCTTCCCAACTGGTTTTCCCAAAACGTCAAAATGACCCTCTACCTGCTGGAATTTAATTTTTTATTAGTAGAATCTCATGTCAGTTAAATAACCAAGGTTAGAGAATCAGTTCTGGAAGACTCCTATAAAACTTAGGACATATGCTGGGGAGGCGGAATAATGGAATGTGTATCCAGAGCCAGGCACACCCAGGTTTGAATCCTGGCTCCTATACTTACTAGCTGTGTGACTTTAAATAAGTTGTTTAAATTTTTTAATCCTCATGCTTTTTGTTTGGTAGGTTGTTTGGGTTGTTGTCATTTTGTTTCCTTTATGTCTATAAATTGGAAATAGTACTTACCGCATAGAATGGTAGTGAGGATCACATGAGCAAATGTAAGAAAAGCATCTGTCACGTGATTGGTTGCCTTTCCCCACTGGCAGTAGGACCCACTCATGAGTTTGGTTGTTTATTTTCTTAATAGCGGAGGAGAGGGAGGAGAGATAGTGACCATACATCCTGAATTTTCTGGCATAGTCTGTCTCTCACTAAGTGTACGCATCACACAATGCGTTCTTATTTCTTATTTAGAAAACACCATCATTCTTCGATGGATGATCCAGCAATTTCACATGAGAAAGAAGATATTCATCACCCTCTTCACTCAGCCCTCTTCATCAATACCCTCTCATCAAACTCTAACACATACTTTGCTAAATATCCTTTACTCTGTAAAGGTTTCCCTGATCCTACTCTGCTCCCGCCAGAGTCGGGTGTCCCTCCTCTGTGCTCAGAGCATGCTGTAATTCTCCATCTCAGCATATTGCAGTTGTGCACTTATGTAGATCTCCCCTATGCCTTGAACTCCTCCCTGTCTTGCTGTGTTTTGTAGCATACAGGAGACACTGATGGGCATCTTATTTTGCCTGGCCTACATCCAATCCTTTTCTTGTGATCTCTCCTTAGTGATATTTTTAGCCTTGGGTTTAGCCTTGACTGAAAGTCTACCAATGGACCTTTCGCTAAAATAAGACAACAAATTCCCTCTTTCACTTACAACAGTTTGAACCAGGTTTGGAACTTTCAACTGAAACAATTACAAGTTATAGAGATATTGATTCCTGGCAATGGGGTATTGCCAGTCATGGACCTAAAATATAGAATTTGGTGAGTCAATGCAGGGGTGGGGTGACTCTTTCTCTTCTGCCCCCAAGTGGGAATCAAGATTGAGTCCATTAATGTGCGGGTCAGGGTCACAGGCAAGGCACAGGCTCTGTTGATCTGAGAAGCCTGTGACAACAGATCAAGAGTACAGGGGCTTGAAGGACACCAAAAAAACAGGAAGTGGAAAATGCAGAGGCCACTGAAAACAAATTTCCCCAGCCCCATCACTTGGTGCAGGAACACCGTGCCCTCCCTTGGGACAGAATGCAGTCGGCCGATGATGATGACGGTGGTGTTGGTGGCAGAAGAGGGTCTAATCGTTCAGCTTCAGGAAGAAGCCGCTATGTGTTTTTAGGAGTGCATGGAACTCATTAGGACCGTGACTTTCCCAGTGTGGCCTCATCACGGAGCTGCCTGTGTGCCTTTGATGCTGGCGTGATACAGCTGCTCCTGCTTGTTTGCCCTGAAAGTAAGATCAGACACCTAATCCTCTTCCACAAGCCATTACACGTTAGAAGCGCCCAATTCCCCCCGGGCTGCCTAGAATCTTTGGACCTGTCGTTTTTTTTCCCACTCACTCAGTGGGGATTTTCTCCTCCCTCTCCCCTGTACATTTCTACAACATCATAAAACTCCATATGATTAAGGGATTTCAAACAGCATGGTGTATTGCATGACTTGTTAAGTAATTTGATAGTCTAAACCTCACTTTACATGCAAAGAAATGAGGAAACCACAAAGAAAATGGACCTTCCTGGATCCCCTTATGGCTATGAGGTCACTGACTGCTTTCTGGGGGAACACCTGGGACAACAAGGTTAATGCGTATTGATTTCAGCCAGAATTGTGACAGAAACAAGGATCTGAACACTTGGACTTAGCACATATAAAGCACACTCTTGCCAGATATAAAAGTAAATTCCTTTCCAATTTCTCTCTGTATATAGGCAGAGGCAGGAGCAACTTAGGGGCAGAATTGTATCCCTGAAACCAACAGCCGCTGATTTCTGATCAGGGTCAAATCCAGGATTGCTCTGGTTTTCAAATCATATTCCTCAACCTCTCTTCCCTCAAGTGTGGGTCTGACCAGAGTCTGCTGGGGCTCCATGAGGTGAGCTGACTATTGCTTACCACCAGCAGTGTTTAGCTTGAGAGTAATAATAATTCCTTCTTGCTCTTTTCTCATTTTTTAATGAATGGAGATTTTTAGGGAAATATACTGGGTAAGGGTTTCAGCAAATTGCTATTTTTTTTTAACAGAGTTGATTTATGTAGGCTTAAATATGGTCTCAAAGAATTCTATACTTTTTAAAAGCTTGATAGTGGCTACACTAAGATCAGTCCTATGATACTGACTTGAGGGGATTCCCTGTGAATTAGAACAAATTCTGCCTAAATGATGTGGCTTCAGGTCTATTCATTTCATTATTGGCTTTCATTTGATCCCTTGACCTCCCTACATTCCTGCCAAAACCACAGAAACTCTACTAAATGAAACTCAAAATATGTGCCAAATATAAGTAAGCAAATATGTACTCCTTTATTCTAAGCCAAGTCTCACAATGGTCAGTGACAGAAACCCAAGTCAAACTAGCTTAGACAAAAGCAGACTACATTAGCAAGCTCGGGTATTCACAGGCTGGACACCCAGGAAGCCAGGCTGAGTGCTGAGCAGACAACTAGCAAACAGGTGCAGAGATGCCATGGACTGGGTGGCTGAAACATTTCTTCTGTCACAGTTCTGGAGGCTGGAAATCCAAGATCAGGGTGCTAGCATGATTGGGTTCTGATGAGAGCTATCTTCCTGGCCTCCAGATGGCCACGTTCTCACTGTATTCTCACGTGGCCATTCCTGGTGTGTGCGCTTGGAAAGAGGGAGATACTTCTCTCCTCCTCCTCTTCGTGTAAGGGCACTAATCCCATAATGATGACCCCATTGTTAGGATCTCATTTAAACCTAATCTCTCAAAGGTCCCTCTTCCAAATACTATCACACTGGGGGTTAGGGCTTCAAATACAACTTTCAGGGCACACATTCAGTTCATAGCACTTGCACTCTCTCTCTCTCTCTCACACACACACACACATTTCTGCAAATATCTTTCTTTCAGTCTCGTTTTCTCCTGCTGTAGCTTGGCAAGAGACCTAAATGCTAAACCCTCCGAAGTCTCCTACCTCCACTCCCAGACTGGAAATGCTAGTTATTCTCACTGGTCCAGTGTTCAAAACCCCTGGAGAAAGGCATTGTTTGGTCCAGAAGGGATCATCCCTGGGAAAAGCAACAGTAGCCAGGAAGTGGATCTGGAAGAAGACAGAACCATCCACTCAACCAAAGGGGTTTAGACAGAGGAAGGAGCGTCCATAAGAGGCCATACAGTTAGGCTTTACAACTGAGGCTCGCAAAGACTAGAGATCCTGGAGCACTCTGGTGATCATGTTAATTTAAAATACGAAGATATTAATTATATTATAGTATGATAATCATGTTATAAAAATGTAAGCTTGGTATATACTTGATTAGGGCAGAAACGTCTCCACCTTATTCACCGTTTTGTCTGAGCAGTGTCTGGCACATCACAGATGCTCAATGAATACTTGTTCAGTGAAACTCCACATTTGGTTATGAATGAAATTATGCATTTGTAATAATACTTGTTAACAGAAACCATATGTGCCACATAGTAAAAGCAATCATCTCTCAATGTGAGATTGCAGAAAATTTTTTTCCTGAATATACCTCTCTGAATTTTAAAATATTCTACAGTCAACCTGTGTGACTTTTAAAAGCAGAAAAGCAATGTGACTTTGAAAGAAGCTTCATGAGAAAATGAGTAATCTGTGTTCTGATGGAAAGAATAAGCAGGCTTTTGCAAGTCCCCTCGACAGCAGTCAGCACTTTTTCCCTGAGAGGCCGCGGGGACAGTGCAGTGCAGTGTCTCCTCCTCCAGCCGAAATTGGGCCGCCTGAGGGGCAAGGTCTCCTGGGGAGTAAGAGCTGGTTCAAAGCTGTTCTCCCCTGACACGGAGAGAACAGAGGCAAGACTGGGGCTCCCAGGCACTGTGGTGGAACAGCTCCCAGTCCAGCATCTCAGGGCTATTCGCAGCTCCTCTGGTGGCGGCTGCCAAGGAGGTGAGAACTGAAAAGCACAAGGCCTCGCCAATGTGAAGGTGCTGGTCTAACCTGTGTGAAAAGTCAGCCTGTGCCCCCTCAAAGAAAGCCTGGCAGTCGCCTAGTCCACACCTCATCTTCCAGGAAGAAACTGAAGGGCAGGGTGGTGAAGTGACTTCCGGAACTTTTCTTAGGCCATCTGAACCTTATTTTGTCCTCTGCCTAGAACTCGAATAAGACTGGCCTCAGTGTACCCAACTTAAGGTTCATCTCAGCGTCCTAAAAAGACACACCTCCGAAGGCCTTGAAGAATGATGTTGCTCTTGTGATCCCACAAAGCAAAGGGGGGAGGGGTGCTGCACTGGCAGAGCACACCGACAGATTCCCTAAAAATCTCCTTTGCGTCTCCCTCCTTGTGCCTGCCTGCTGTTGTTGCAGTTCATCTTCTGCCCACCTCAAAATCCCCACCCCAGCTGGACCAGCTTTTCCTCCCACTCCAAGGCATTGTCCCGGGGACCTGCATGCTTTACTGTGCAGCTCAGTGTGGCCTCTTCTGAGCCTCCCTCTGCTTCTCTCCCATCAGCACAACAAAGGGCCAGCTGCCGACCAACGACACAAAGCACAACCAAAAAAAGGATTTTAAACGTGTACCATCGAGTGGGTTTTTCTCTTCTTCATACATGGAAGAGGCTGGTAAGGATACCTGCTTCACAGAGTTGTCCAGGAGAAATAAACAAAGTTCCTTATGAGAAGCCCTCTGCACACCCTGGGTGCTCAATAACAGTGCCTCCCTTCCTTTCTCCCTAGACGTGGGAGGCTTGGCCAGTAATTCCAACTATAGAAAAAGTAACTGAATGCTAGTGACCCTCTGGGCCCTTCCGTTTCCCTTCAGGAGCAGTCCTGGGCAAAACTGCAACTTTTTTTTAGCATCCTTATATGTGAACACCTCAAGTCTCCATTTATTTTCTCCCTGGACGCTCCTCGTCTTCCCAATCTTTTGTCCTGTTTTCTTAAGGTCTGTGTAGAATGGTGGGCAAGGATGACTGTGAGGTGCTCATGGAGTTCAGCCCCTGGCCTCCACCCCGCCTGCCTGTCATACATGCTCTGTATACTCTTCACAGTACTCACCACAATTCATGGGTTTTTTTAAATTGAAGTATAGGTCGGTTACAATGTGTCGATTTCTGGTGTACAGCATAATGTTTCAGTCATACACGTGCATACATATATTCATTTTCATATTCTTTCTCATTATAGGTGACTACAAGATATTGAATATAGTTCCCTGTGCTATACAGTATGTCCTTGTTGTTTATCTGTTTTATATATAGTAGTGTGTATCTGTTCATCTCAGGCTCCTAATTTATCCCTCCTTCCCCCCCTTTCCCCTTTAGGAAACATACGTTTGTTTTCTATGTCTGCAACACAGTTATCTTTACATCTGTATGTGTGTGTCAGAAACAGGGGGGCATTATAGCAAAAGAATTTAGAATCAGCTCAAGGTATCCTGTATTTGAGTCCTTGGCCACTCTGCCTGTCACTTCGCCATCCTCTCTCACAGCTCTGCCTTCCTCTGGGACCCCTCCCTTTCAGATCCCTACCTACGTTCCACCCTCAAATTTCCACCTCTTTCTTTATGCAGAGGAGTTCATCTCTCCTCCGTCTCTGGGGTCTAAACACTCACTGGGGAGGAGAAGACAGGCTGATATCCAGGAGAATGCCACAGCTTTGAATCACAGACTGGAGGGGCTCAATACAGTTGTTGACCAAGAGTTGTCCTTCCCCCCAGTGGTCTCTGAGGAGACCCAGAAAGTGTCTGTAGACTGTTCAGTACCAGTAACAGTTGTTCCTGTCTTCTTTTCTCACCCAGCCCTTACTCTTTCTCTAAGGATGCTTATTGCCTCAATATCTTTCTCTCTCATGAGTGTCAGACTCTTTTTTTAAATTTTCTTTTACATATACACAAATGCAGTTTTCTATAAATGCACAGATATGCTCATACTAAGAGTTGTTTCCAATACAATGTTTTAAAAATTTCTTTCCCTATTTTGCTTGGTTTTCTCTCTTTCCCTCCTTCCCTCATTGTTATCCATATTAACTACCTAGGAAATTTCTCTTCCTATATTTCTCTTTATGCTTATATAATTATATGTAAGCATCTCTTTACATATAAACATGTGGCAGTGAATACACTTTTGTTTTATAAGGATGAGATCATATTTTACAGACTTTCCTATACCTTGCTTTCCTCATGCAACAATAACTCATGGAAATCCCTTCCAATCCTCTGATATGGGTCTAACTCTTTTTTATTTAATGGAAACGTTATATTACCTGGAATGAATGTTCTGTAATTTATTCACTATTGCCCTGTTGACAGCCATTCATTTTCTCCCAGCTTTTATGCAGTTAATGCTGCTATAAACATCCTTGGGCATATATTCTTAAATCTTGGCACTTTTCCTTTGAACAATCTCAGAAGTAAGATTTGCTAGGTCAAAGGATATATGTACTTTTTATTTTAATAGCTATTTCTATTTTTTTTTTTAAAAATCCTATAACATTTCACATTTCCATCATCAAAGTATGAGAATATTATTTTCCCCACATGCCCACCAGGAATGGATATCACTCTTAAAGTTCTGACATTTCAGTTAATTATAAGACTTACTACTTTAATTTGCATTTTCTCAACCTTTGGTGAGTGTGAGCATCTTCATTCTTTCATGAATTGCCTCAATATCCTTTGTCCCTTTTTCCACAAGCGTTTATCTTGTCAATCTGTATGAGTTCATTTTACATTAACCCTTTGTTCATCCTTTACAAGTATTTTCCCAAATCTATTTTTTATTTATTGACTTTGTTGATAGTATCTATTTCCACACAAAAGCCTTTTCTTTTTCAATTTTATATAGTTTCTCTTTTCTTATAACTTCAGAATGTTCAGTCGTGTTTAGAATTGTCTCATATTCAAAACATGCATGTGAGTATCTCTTAATGTTTCTTGCAGGTACTTTTTTAAATTGCTTTATTATCTATGTTTAAAATTTCAGTCTGTATGGTATTAAGAAAAATTGTCCAGAACTTGGAAATACAGCAAAAGAATGGTTGCATGTCCTTTCATTGTCATATGAAACCCATGAAAGGACTATTTCTCTAGGCCCTCGATGTGCCATTCTTGATTTTCAATTTACTATTGATAGGATCCAGACTCTAGGACTTTTCTCCTTTTTTTTATTGAAATACAGTCAGTTTACGATGTTGTGTCCATTTCTGGTGTTCAGCACAATGTTTCAATCATATGTATACATACATATATTACTTTTCATGTTCTTTTTCATTATAGGTGACTACGAGATATTGAATATAGTTCTCTGGGCTATACAGTATTGTTGTCTATATATTTTATATATAGTGGTTAGTATCTGCATATCCTGAACTCCCAATTTATCCCTTGCCACCCTTTTCCCCTCTGGTAATCATAAGTTTGTTTTCTATGTCTGTGCAGACTCTATAACTTTTTCATGTTAACATGTAGGTTTTTCTCCAGATAGAGGTGCAAATTATTTCTGTCCAATAAAGAAAATAAGTCACAGTTTTATTTCCCTATAATAGGCCATTAACCACTCTTGCCTCTAACTTAGTAAGTAAGCTTGTTTCAGCCTGCCTTTCTCGACTAATTCTTGAAATCTCTGTTCTCCAAATGCTTTCTGAAACAGTTTTACCATCCTGCTGCTTCCTCATTCATGAGTCACATCAGTCTTTGACTTGAGTTCAATTTATATTCATATGAGTGTCATGTTTTTAACTTTTTAGGCTTTGACACTGGAATGTATTTTTGTGTATAATGCGAGAGAGGTTTAATTTTATTTTTCTCTATATGAGTGATCAGTTAGTTCTGCCAGCTCTAAATAATCTACCCTTTTCTTCTCTAAATAGCAATACTTAATTTTTCCATGCCTAGAATAAAACTTGCTATAGAATAGACATGCAATAAATATACTTTGGATGAGCACTGCATATTTTTATACGTACTCAGTTTTACTTCTTGATTCTCTATTCAGCTCTTCTGAAATATTAGTCTGTTCTTTTGCCAATACCATTAATTTGCTTCCTGTGGCATTATAGTATGACTCAATACCTGGGAAGACAGTCACTTTTGGTTAGTTTTCTTTTTCAAAATTTTCCCTCTATTTGTGAGTATTTATCCTTCCATATAAACTTTCACAACATTTTATCCAAGTCTAAAAAGAAAATCCCTTTTGGAATTTTACTGAGCCTAGTAAATTTGATAAAATTGGTGTCTGTTATTTTAAGCCCTTCAGTCTTAGGCCATGGTGTACCCTCCATATGTTCAGCTCTTGTTTCATGTCTTTCAATAACAATTTTATGGCTTTCTTTATACAGGTTTTTTATTTTGTTATTTTATTGCTAAGCACTTTTTAGATATTGTTGCTATGTCAAACATGGGACATTTTTCCCATTGCCATTTTTAGGTGATTTTTGCTAGAACAGAGAAAGACTATTGATTTTTACATCTTCATCTTGTATACAAATGCCTTACTAAATTCTCATTATTTTTAATACTTCATTTGATTTCACATTGGTTTGATCTTTCTCTGGCCCCAAAGTGCTTTCAAGTAAAAACAAACCAAGAGCCCCCATGATTTCTTTTCTGTCTATAAGCACTTACATCACTGACAACCTCTCCTTCAACACACTGAATATTTTCTTTTTCTTGGTGCTCTAAAACTTTCTGTAAACATACTTATTTTTGTCTATTAAAGGGGTGCAGAATATACCTTCCCAAAGTATACCACTTTGGTATGTGGATTATTTTGAACTGAAAGCAATCAAGACCCACCAGACTCAGGAAAACCTTTTACCTCTCCTTAACTGCCTAAAAGAATTCAGATCAGGGGCCCAGCTAGAAAGAGAGTTATTACCAGGGATAATCTTTTATCTGAAAGAACTATCCTAATGGCAGGGAAAACACCTGATTACCAAACATCTGCTCTTCTCATCTTCCTGGAAACAACCCTCCTCCCCTTCGAAGCCCCAGCCCCATCCTGTCCCTTAGCTCAAGACGGCATGTAATCTTCGGTTGCCCAACTTGCCTTTGAGTCTCATTGTCTTTGTGGTGCTCCCGTAATACAAATTTTAATTTGTTTTTCTCTTGTTAATCTGCCTTTTATTGTTAGATCAGCCAAAGCACCTAGAAGAGAAGAAGGGGAAAATCTTCCTTCCCTGCAGTATGTTTAAGTCATCCCCAAGAATAAAGGAAGAGCCTTGCAGGAACGCCATCTGCAAGGAGACTGTCTAAAAATCCATGGAGATATGCTAGATCTGGAAAAACATAATCCAGAGTGGCAGGAGGCAATGGAAAAACACAGTTAGAATCATAGTTAGGGGAAAGGGATGTGCATAGGGACTGAGATGAGATAGTATCGAAAAAAATTGGTAACAAAGTAAGACAGAGAGTCTGGAAGCAGGTTAGATGGGGAACCAAAAACAGGTCAGGAAAAGTTTTCTCAGCACTAAGCTGTGGTCCCGGCTAGGATGCCCAAGGCCTAAGTCTATCTGGTACTGATGATGCTGTTGGAAAGCTGCACAAAATCAAGGATCCAGTCAGTCTCAGAAGCATCATGCACATTTTTAGAAAGAAAAGTGGCTTTATGTAGATACTTTCAGAAGAGGATATTCAAATTCGTAAATGCCTTCTTTAGTACTCCTTGCTTAATCCAGACACCTCCTTTATAATATTCCTGGCTGTTAATTCTGTATATTTTTTGGTAGTTCTTTTCCCCTCTGGCTTTTAAAATAAAGTAAAAAGGGAAATGTGGTTATCATCTTTTTTATGAATAATATACCAATACACTTGGTTTTATGTGATTTAATCATAGTATTCGATAGTCTATAAAATTAATCACTTTCTGAGTTTGAAATAAACTGTTTTTCACATAGGAAAAAGATCCACCAAGAGCACATGTTTTTCAAATCCATTTGTTCTTCATGTCAGCAATGTTAAAAGAGGCATTTCCAGCTAGCCTATACTTGTTCTAAACGCCATGAGTGACAGGCTTTTACCTTAGAGAAAATATCTTCATTTGCCATCATCTGAGTCAATATTGTTACAAGGGACATTTGATCAGACTGATGAAACACTGGACTCCTTCAGCTTGGGTAAATAGAAGACCAGTGAAATACTCTGATATCATTTTTCATGGGGCCAAGAAAAGAAATTCTGCAGACAGAACAGCTGTATTCTTTTTATACTTTAAAAAAGAACACACAAAGGGAACAGACACTGCTTTCACTAGAAATCTAGGCTTAAACCTGGGGTTATCTGACTTTACTTCCCATCGCCTCCCACCACTTCACTCCAAAAGACAGCCGTGCCTCCTTGTGTTGTCATAAGTGGAGACGTTGCCTGCAAAGCCCAGGATCTCTGCAATATTTCTCTATGCATCCGTTATCACTCTCTCAGCCTCATTTAGCAACCCAGCTATTGGGAGAGAGCACTTTCCGCTCTGGTTACCGCATTCCTGGGCTACCCCCTCAGCAAGTGACTTTCAAACTTTTCTGAAGGGGACCCACAAAATATATATATAAATATATATTTTACTGCACATCCCAGGACCCAAACAAACACAAAATAACTGAAATAAAAATTTTAAGAGACAATACTTACCCAGACAACACATGATGTACTCTAATATTTTCTCTTCTGTTTTATCCTTTTCTGTTTTTTCAGATGCTGGCCAAGACCCACCAAATCAAAATTTAAGAATTCATAAATAGGTCACAGTCCTTGGGTTGAAGAAAACTGCCTTCATCTGTGCATGAGGAGTAACGTGGGAGGGGAAAGAACCTAAAGGTGACAGTCTGATCCCTGGGAAAGAGGTGCAGAGCTGGAGGGGACTGAGGGCCACTGAGACCCTACTCACTGCAGCCATAGCTGTGACATAGTATGACAGCATCCCACCATAGCATTCACAGACCTCTAAAGAGAGTAGGAGGGTGACACCCTCAACTTGAAGAATCACTGAATTATAGTAACACCAAGCTTAGATCTACTTTCCTCTCAATATCTAAAGTCCCAGGTGGGAAAGTCATCCACTCACTCATTCACTCACTCATTCATCTATTATGTAGTCATTGAAAAAATATGTTAGTTGAGCACCTACTATAAGCCCGAAAACAGAAACTAACAGGTTCTGTTGCCTTCCTATGATACACTATATCCTGTCCTCTTTATAGTAAGACCCCTGAGTATCACTGAACCCCATCATGTACCAGGAACTGTGATTGATGGTAGGGACATACTGAAGAGGATGATGTGTTCCATAAAACCATTCACATTTTCTTAGCTCAATGTTTTTCAACAAGAATTCGATTTTGCCCTCCAGGGAATATCTGGCAATATCTGGAGACGTTTTTGTTGGCATGACTGGAATTTGTTACTAGCATCTGGTGGATAGGGTTCTGGGATGTTGCTAAACATCCTCCAGTGCACAGGTGATCCCCTACAACAAAGAATTATCCAGCCCAAAACGTCAATAGCGCTGAGGTTGAAAAACTGTTTACCCTTTCCTTTATGATCAGTGCATACATCGTATCTCATGTCATGAGATGAGATTCCAGTAAGCCAGCGGCATGAACAGCATTTTCTTCCTTGAGGTGCTAAATGGCATAGTACAGGTTATAAATAAATCAAAAAATTTAAAGCAGTGGGAGTTGATACAGAGTAAAGCAAAAATTAACCTGTGAGCAGAGGACTGTGCCCCATGGTGTGTGGGTATCCGTATGTGTAGGTATGGGCTGGGGGCTGGAGGAAGAGCAGGACGGAATGTGCAAAGCTGGTTAGACAGGCCAGGCACGTTTCCTACTCTGTCCCTCTTAAACACTATCTGCAATCCAATCCACAATCTGATCTCATTAACCAAAAGGTTTAACTGGTACTGGATAGTGGAGATCTGGTTACATTCACATTTTTCAGGAAGCAACTGAATTCTTAAATAAACACATTGAACTTGAAAAACAAATTTAAAAATGAGTTCACGGAGACAAAGCAACATTTCAAACCAATAAAAGCAAGACACCAGGTTTAGAATGCCCAGTTTAGGAGAAAAAAATTACCATGAGTGATAATAAACAGCAGTAGGTCTAGATCAGGACTGAGTAAATGGTTATATTTTTCTCAAGTTATCCAGATTCTGGGGTAAAATCCAATTACTTAGAACTACTGAATTGTCCATAGGAAAAGGAACTGTCTGGTCAAGAATTACATGCAAAGTCTATCTGAAACAACTCTCCTGATCAATCTTTCCAGGAAATCAGATTTTCAGTTTCATTTTTTTTTAATTGTCACTTCTGATTTTCTAGATATGGCATTTTGTCTTTGTTTTTTAAGCCTTTGGTTCTAAGGAGTATACTTGTTCCTTTAAAAACAGGGAGCTAAAGCACTGGATGTGAATTTAGAGGTGTTCTCAAAAGTACCCTTTCAACTCTTAGATCCTACAATTCTCGAGTAGAAAATGACTCTTTTAATAGAGCAAAAATTTTGACAGCTCTGTTTTTGCCTGCATTTCTTCCTATTTGAGCAACATTGGCTGTCCCCCGGAATGATCCAGCTTTTCAAATGTCTCGTTGAATACATCAGACTCTCCCTTAATCTCCATCATTTGGAAAGGCATGCATTATATTTAAACCCTGAGTACATTCCTTGGCAACAGAAATACATAATGCAGTATTTTGAAGATGAGGCCTGTTTATAGCATTGCTTCTCTGAGGACAAGTTAGGAGATTAGTGACAATTATTATTCCTCATCCGGCTTCAGGGTATCTGACAAAGGAGCACAGAACAGGAAGCAATTACAAAGAGCAGGCAGAATGTCAGCAGAGAGGCAGAATACAGCACCTTACAGAATCACCAAGGAGAAGGATTGAGGAAAATCATCCAAAGTAATTATCCCAGAGACCACTGGGGACAAGGCAAGTCTCCTGCCAGTTCTCAAGATGCATCCTAATGTCACTGAACCCAGGAGGACTAAAGGAACGTTTGCCTGAATAATTGGATAGAATAAAGAATACAGTTCAGAAAGTCGGCGAATTAAGTGTGCACCTGTAAATTCGTGCTACCTGTGGGGCTGTCTTATTTCCTTTCCAATCTGCAATTTATCTCCCTCCCCCGCTCCTCGTCTCTCTCTCCATATATCCATATGTATGTTTGTGTGTGTACACAAAAAGCTTTTTAAAATTTTAAAGAAAAATTTGCATTTTAGGAATTTGTATCATCTTCTTGATTATCCCAATTTCCATTTCTTCACAATTTTGAAGTGTGTCTGAATAAGCTTCTTAATGAATAAATTTTCAGGATTACATTTTTTATGCAACTAGATATATAATGGACTTTGTCATCCAATTTTAAGTCAAATATCAAAGTTAGTCAAACTACATAGCAGTGGTATCATTTGATTTTTGTTAGTTTCCCAAAACTATTGAGTTCCCAGCATCAGATTAAGTGAATATCCGTAGGGTTTGGGATGGCTGTTTAACCAGAAAGTTGGCATTATTTTCACATCCATTAGGATTCTGATGAGGTTTTCAATTTGAAGGCATTTGACAAAATTATGGAAATTCCTTTTCTTAGGAGTTTGGCTTTAAAGGAGAGATTACGAAGGAAAAATGTTAAAAGTGAGGTGAAGTATCATATTATAGGCTTAGGCTGCTAAACATATTCCCAGTTTAAATCTAGGATTCATTTTCAACTTTGTGTTCTGAAACTAATTTCATCATGGAGGTTCCTCTGAGCACAAGCAGAATATCTGGGCTCAAGAGAATTCTAAAAAAGATAATCATAAAAGATTATTTAAGAAGATAGTATTTTAGAACAAAGACAGGAGTTTTTCACTTAAGAGACTCAGGAGTGACCACTCACATTTAAGAAAATGCTCCAGTTCACTCCTATCTCTCAACTCCATAGCTAAACAGTATCTAAGAGACTTTAGGAAGTTGGTCTTGTCTTCACAGCTAAGACTGCTAATAATCAGGGCCCTCAGGCTCAGTCTCCCCTACCCCCAATCAATTTCCTAGCCAACCCCAACTCCTCTGTTTTCCCTATCTGGTGGATCTTGAATTAATTCATCTTCCCAGATGCTAAAATAATATGAAGACCTATAGTTAAAGCAACCACTTGCAGCCCATGGCAATGAATGAGCCTACAGAACTTGTGTAGGAATTTAGAAATTAAACTAATCCCCTGTCATCTTCATTAACAGTAAGACACTCCAAATGATTGATTTGGTTGGACCGGAATCTGGACACACCCTTGTACTCTAGCTATCAGCTCAGTTCCTGGTTCCTGAGAACTATGTCACCTCCCCTATACCCTCTGTGGTCTCTGTTGGATTGCCCCACCCATTGCTGGTCAAGTTTAGATCATCTGCCTATGGATTGTCCACATGTGGCATCTCTACAGCCAAATTAAAACTTCAACCAATTTGGCTTCCCCTGATCACCCAGGGAGCTCCTGGGCTGCCTTTGTCTCAGTCCAAATAGGTGTGTTTAGACAAGACAAGTTCATTTTAATATTAAGCTGAAGGAAATATAATCAGAAAAATAAGGGGGGAGGGTATAGCTCAAGTGGTAGAGTGCATGCCTAGCATGCCTGAAGGTCCTGGGTTCAATCCCCAGTACCTCCAATGAAAAATCAAATAAATAAATAAACTTAATTACCTACCCCCTGCAAAAAAAAGTGAATGAATTGGACATGATCAAAATTTTAAAAAAAAAAAATCAATATGCAAGGGGAAAAAATCATGGTGCATGCCAAAGTCAAGAAAAATTTAATCTGAGATTTTCAGTTCTAATTCAAGAAGCAATTCTATACATACCCCCTCCCAGGTCAACAATCCCCATTTGTTGAGACAAGACAGGGTTACAGTGACTCTGATGCACAGCCCCAAAGCACTGCTCCCAGCAATTTTTTTAAGAGTAAGCTGGCCTCTCTGAAGAATGATTCTCAATAAAAAACCAGAAGCTTGTTATGAGTGTGAGGATCATTTCTTCCAAAAGCTCCGCTGTATATCCTGAGTGAGTTTCTCACTTCACAGACCATTTTTATCCTCAGATTTCTACTGCTAGGTGAATGGCAGCCTCCCAGGAAGGCATTAATATACCGTTAGTCTGTTGCACTGTGCACAGCTTGAAACACAACTAATAAATTGCCTGTAAGTTTTTCCCATCCTCTTTAAGCTTTAAGTTTCTCAGGGTGTGCATGGTGGTGCTGAGCTGTCAAAGAAGCTGTCCCTGGAAAGCCTCTCATTTTTCTTTTAGTGCCAGCTCTTAAAAAGTCACAATGCAAAACAAATTACCCCCATAAAATTATAATGGCCAACAGGAAAATTCATGACAGCCCTCCTCCAGGACCGCAGCTGCTACAACTCATGCCCACCCACATCCGTTAACCACCCATCTCCCCTCGCTCACGGGGTGCAGCTCCGGGACCCCACCCACCCAGACCACTTCTGCCTTCCCAGCAACCAACACTGCTGCTGCCAAGGTCACCAGTGACCTAGAAACTGTATAATCCAATGGGCAACTTTTAACCATTATTTTTTCTGACCTTTCAGGAGGATATGACATTTGATTAGTCCCTTCTACGAGAAAAAAATCTCTCATCAGCTGGGTTCTAAAACATCTCCTCCGTATCTGTTTTCATTTCAGTCTCTTTTGCTGTTTCTACTCCTCCAGCCTCTTAAACTGCTGGCCCTTCTCTCTCCTAAACTCTGTACTCTGTTCATTCAACACTGTCTCTCTAAGCAGACTCACCCTACTTCAGAGATTCAATTACTATCAATACACCAATAACTCTTGAGTATTTTTCTTTGCCCAAATATCTTTGTCTAGAACCTATATATCCAACAGCCTCCTAGATCCTCCATTTGCATGTTTTTTTGGCAATTCAAATTTAAAGCACCCAGAACTGAATTCTTAATCATCCCCCCTCAAATCCTCTCTTCTTCTCCATCTTAGTAAATGACCCCAGATCCACACAGTTGCTCAGAGATGAACCCCTCTCTCCCCATATTCTTTTCTCTAGGCAATCACTCAATCCAGTCTAGCCCATATCCTACCTCAGCCCACCTGAACTTCCCTCTTCACTGCAGCACACCTCCCATGAGCTACTCCCCCAGCCCCTAACCTGCCCCAACCAATCAGCTCTCCACTTTCTCCACAAATCTGAACACTTCCTACCCCTACAGATTCCCATCACCTCTGAGGATGAAGGGGAAAACTCAAGCATGGCTTTCCAGGCTGGGCACCACCCTGGCCACTCTTACTCCCATGCCCTCCTTCCTTCCACTCCCTCCACCCTGCCCACCCACTTTTCTCTGCTCCAGCCACATACATGTCCCTCAATCTATCTGCCCCCGCTCCTCTTTGGCTCTAGCCTCCCCTCAATGTGCTCCCAACACATTGCCTCCTCTCCTTTTCCATTGGATTTATGCCTACTTATCTTCAAATCTCAACTGAAATAACATTGCTTCTGAGAGACCCTCCTCAAGTCCCGAGATGAGGCTTATGGTTTTGGCTGCACGCTCTTCTAGTCCCTTGAGCATGCCCTTCTCTAATATTCTTTGCACTTGGATTTGTTGATTTGAGGCCCTCTTCTCCCCTTGTCTGCAGGTTTCATGGGTTCAGGGCACCAGGCCATCTCAGTCACCATGTCCCCAGTGCCTGGCACATAAATGCTGGCCAGTAAACTTCTCAGAATTAATCAAATCAGACTTTTGAACCCCCTGGGGAGCAGGAGTTAAATTTTTGTTTTCTCTGTTTCTGGTACCCGCCTTACATCTTTGGCCTTCTATAGTCAGAAGGTTGTCTAGGACTGTCACATGTGTCTTCTGTCTTCCGCTCTCTTGTACCCACACATTGCTTCACACACTCTAGGTCCTTGGTAGACGTTTAGTGATTGAATGAGAGGAGCTGGCCTCTGCCTGGAGGCCACAAAGAACACTCAGGAAGCACAGGCTCAGGATCAGCAGACCTTGGGTTGGGTCCAAAATATCACTCATGGTCTTCAGGATTTTAGGCAAGTTACTAAACCTCCCCTAGCTTCATTTTCCTCAGCTGTAAAATGGGAATAATAATAATACTTAACTAATTGGTATCTTGGGATATTGGGAAATGAAATGTGTATAAAGCAGAGTAGTGAATATTTATACCAGCAAGCATTCAATAAACAATAGCCATCACCACTATAACTAACATTAGAGCAACTGTCAAAGTGTAATTATGCCTCTAACAGACAAGGAATTATTAAATAAATGACAGTATATATATGTCAAGAAACACTATGATGTCACTAAAATGCCTTTAAATAGTGTCAATAACATGGGAGAAATGCTCACTCTAGAATATTAACAAAAACATACTAATTTAATAAATATACATGAACCATTTAACATGCAAGTCACAGTCTTAACTTGAGACTATAATTAGTCAATAAGACAAGTGGTCACTGGCTTCATGAAGCTCTATTCTAGTGTGCATAAAGGAACAAGGAACACACTAACTGAAGAAAGTAACATCCCAAATGAGGTGTGTACATATAGCCCCCCAAACAGTATCACCTCAGTGACATGAAAAATGTATGGATAAGTAAATGAATGGAAGGAAATCCAACAAAACACAATAATGCAGTTTAAGGTTGTGAAGATTTTTATATACTTTATTGTATCTATATGATATTTACCTAAAATATATACTAATTTTTAATGTAAACCTATTGTATAGTTCTATGAATTTGCCTTCTTACGGGGAAGCTTAGAATTCCTCAATTCTCTGTCTGGAATCCACTTCCTTTTCTATTGCATCTCCTTCAGTTTTCATGATAAAGTAGGAGGTAGATCACACATGACTACCTCAGCCTCCTGCTGTCTCCACACCTGTCTCCCTACCCAACAACACCAAAAAGGCGATGTCAGACAATCAGGTCAAAGGCTGCACTGATTTAATTTCCTCCAGTCTCCTCTAAGCCAAGCCCCTTCTTTGCCATCTCCCTTGTTTGCATCTGTAGCCTCCTCCTCTCTAGCCCATCATTCTGCTCCAGTCTCTGCCACCCTTAACAACCTTCCTAGACCCTGTGGATCACCTCTAGCTCCCACCCTCTCTCTCATAGCTAACATTTTTTAGGATGCTCTAAACACTTCCCTCCACTGCCTCACATCCTATTCACTTTTAACATCAGCACATTTGCTTCCACCCACAGCACCTCACTGAAACTGCTCTCAGAAACATAATTCAGTATCTTCATCATGTCACATACAAAAGATATTTTGCATTCTTCTTTTTTAAAGCCTCTTTGCTGACTTTTGCACATGCGTAACTGTCTGCCAAGAATGCTCTGTTCCATCCTGCTTGCCTGAATAACTCCTGGTCTTTTTCAGGTCTCAGCCTAAATGACACGAGAGCAAAAACATCTTCCCTACTTCTCCTCTTTGCACCACAATAAAGATAAGCTATTCTTATTATACACTGGGGCTCTCATAAATTGCTGGTGGAAACAAGGGGTTTCTTATAAACATATACTTCATATGTGACCCTGAAATCTCACTCCGAATTATCTATCCAAAAGGAATGAAGGCGTATATCCACACAAAGACCTGGACACAAATATTTATAGCAGCTTTACTTATTTTGGTCAAAATCCAAAAACAATCCAAATGCCCTTCAACAGATGAATAAACAAACTATGGTACAGGCATACAATGGAACATTATTCAGCAATAAAAAGGAACAGACTACTGACACATGCAACAAGGTGGATAAATCTCAAGAGCATTTATGGTGAATAAAAGAGACTAGACACAAAAGGCTACATACTCTATGATTCCCTTTATAGGACATTCTGGAAAAGGCAAAACTATAGGGAAAGAAATTGGATCAGGAACTGCCAGGGGCTGAATATGGAGGAAAAGAGTTGACCAGAAAAGGGCTTAAGGGAACATTTTAGGGGGATGGAAATATTCTATATCTTGATTGGGGTGATGGCTATATAACTATGTGCATTTGTTAAAATTCATAAAACTGTACACTTAAAAATGGATAATTTTTACTGTGTGTAAATTCCACCTCAATAAACCTGGCTTTAAAAAAGGAAACAAGCAAAACCTCAGGTCAGGCTCCTCTGTATAGAAAGCCATCTGTGATTCATCCAACTCACAGACTGGGTTGAGCCACTTCCCTTTACTTCCCATAGCACCTGGTGCCTATGTGTTTCCCTACTGTATCACATTATATTGAAATTATCTGCTTAAAATGAAATTAAATTGTTAATTATAGTTTTATATGTCTAGGTCTCCTACTGGGTGGCAAGCTTGTTAAAATCAGAAACCATATCCTATTTGTCTTAATACCCACACATCTTACTCTCCCACCCACAGCCTGTCACCCACCCCATGACTAGCATATTGATCAACTGGTGATTAATGAAGTCTCTCCACCAATTCACTTAGCAGGAGATCCAGTGAAGCTCCTGCTAAGTTCAAAACCTTTCCTCATGAGTCTGCCTCATCAAAATTTTAGGGTTTTTTTCCTTCCAAGTCAATATAACTAAATAATTCTTAATAAGATATCCATGGTTAGTGGTAAGTTACCTTTTAAAAAACACATTAAACTTTAGCATAGATGTTTAATATGTTTACTAATAATTATATACTAAAAAATTAATTTTTTAGGTAAGGAGCTGTGATATTATAATAAGAAATATATATGTGTGTGATCTTCATCCCTGATTCTTGACACAGAGCTCCTAAGACCTTTGTCGTTTCCTGAGGGATAAGAGGAGTGTCTGTTGTTATTTACAATAAGTTCCTTCCAACCAGGCTTGAGTTTATGTTAATGAGGTGATTTTTGGTGGACCCCTGCGTAGCTTCAGGATGGGGGCTGGTTGCCAGAGGAACCAACCATGGGGTTAGAGGGTTGGGACTTTAAACCCAACTCCCCAACCTAGAGGGAGAGGTGAGGGGCTGGAGATGGAGTCATTCACCAGTGGCCAGTGATTTAATTATTCCTGCCTACATAATGAAACCTCCAGAAATCCCCTAAACAACAGGGTTCAGAGAGCTTTCAACTTGGTGAACACGTCCATGTGCCAGGAAGGTATTCCATCCCAAACTCCACAGGGACAGAGGCTCCTGTCCCAGCAGCCTTCTGGACCTCTCTCTGTGGACCTCATCTGGCTACTCATCTGTGTCTATATAGTATCCTTTCTAGTAAACCAGTAACAGTAGGTAAAGTGTCTCCCTGAGTTCTGTGAGCCATTACAGCAAATTATCAAATGTGAGAAGATGATCATGGAAACACCCAATTTTTAGCCAAGTTGGACGGAAGTCTGGGTTGCCTGGGGACCCACTACTTGTGATAGGAGTCTGAAGTGGGGAGCAGTCTTGTGCAACTGAGCCCTTAACCTCTGGGGTCTTGCTAACTCCAGGTAGTTAGTGTCAGAATTAAATTTTTGGATACCCAGTTGGTGTCCACAGAGAATTGGAGCATTGCGTGGTGTGGAAAACTCATACATTTGGTATCAGAAGTTTTGTGAATAAAAAATATGTCTATAATAAGAGCTCTGATGTCTTTGAACCTTTTTGATTCCTAATGATTAAGTTCCAGAAAGCCTCTCATTTTACAGAGAGTAGATGAAGTTGGGAAGAGCAGACATAACACAGCTACTTACATGCTCCTCAGGTGTCTTTAGGATTCCTTTTGCACTTGAATTATAGATCAAAACCAAACCCTTTAGCTTTACTGCTTTCTACTGAGAATCCTTCAATTAAAGAGTGGGAAATATTTCAGGGGAGACATCATGAAAGAATGACACGCTGCTATTATTTCTGATCAGCCCACTAAGGCAGACCTCTTTTCAATCTAAGTAGTCTTTTTCAAACAACTACCAAATCATTCAAGGCTGTGTGATTTATTGTGGTGGTTCCCCACTAGCAGTCAGCCTTTTCACAAGTAGCCTAGGAGGGAAACAGGAGTTTCACAACAATTCCTAAGAATTCACTCGTCTTCCATCTTATTTTCTTCCTGTAGGGCTGGTGTGCTGGACCCAACCAAATCCTGCCTACCCCAGATTGTTCAGCACTGGCCTGCACGTTGCACACCGTGCTCAGGGCAGTTAGACAGAATTCTGCAAAGAAGGCTACTTGCCTAGTTTTGCCCCATCTAAGGATCAGTGATGATGAAGTAGGAACTCCTCCGTCCAGGTACTTTCCTGGGAAAAGGGCCAATTATTTTTAATCCCTTTCTGAAAGCCCCTATCCTTGGAAAATTATTATTTTAAACTTTATAGTAGGATATTTATAAAGAAAAGTAAATACGAATTAGCAAAAATTTCAATTTTAAAAAGAAGTCTATGTTCAAAACTACAGGGTAACTGAGAAGCCCCCTTAAGGATCTTCTCTGGGGTGGGGAGTCCATCTCCAGCCAATAAAGTGTGTGGTTCACCACAGGAAGGCCTCCCTTCCCTCCTGCCAGTTAGCCCCGTGATAGGACACCACCGAACTTCATATAACCATCTTTTCTCGTTATTTATGACATGATCTCATTTGATTTTCTTTCCCAATATGGGTTGTAGGAAGAATTTTTATGTCTGTTTCACAAATAAGGAACTGAGGCTCAAAAGACATTGGACCAAGAACAAAGAGATTTGCCACTTACCTTCCATGGAAATTGACTCATTCTCTTTGTAATTTGACTTTATACTATCTTTTTCTGTGAAGGCTTCCCTTTGCTCTCTTTCAGTCAGTATTCACAGAGACTCCTCAAAGCTCGATTTGTTTTTACCCCCTTTCCTTGCTCTGTAAATCAGACCTCTAACTGCCCGGTACCTCACAGGGACCATCAGGGCCATCCCAGACCCTGCCTTGGTGACCTCAAGGCTCCTGAATCCTCAGCATCTTACTTGGGTCCTTTTTATGTGTCTCCATCTAAACTCAGCTCCTTGAGCCCACAACATCCTAACACCCCTGCAACATCCTACTATCTTTATCTTTCCTCACTCCAACATAGTGATCCACCTGAAGCCTTTAACCTCAGCCCCAGAATGTGATCCCAGAAACCTCAGGATGCCTGTAAGAAGAGAGAGGATTATTTGTAGAGAGATCCACTGTGTTATGGAACTCCTGGAGTGTGGACCCCATTCTCCTCCAAACCCCCTCTCTTTCCACCAACAGCCCATTTCCCACATACTGCCACCTGCTTGAGTCTTTGGAGCAACAGTCGCAACAGCTCAAAATTAGTTAGGATCTGCCTGAAATCTAGGTTGATTATTTGACCACCAGTGGTCCTTTCTACCTCCTAGATCTCATCATAAACTGATACTCTGCAGTGAGAGACAAGCCAGATGACCTCTGAATCCTATTCCATTAGCAACCAGTTTAAATTCATTTCCTACTGTGAAAGCTGGAAAAGGGAAAGAACACAGGCTAAGAATGAGACTTGCCAAGAATTAATGTTTGCAGATTTAATGCTATTTTTGTCACAGAATTAGCATATATTCTGTCTTGTCCAAATTGCTTTCTCTTTCCCCTCTCTGTCCTCTTTCAGAACTCCCAGCATTGGCTAGAATGTAGGACAGAATTTCCCACAACACACAGACAGCACCCATCTGTCTCTAATTTCACAAAATGACAAGCTGGAATGGCCCTGAGAGCCAAAAGTTCTATTTCATTCTTCTCTCTGATATACTAGTTAGGTCAGTGGATTTTCTTTTCCTTCAGTATAAATCAGGCATTTAAGGCAGACTTGAGAAAGGAGAGAGTAGACCCTGAGTATCTCATTGTGATGCTGCTGATGAGAATTTATAAGAAGCTGGACTCCTCAGATCAGTCAAATTGCAATCAGCTCAGGAAAAAGTTTAGCATGTTTTCTGCATTGTGGAAATAACTGCTTTTCTCCTGCGAATTATGAACGGAAAGACCCCATTTAAAACCTACAGCATCCCTCTAAACTGGACCAGGTGTGTTAAATGTGTCACACACACACCCCCCACTGCTGCATCTTAGTCTGTGATATCAGTCAATGCCCTTGCGTCTCAGGACACAGACTTTGGGATGGAAGCAGTTATCTCTAAAACAAGATGATTTCTAGATTCTCTTGTTTTGAGTTCCCTAAAACCTAATGGCGTGGTTTCTTGTGCATGAATACACCACGAGTGAGGACCAGACAGCATTTTCAAATGCTTCACATTGGACTGGATTATTCCTTTGAGGAGAAGACTTCCAACAAAAGAGGTGAGATAAAACTCAGGGAATGGGTACACAGAATGAGTCACTTCCCTGAGAAGAAGTACAATGTCCCAAAATAGTGCAGTCCAGAAGGTATTTAATTTGAAAGCAGAAATCCTGAGCCTTAATCATGGGCTGTACTTGAAGTGGGCTGAGCCTTAGCTTCACCCACCTGCAAAACTGGGAGGGGCCGGCAGAGCGTTCCTTAGAGACAGCAGCATCACAGGTGCTGGAGGAACTCGATTAAGATGCAGCGCTTGATGAAGAAGCACCCAATTAAAAGTTAAGGGAAGCTTCACTTGACTTTAGGTGGACAACTCTCTAAATTTGGGCTTCCCTGGGGGCACCCTTGACATGGGCACTGAAGCACAGGTGGCTTATTTGATACGTGAGCCCAGGAAGCAAGAGAGAGGGATTAATGAGACTCAGAAAAGGCAGGGAGGCCAATGCAAAGGTTCATTATCAAGGTCACTGCTGTGAGCAACTGGGGCTGAATTCCACCAGAATCCCTGAAAAGAGTTCAGAATCCCTCCCAGAAGCGCCCACCTGAAAGATGGCACAACACTTTTATCCATCATTCTGGTCACCATTGACTGGAAATTGGCCCCAGGAGCACTTACTCTAGCAAGCTCCTGCTGCATCTGCAGAAGGGCCTGGGTGGGATGAGGAGAGACCCAAGTTGAGAGCTCGAGGCAGTATTCCAGCAGCCCGCAGTGGTGTGCACTCTGTGGAGCCGGCATCCACACCGAGGCTAAAAGCATTGGGGTCTGAGGGGCTTTGATGGGGGCACCAGAGTGCTTCCTACACCAAACTAAGGCTCTCTCACATTGTTCCCTTCCTCAGTCCATCCGCAGAAGTAGTAAACAATACCTGAACATCACTTCCCTTATTATAAACTTCAATGCCTGGATGACCTCGCCTTGAAGAACCATGCCCCCCCCCCAACACATGCACGAGCTACTACGGGTTTAGAATACTCTCCCTGCCTGCTCTTGCCCACCCTGCTGTGCTGTCTCAACACAGCTTCAAAATTATGTGCTCCAGGAAGCTTTCCTGGAGCCCTGGGGGAGGTTGGTCTCCCAAGCTATGTGCACCCAAAGAACATTGTATGACTTGTTCATGCTATATCACATTCTATACATATTTTTTTTTAATATCTGTTTCTCTGATCACGTGCATGAATGCACACACACACCCCAATCTATCAGTGCTGTGAGGTCAAGCAATCTGGTCTTACAGACTCAGAGTTACAGAGAACAAAACAAGTGATTACCATTAGGGAGACGGAAGAGGGGAGAGGAAATATAGAGGTAGGGGGGTAAGAGGTACAAACCATTAGGTATAAAATAAGCTACAAGGACATACTGTACAGCACGGGGAGAACAGCCAGTATTTTATAACTATCAATGGAGTATAACCTTTAAAAAGTTTGAGTCACCATATTGTATACCTGTAACTTATAATATTGTATAGCCACTATACTTCAATTAAAAATATAATAATAAAAATTTTTAAAAAGAAACTTGCTCTTACACTAACATATAGAGAACTAAAACCTAGCATAGTGCCTGGCACAAAAGTTAATGAACACATCTTGTTAAATAAACTAAAGAGTGAAGGAACGAACAAATGAATCTATGAGGAAGGCAAAAACATCTGTCATCACTCAAATCTGCCCGAAATTCTGCTTCGCTCAAGAGGTCCTACTCCCTTCTCCCTGCTGTGTTGTGTTAAGAGTGATTATTCCAGAGCTTTCTCTCCAGGATGTCTTGCCTGGGCCTTTCTGGAAAGAACAAAAGGGGCCAGTCAATGGCAACAGATTTGTCCTCAGGTTTTCCATCCTCTGCATCTCTGCCATCCGTACCCCTGATGTCACTTTGTTTGATTATGTTGTGGGAAAGTACTCCCAGAGTGGTGGCACGGTTAGTTTAATCCTGGCCTTCCATTTCCTTCCTTAGCTTCTCACAACAACCTTTTCTTGTTCTAAAGGCAGAGATGATCTCTGTCACTGCCAAACTGTCCATGTCCTCCTCGCCATCCATTCCGCTTGTCCTAGTCACTCCAAAAGGATGATAAATCTGCTCAAGATCGGAGACCAGAGGAGGCCAGTGGAAAGCCTCCGTCAACAAGCTGTGCTCTTCCCACCATAAGAAGTCAAGAAAAGCGTCCTCTGGGGTGCAGTCAGGGTGAGGTTCCTGTGACTCAACCCTCAGATGCCCTAATAATAGCAAGAAGAGGATAGAATGCCCCAGGAATCCAAAAGTCTCCGCATAAGTGCAGGGAGGACGAGCAGTGCCATGTCATACCATGGACTGGGTGGCTTATAAACAACAGAAATGTATTTCTCACAGTTCTGGAGGCTGGGAAGCCCAAGGTCAAGGCACCAGCATATTTGACATCTGATGAAAACCCACCTTCTGGTTTCTAGATGGTTGTCTTCTGGTTGGGTCCTCACACGGTGGGAGGGGCGAGTGAGTTCAGCAGGGTCTCTTTAGAAAGGCACTAATCCTGCCTGTGAGAGCTCGGCCCTCATGCCTATTCACCTGCCAAAGGCCCCGCCTCCATGTATCATCACGCTGGTGGTTAGGTTTTAGCATATGAATTTGGGAGGAGGGGGACACAAACATTCATGTATATTCATTGCTATTGTCAAAAGAATTGCTTCAGCATACTTAAAACTGAACTGATTCAAATTATAAGCTTATAGTCATTTTTCCACATGCTTTGTGTATCTTGTGTCAGAAAGTATTTCTTAAAGCTTGCAGAATCATGTCGGCATTCAGTAATGTATATTAAAAGATGCCATGTAGGTCTGAGTTAGCCTTGTGAATAAATCCCTCCTAATAAAAGAAAACGAGCTTTTATGATTAAGGGGTTTGGAAATAATCAAGAGAGGGTTAAAAATAAAACTAGCGGAGGCAGAGCAGACCAAAGAATAGCTACCAGCAAACCTTCCAAAATGATGTCCCAGATTATGACTTCACAAGAAAGAATAAAATAATTGCTTGCCAAGCCATATAAAAAGGATGGATTCTGGGAAAACTTAGAAACTAAACATGGATAGGCCTATAGAATCTAGCTTCTCTCAATAACCTAGAACATTCCCAGAACCCACTTTTCCTGGCCTCTCTGAGTGTTCCCAAATCTGATTTTCCATCATCCTGATGACATATTAGCATCAGTGGTCCGGTCTTCATTATCCAATTCAGACCTGCTAAGTTTAATAATTAAAATATATATATATTGCCCTAAGGAAACAGAAAATGAACTCTTTTGGCTTGCAAATACTCTGTGAAGTCTCTGCTCAGGACCTAGGCAATTTAAACCTCAGCCCGTTTGTTTGATTTTTTGTTTTTTGTTTTTTGGTTTTTTTCATGCTTGTCTCATCACAGCAGTCAAAGCATGTCCCAACCCTTTTAAGCCAGATTTCAAAACTAATGAGTTAGAAACAAAATGTTCCTTCCAACATAGAATGCTAGCAGTTTTGTCTTCATTTTCAGAAAGCTTAAAAAATGAACATCCCTTTCAAAGTCAGGGAACAAACTTCTCCACTCATCCCTGTAGTCAGCCCACTCCCACACAACCTACAAGGTTGAGCCCAGGCCCTGCTGCCCCCAGAAGTCTGCCATTGCTCCAGCCCGCAGTGGTCATCCTGAACACCCTTAGTTGAGCCCATGTGGCTTTGTTTTTTTATGTCCTCTAACTGTATAAGGTAAAAGAGGAACAAAGTGGGAGGCAGTGGGAGAGTCAGGAGAGAAGAGACACTGTAAATCATGCCAAGGGCTATATTTTGCATATTTCCTGGGACATCTCATTTAATCCTCACCACAACCTTTAAGTAAAAATTTTTCTTCACCTTGTTTTCAGATGAGAAAACTGGGGTTCATGGGAGGCTAAGAAACTTGCCCACAGCTCAGAGCCAGGAAAACAGAAAGTCAGGACTTGAACAGGTCTCTGACTACACAACACACGTTCTCTCCTCCATGTTACAGAATCGGTTTTATCTCCTCCAAACACAGGTCATACACGGAACAAGACAAGGAAGATGAAGGATGTGAAAACCATGGCATGTTTCAAGAATAAACATATCAGGGATCTATTAGGTGTGAAGCAGAGTGTTTAGAGCTTTGGAGAAGGAAAGGGGGAGCGTACATTATGGTAGGAAAAAGAGCTATGTATAACCGCTTTGGGCATGAGGTGGAGATGCTCCTGACAAGGTAAATGCAACGTGGAGCTATGATATCCAGAACAAAGGTGATAATTAAGCCTCTGCAGACTTGCTATTGATCAAACCACATCTGTAGTGTTTGCTGCAGTTTTAGTCACAGGGGACGTGTGCTATGTAATCCACACAAAGAGCATGAGGATATTCAGTCAGAAAAAGAGAACCCTTTAAAGAATCGGGGTTAAATCTTCAAATACCTAAAGGGCTATCTTTTGTGAATAAGATAACTTGGAAATTTTCTGTGCATCGCTAGAAAAAAAAGCCAAAACTAAAGAAGCAATGCTACAGGAAAGCTCATTTATGCTTTCGTTATGGAAGAACTTTGACAGCTCACACCACCCAGAAATGGGACAAACTACATCTGGGCATTGGTAATTCCCATTGTTGATAGGTTCATACAGCCTGGAAGACCACTGGTCAAATTTATGGTAGACGAGATTCGTGTAAGGGGAATCAAGAGTGGGCTAAAGCCTTCCGAGATCCCGTTCACTTCTGGTTCTACGGTTCAAGCAGAATTTATAGAGTTTTCTCTCATTGTAAGGAAATCCATATTGGTTTCCCATTTGCCATCACAAATTACCACAAACTTAGTGGCTTAAAACAATACAAATTTATTATCTTAGCATTCTGTAGATTAGAAGTCTTACATGGGTCTCACTGGGCTAAAATCAAGGTCTCAGCAGGACTGTCTTCCTTTCTGTGGGCTCTAGGGGAGAATCCATTTCCTTGCCTTTTCCAGCTTCTTGACTTAGGCCCCCCTTCCTCCATCTTCAAAGTCACAATGGCAGGCCCAGCCTCTCTCATATCACATCACTCCAACCTCCTCATCTGCCTCCCTTCCATCTTTAAGGACCCTTGTGATCAGGTTGTGCCCACCCAGATAATCCAGGATAGTCTCCCTATGACAGAGTCAACTGATTAGCAATCTTAATTCCATTTGTAACTTTAATTCCCCTTTGCCACATAACATAACATATTCCGAAGTCCCAGGGAGTAGGGAGACGGGGCATTATTCTGACCCTCCTGGGGGGGTTCTGAGAAATGCCACCAGTACACCCCACCAGTTCAAGCTGGCATGTGACTCTTTGCCTTTTCTAAAGATCACAGAGGAGAGGGTATGGATTTGGCAAGAGTATACCAGGCTTCCCAGGGTTACTTGAGACTCAGTCTCTACCTAACCCAAACCAACCAAGCAAAATGGCAGAAAATATTCTTCTGCTGGGTAGATTTTACCTCTTGATATGGGTTACCAACTGACCCAAGTAAATAATAACCTCCAAACGCTACTTGGGACCTAAGGCTTAGGTAACCAAGCAAAGAAATCATCTAACTTTTTTTTTAATGAAAAGGTAGCTCTACTCTCTTTCCTTTTGTCACCACCACGTATTAGAAACTAGATGTTACTTCCATGCACCTTCCCTCCTCCCCATAGCAGACACTACTCCTCTGTCACCCTTCCCCACAGCCTGTACCAAGCTTCAGAATCCTTCTCCAGCCTGTGCCCCAGGCAGGCACTAGCAACGATCAGAGTTGGCACATGAGGAAAAACCTATCTGCCATCTCCTCAGAAAGGACCCTCTGTTCTGCAGGCTGGGGTTTAGGGCTGTTGTTATTATTGCTTTAATAATGACTGTGTACAAGGCAATGAACTAGAGATCTTGTGTTCAGAAACAAAATGTACAATTCATAATCTCACTGGCTACAGAATACAATATAATAGCACTTACTGCTATTTTGTTTCTTATGAATAGAATTCCTGATCTCACATCACACTTGTCTGTACTTACCTGGAGTTTTTATCATCACAGCTGCCCTAGGATCTCCCTCATTTGAATCACAATGGAATTCCTGAATTCTTTCTTTTTCATAGGCATTTTTACTGTGGAGTGTTTTTCTAAGAGCTCTTTTGGGCACCATAAATGATCTCTCAATCAGGATTTGTTCCATTGTAGTTGATAGAAAACTCAGCACTGGCTGAAGCAAAATAAATAAATAAATAAAAGGAGGAGGAGTGTGGAATTTATTGGTTAACATCCTGAAAAAATCCAGGGGTAAATCTGGCTTTGGCCCTTTCCAGAGCATCAGATGATGCTCTTGGACCATCTCATCCTCATCACCATTTCCCCTCTGTCTCACTGGTTGATTTTATTCTCCTGCACGCTCTTGCCTTGCAAGGACAAGGTGGCTCCCAGCAGCTCCGTGCTTACCTCTCATCTTCCCAGAAACCCCAACAGGAAAGAACATGCTTCTTCTCTATATCTCCCTCCAAAGGTACTGGGCTGAATTTAATTCTAGTGGCTTTTTATTGACCTAGCTCAGGTCATATGCTCACCTGTGAACCAATGACTGTGGTAAGAGAAAGGCAAACCTCTGATTAGCCAGCCCTCAGGACCTGCCAACTCCTAGAGCAGAAATTGTATTCACTGCCATTTGAACCACGTGAAATAAAAGGAAGGGAGAAATGGATTCCTCAGGGAAAACTGGGATTCTGCTACCAGGTGGGAAAATAGATGCTGGGTAGGCAGGAAATGTCAGGCAATTGCTATTCTTGTGTGACACTCAAGTCAGATTATTAACTGCTTTCTGGTTCAGTATTAACTGAGAGCAGGACAAGAAAAAGAATCTCATCATTGGAATAGGGGTAGGTATTGAGGAGAGTGTTCAAATCTTTGACTACAGTCCAAGAAAGTGTGACTTAGATGAGACACCACAGTACAGGGGCCACGGGCAATTTGCATGACATTTTAGGATGAAAGTCCAGAAGATGTTCAACAGCCACTGAAAGGGGAACACTCACTAAATTAACAAACCTTGTTCACTTGGCCTAACCCTGAAATAACTTCTAACTTAAGAAAATAAAATAAGAAGACAAAAGGATCTTGGGATGAGGCAACCTGGCTTTGTGCCTCACCACTTACCAGTGGTGTGGTCTTAAGTCTGTCACTTCACCTCTGAAAGCCTCAGTTCCACCTTCTGTAAAATGGGATCAGTAAGTCCTACCTCACAGAGAACTAAACGCAATAATATGTGTAGGAGTCATTTCTTAAGAGACCACAACAAACCCTCCCAACCTCAAGGCTGCTGCAATGAGACTACTGCTCCTCTCTTTTATTTACCATCCCTTTGAATCGGGGCTGGCCCTGGGAATTGCTTTGTCCAACAGAATGAGACAGAGTGATGTGCTTTGTCCAAGCTTAGCCTACAAGTGGCCTTGTAGCATCCATATTTGCACTTCTGTAAAACTCTCTCTTGGAAGCCAGCCTCCAGGCTGTAAAAAAGTTCATGCTAGACTACAGAATAAGAAGAAGCCACTTAGAGAAAGACTTTGGAGAGTGGGATGCCATCCTGAATGTTCTAAGCCCAGCTGAGCTCCCAGTTGAATGCAGCTGCTCAAATGCCCTCAGTTGTACCACATAGAATGGAACAGCCCAGTTGAGAGCAATCAACCCACAGAACTGTGAAAAATAATAAAGCACCATTGTTTTAATCCACTAAGTTTCAAGGTAATTTGTAACACAGAATTGGTAACCGAGACAAGGTGTAGACTGTGTTTCTGTCGTTCTTGCTGTCTTCTCGAGAAGGAATGTAATGTGTACTTCAGACAGAACAATTCCTCATTTGTGGGACTGCCTCGTGTTTTGCAGGACATTCATCATCACTGGCCCTTACCTGCTAAGTCTCAGTAGTGCTCTCCAGTCACCGAGAAAAATCAAAGGCATCATCCCCCAGGCCCAAGCATCCCCTGCTCTGAATCAGATCCAAGAGGAGCACTGACTGCTGGCAGAATGAGGACTTAGGGGTTAGCCCTACTAGTCATAAGGCAGGAGCTGTATTCTTCCTGTGTGTCCTGATTCTCATTATGAGTTGAAACACCTTCCCTGGAATGTCATGCTGCCTTCAAAGAAACAGGCTGCATTAGGCCATAGCAAAAGTGAGTTTACAATGCCTGTAAAATTATATGATACTGTTTGATGTAAATACTGCAACCCAATGTGATAAACTTGCACACTTTCGCCTTGAAGGGGCTCCAAAGAAAACTATCATCTACCACCACATGCAGTTAATGTACAAATCATCAACATTCTTTCTCTCATTTGTCCCATTTATGTAGTGCTTTGGGGACCCGGAGAAAATAAGTAAATGAACATTATTCTTGGACGCATTATCATCCTTCTCTTTTTCTCTTGATAGATCTTTGTAATGGAAACTCCAAATCTGACAGACTGACAACACAAGGCAGGGCATTGTGGAGACGAAACTTCTCTAAGATAGATATCACTTTCCAGGAGGCAGGAGACTTCAGAAGTGACCTCCTAAGAGAGAGTTGCCATTAACTATGAATATCTGTTCTTTGTAAACACCAGGCTGGACCAAAACTTTATCTGTTGATTTCACCACAATTGGATTTCAGAGCTTAAATTTTTATTTCCCGGAGAGTTCCAAATTTCCAGAGCCAGCTTCAAGGGCAAGGTTTCATTCAGTCTGAAGCATCATTACTCCTGTCTTAATGAGATATAAAATATTCCTTCTACCCCATTCTTTTACTCATACCAATTCCCCCTTTCATGTTCCCAACAGTTTATAGACTTGTGTTCCTGCTAAGCTATTAGTTGAAATGAGAATGGTCATTCATTTGAGCGTATCTCTGTCAATTTAGCTCTGAGCAAAAGGTGCTAGTGTACTGGACTGGCTCACACCATCCAAAGAAGACACTGGATGCCAAGATAGAATTTGGAATTAAGCTTCCTAAAATAGAAAAACTATACTTTAAGTTTACTTACTCAAGACTATACAAGTCCCCAGTGATCTTAGGGAAATTACTTGAGAAAGAAATAATTAAATTATTAGAAAAATATAAGATATTATATAAGACTATAATAACATCTTTGTTCTTTGTATAGCTATCTGTACGTGGTACTATATGTACAGACTGGACAAATAGAAGAAGCAAAATGTAGGAGTTCTCAGCTTTGAAAATCAATTGCTAAATTAAGGAAAAAGAGAAAGAGGGGGAGAGAGGGTGAGACAGAGAAGAAAACCTAAATACCTGATCTGCTAAAATTTAAATTTAAAATCTATTCCTCAGAAAAATGCATAATGTCAGCATTTAAGAAGGTAACAATATGCTACTTTTTATCCCGGTTTATTTTAGAAAAATCTGCTCCTTGGTAAATGAATAATGTGTTTATACTTCAAGTATATTTTTGACAGTTAACATTTCAAATCCATATAACATTTGTTTTAATAGAATTTGATATTTTACAAATAAGAAAAGAAGAACATTTTTCACTTTTCAAAAAGATTCACAACCAGGTTTCATTATGTACTAAGACCTTTCAGGAAATTCTAATGTGATTACACCTATTAAAAGTTGATGCATATACAAATTTTCAGAATTTAACCTTTTGTGTAAATTGAGATACACCTGTCAAGCAAGGGCTATAATCATTTTCAATCCCTGAAATCTAATCTCTCAAAAGTCCTCTCCTCCTCCCTGCCCTAAATCCTCTGTTGTTAATCTTCAATGAGCTCTCCCAGAAGTCTCCTATATCAAAACCATAACTCTTTTTCCTAGTGCCAACTAAAGAAATACCAAAGGACAGACACTACTTAATTAGGTAATATGATGCGTTCAGCCAATCCAGAGAACTAAACATTTCAAATTTCAAAATAACTGAAAGGACCAGAAATATCTGACAGCCCATATTTACTTGTTGAGACTTCAGATAAAGTACATGCAGTGATCTTTCTTTAAAAAAAAATTGAACTCTTCTGTCCACTGTGGAAAAGAGTATCAGAGCAGTTATTTAGCATGGATGGACAAAATATAGATTTATTAGCCAATCAAAAGGAGAGAAAGAGGTCAACTTACATTAATTGATCAAAGTCCTTAGCTCTGCCCATGTTTCTGCAGCTATAAGCGGTGGAGACAGATAGAGGTCCAAGTCTATCCTAATCTGAAGTCAAGCTCTCTCAGCACTGCCACACTGCCTTCTGATTTTCTTCTATGAGTTTCCTTCTGAATCAAGAATATGATAAGTAAATGTGCTTTACAGCTGAATCCTGGTGGGATTGTTGTTCTGATGTTTTGTTTGGAGGGTTGTGCTAATGATCTTATCTTCCACCAAGCTCATTTCTGCTTTTCTTGACCATAAAATGTGCTGTATTTTAATTAAAATACAAAGAAAGGGGGAAAGGAAAGCTCATCAGAGAAGCTGAAAGAAATGTAAGCAAATAGGAAGAAAGAAGCAAAGGACAGAGTGAAACTTGATGCAGAAGAGCTAAACCATGAATGAGGGAAAGGAGAGATAAAATGGAAAGATCTAAGAAGATGCAAGTATAAGATTTAAGGACTTCCTCCCAAGGGTGGCAGACTGGGTAATTTGGGCCAACTGTCTTGCTGAAGGAGACTAAAATACCTGGGCAAAATATAAAAATCATGATCTTTAAAGTATCAAAAAGCTAAAAAGAGAATGTGGAATTACCAAGCCAAGACCTACAAGAAAATAGAAATCCAAAGATGAGTCTGGCATCTTGCCAAAACATGCTGGCCAATTTGGGAGAGGCAGCTGAGAGGCTTAGCAGTGTTTTTGGCATCTTCATAGGGCTAGAGGGACAAAATGTTCAGTACTTCTGATAGGGAAACTTAGAAAGCTTTATTGAGAGACAGTAGGGGAGGCCTAAATAAATGGAGAGATATACCATGTTCACAGATCGGAAGACTCAGTAGTATATCGATGCCCCAAGACACAAATAAGCCTATGAAACAGAATAAAGTGACTAGACACGGGCTCATTCATAAATGACACCTGGTATATTATAGATGTGGCACTCATAGGAGTGGGGAAAGGATAACTGATACAACTGGATATCCATATGAGGAAAATGAAACTTGACTTCCAACCTCACACTCCATCATTACCTACACACTACACATACACATTAGGAAAAGTCTTGCATTTATACATGGGCACACATGACATAAGAATGTTCATAGAAATACTGTGTTAAGGGTAAAACTTCTAAAAATCTAAACAACACAAGTTCATAAAGAGTAAAATGAATAAATAAAGCATGGAATGTGCATACAATGAAATACTCTAGTGCCATGAAAGTGAACATCACAAAATGGATTAATCTCAATCATAATGATAAAGAATTGGGTTACAGAAAAAAGTATGATTCTACTCATACAAAATGAAAATGCTTTAAAAATGTATTGTTCAGAGATGTAAACATATGTCATAAAACTATAGAGAAAAGTGAGAAACTGATAAATGCAAAATTGAAAGGAATGGTACCTCTGGGGAAGAAGGATGGAATGAGAGAAGGAACTTAATAATAGTGTGGTGTTCTTTTTCTTAAATCAGTTGGTAGTTACTTGATATTCCTTGTATTCTGAGTATTCTTTTGCATCTATTTGTGAGTTAGTAGAAATATAACAAGTATATACATTGGCCCAATAACAAATGGCCAAGTTTGAACTCAATATTCAGATGAGGTCATAAATAGAAACAAAAGCAAAAATAAACAAATGGGATCTAATTAAACTTAAAAGGTTTTGTACAGCTAAGAATACCATCAACAAAACAGAAAGACAACCTACAGAATGGGAGAAAATATTTGCAAATTATGCAACTGACAAGGGACTAATTTCCAAAATATACAAACAGCTCATACAGCTTAATATCAAAAAAACAAGCAACTGATTCCAAAAATGGGCAGAAGACCTAAGCAAGCAATTCTCCAATGAAGACATACAAGTGGCCAATAGGCACATGTAAAAATTCTAAGCATCACTAATTGTCAGAGAAATGCAGATCAAAACTAAAATGGGATATCTCACACCAGGCAGAATGGCCATCATTGAAAAGTCTACAAATGATAGATGCTGGAGAGGGTGTGGAGAAAAGGGAATCCTCCCACACTCTTGGTGGGAGTGTAGATTGATGCAGCCACTAGAGAGGACAGTATGGAGGTTCCTTAAAAAACTGAAAATAGACTTACCATATGATCCAGCAATCCCACTCCTGGGCATACACCCAAAGAATAATAAAATTCAAAAAGACACATGCACCTCAATGTTCATAGAGCCAAGCTGTTTACAATAGCCAAGACATGGAAACAACCTAAATAGCCATCGACAGATGACTGGATAAAGAAGTTGTGGTATATTTATACAATGGACAACTACTCAGCCATAAAAAAAGAATAAATAATGCCATTTGCAGCAACATGGATGGACCTAAAGATTGTCATTCTAAGTGAAGTGGGCCAGAAAGAGAAAGAAAATGCCATATGATATCACTTGTAGGTGGAATCTTAAATAAATAAATAAATAAATAAATAAATAAATAAATAACACAAATAACTACTTATTATTTATAACTTAGATGACTGATTTCTTGAATATGTGTAAGCATATTTGATTGTCATTTATGATTAGATTACCCCATTCTGTTGATTCTTATCTTGTGGTTGGCTTTATTCCTTTGATAACTATGTAAGTTTAAAAAGCTAAAGCTCTAATCTGTTCTTAGAAACAATGATCAGTACATGAAAGTAAACTAAAAAAAAATGTGCAATATACTATAGATATGTATCTACATGCAATATAATGCACAGTGCAATCAAACTGTAGTAATTCTATCTAATCAAACTGAAAAAGGAAATAAACAAATAAACATAATTATCTCCCTCAATTAAAAAAAATAAAAATAAATAAAGTATGCTTAGGGAAGTCCCCATGGATAAGGTGATATTTGAATAGAGAAATTAATAAAAACATACTTTTAAGCTTTCAAAAGCAGTATTTTTTTAAATGAATGAGCAAAGGTATATCAGGCTCATGAAAATAAAGAATCAAGTTTCATAATATTATTATCAGAAACAGAATTCAAGATCTAAAGTTGTTTATAATAGCAAAAAAAAGCCTGCTAACTTAAAAACTTATTAAAAGGAGAATTGTTAAGTAAATCATGCTAAATTCTTAAAATTAAGTAATGGGTAGTCATTAAGAGACAACACAACTATCCATATCATATTATAGAATTTCAAAAGTAGATTACATAATGTAATGTGAAAAAATAATTATCAATATATAGATTGTTTTAAGTCCAGGAGATTATACAATAAACTTTTAATAATAGAATATCAGGGGAATAAAATTCTTGGGAGTGACAACAAAGATCTTGGCTTCTACTTATGCAGCTTTATATTATTTTAAAATTTTGCAACAAATACCTATTATAATAAAATTGCTGCTGCATATGTGTTTTTAAATAACTCATGGGAAGTAAAATGATTTTACATTGGTGGAAACTACAACTCAAATTAGGGATATTAATTCCATGAACCTTCCTTATATAAAGCAAAAACAATAAGGCAAGAATAAAGTGACACAAATTTAACAGTAGTAGAAGGATTTCACTTACCATTGTAATTGTCAACAGACCAACTGGGCAAAAATAATGATAAAGACAATTCAAATTCTATCATGAGTAAGTCTGATTTATGTGCTGGTTACTAACACTCAACTCTATAGACAATAGAACGTACTTTCAAATACTCGTGAAAAAAATATAAAAATTTGTCATATATTATACCACAGAGAAAGGCTTCATAAATTTCAAAGGGCAGAAATTTTCCAAGTCAATTTCCTTGTTCACAATGCAAAAAATCAGTAAAGTTTTAAAATTGAAAGAAACAAAATTTAATCACTTAGAAAGTAAAGGCCATTCTCCTAAGTAATTCTTAGGTCAAAGAGGAAAATCAACTCTTACATAATGTTTAGTACTAAATAATAATTAATAACATTACATCATAAAATGCTTGAAAGCAACCATAGCTGTTATCTGAAGAAAATTTATACCACTAAATGTTTGTATAAAGGAAAGTAGGTCATAATAAATTACGTATTGAACGGAAGAAGCAAAGAAAAAGCAGTCAATATTTAAAAATTTATAAAATTAAAAATTAATGAATTATTAAAGCAGTGGAATTGATCAAGAGCTAATTCTTTAAAAATTCAAATAATGCAGAAAATAAACCTATATTTTCCAGAACTACATGCAAAGATGTTTCCAGGACTCCAGCTTTTAATTCCTAAAAAATGACTGAAAACTCATGGAAGAGTTCTGAAAATGCTATGTTATTTCTAAACATCAGATTCCAAGTGAAAAATAATCCTAGCCCCTGCGTCAATACTACTATTCATTCCACCCAGTCATAAGGCAGATGAAATTTATTAACTGCTACATTATAAACTGCATTATGCTTTCCGAAGAGCTTTGAGTGTGAGCCTTGGCCCTGACTTAAACACACTATTGACTTGGAAATGGACAGAGATACCAAGCTGTTTAGTTTAACCTGTGCAAGGAGAGGTCTAGTCACTGCTTGTCTATACAGTGTCTAAGGACATCTTGGTCAGATTTCATTTATTTCCAAACATTTTCCTTTCTGAAAACTTAGTCCAGTCCAGTTGAAAGCATCAATTTCATCTCTAAATCAGGTTTTCCTTTTTGCAAAGCATGCTGCTCTTATGCCTCCAGGGACTTGGAGCAGGGAAGGGCCTGGTCTCTTCTTTACACAACTCCTGTTTGCCCTTTTTAAGCTTCTAGTTTTTCTGGTGCTGAGGAAAGAAAGAGGACCTCTGGGAACCAGAGACTGCCTCATCCCCTGACTGGGAGAGATCACTCCCCTCCCTTGTTAGTTGTCACAATCCCTCTGACCCACCACACCCTCAGAAAGCAAACATCCAAAAGCAAACCAAGGCCTCCCTGCCCAGCCTGGTTCCCTACTGTGGGAAGGCAAGTTCTACCTCAAAATCTTTCACTCACCCCTCTCCTCGGTTCCATCACCAGGGTCCACCCTACAGCCTCAGTTTCCAGAGTTCTAGAAGGTCCAGCCAGCAACATCTTGGGAGAATGAAGCCCGTGTGAATGAAAAATGTCACATGCCATATCAGTAAACAAAGGATGCTGCAGCCATCAAGACACTACAGCTGCCCCTAAGGGTGCCCCTACCCTCTTAAGGTGCACCCTAAGAGGATTCATGGTGGGAAAGATCAGGATACTGGCCTTAGATAGCTGAGATGCATATTAAAGGAGTGAGTTCAGTGAGCCCAGACTGTTGCATCTTCCCATAAGTAGAAAAGTCCAAATTCATTAACTTGAGATATCTGGCTTTGTTTAACAGTAATCTTTTGATGTTCTGACTACCTCGTCTTTGTTGTAAAAACTCCTTTATATTCTGGTTCCTGCCTCACATCTTCTGAGCAGTTCCTCAGAGCGACCTGAGAGCGACCTGAGAGGCTGTCTCCTGGGCTTAAAGTACTCAGAAAATCCACCAAACAAAACATAATTCTCAACTTTTAGGTTGTGCTTTTTTTTCAGTCAATGTATAAATGGGTCAGATCAGCACACTGTATACTTTAAACTTACACAATGTTATATGTCAATTATATCTCAATAAAGCCAAGGAAAAAAATAATTAATTTCAAAAAATGACCCAAACCTGTACATCAGAGAACTTCTGCAAAAGGCAGCAGCTACTCCAAGGACACTCAGTTCTGAAGTAGTGGATAAGGAGCACCTGCAGGGGCCTGAAGATGAACTCCTGGGGTGATTTGTCAAGGTTCCACCAAAGGTCCATTCAGGAGGTCAGCCATTCTCCCTATGGGCAGGTAGTGAGCTAGTGAAGTCATTAGTCCTCAGGTAGGGCAGTGAATGTGGGCTCTCGGCAAGGAACCAGCCTGGAGGGCGAAGTCTCCACACTCAGAAGACCAGGCTACTCTGCCTTGCAGGGACTCCTCCTACCCTCCTGAAATCCCTGGAGGCAGTCTGTGGTAAATAGATGCAACATTCAGAGGAATGCTGATAGGAACTCTCATGTTCATAAATTAGCACACCAACTATAAGATGAGGGGTCATATAACCAAGAAACACTTATAATTTAAGTAAACCAAATACCATGAAAGAAGTATTATGGCATAAATTGAAAAACTTATACACAAGTGTGACTGACTTGCTAGTTGGCCTGCCCAATATCCATTCTCCATTTCTTCCTTACTACCAGAATCTTAATTGATGATGATTGAATGAATGCATGATTTTACAGAACTCTACCTCTCAACCATGTCAGAGAACATAGATCTGTCCCATGAAATAGAAGCCTGCTGGATATTTCTGGGTAAGTTTTGCTTTACTAATTGTAACAGAGCTGGTCAGTTGTCTCCTAATATTCACTCTTCTCTTCTTTATTCATTTTAGAACCCCTAATTTTAGCTAAGCCCATGACAGCCTTAGGGGAGAAGAGACTCTAAGCTCTGGCCAGTAGAATATAAGTTCATGTCCTCCTCACTTGCCCAATTTCTTGGTAGATGGAATAAAAAGATGATGGCTGGATCTTGAGCAGCCATGTTGGATCACATTTTAAAACCACATATTTTGGATGGGAGAACAAAAAAGATTAAAGAAACCTAGCTCCCTGACACCATGGGGTGGAATGTCAGCTCTGGACCACCTACCATTATATCATTAGTATAAGAGGTAAGCTTTGTCTTTAAGTCACTATAACTTTGGACTTTTGTCATGCTTTTTTATACTAATACAGACACCAATCCTTCCTTTTTATTCTGTCTTTCTTTCTTCTGGTCAAGAATGCATACCCAATGCTGTGAGGTACAAGAGCCATCTTACATTCATAAGAATGAAGTCCACATACTCAGAACAGTAGGATAAAAGATGGAAGAAGCCTGGTCCCTGGATGACAGCTCTTGATGCTCATTTATGGACATTTTAATTTATGAGAAAAATAATCCTATTACTTGTTTAAGTTACAGTTTATTGTGGTTTCTGTTACTTGAAACTGAATACCATCCTATCTAATACATCTCAAAGGAAAAAAGTCTTTGAAAAAAATTGTTTCCTGTATCCATGAGATAAGAATAGGCCGTTATGAAAATGAACTGATTATAGATCTTGAAAATGAAAATATAAGTGGCCAAATAACAAACTGAATGGACATTGCTGTAGAACAAATTAATGAGCTCTGAGAGCAAAATGAGGAATTCTTCTGGGTCACAGCAAAACAGCAAAAGAAATGCAGGGTATCAACACAGTTGATTTACTTTCCTCGGGTATAGTCATAAAGTACCATAGATTGGGTGGCTCAAACAACAAACATTTATTGTCTCACTTCTGGAGGCTAGCAGTCCAAGATCAAAGTGTTGACAAGGTTAGTTCCTTTTGTGGGCTCTGAGGAAGAGCCACTTCTATGCCTCTCCCCATCTCTGCTGGTTTACTTGCAGCCTTTGGTCTTCCTTGGCTTATAGCTGCATCATCTCCATCTCTGCTTTCACGTTCACATGGCGTTCTCCCTGTGGGTGTATTTGTATCCAGATTTCCCCTTTTTACAAGAACAGTAGTCATATTGGATTAGGGTCCAGTATGACCTCATCTTAGTTAATTACACCTGCAACAACCCTATTTGCAAATAAGGTCACATTCTGAGTTATGGAGGTTGGGACTTTAACATATGAATTTGGGGAACACAATTAAACCCAGCATGGCAATTAAAGACAAGGAGGAAAGAGAAGAGAAGGCCTAATACCCATGTCGTAGAAGTTCTAAAAGGTGAGGAGAGACAGAATTAGGGAATACAAAAATTTTTTAAAAATAAAAAATGGCAGAATATTTCCCTGAGTCAAAGAATGACATAAATCTATATGTAGAAAGAATCCGTTGAGTACTAGGCAAGATAAATGAAAAAACACCAACTCCTAGTCAAACTGTGACAAAATTTGACAACAAAAACAAAGGCTTCTTTAAAGATTACACTTTAAAGCAACAAAAATTAGATTAACATAACACTTCATATCCACACTACTGGAGGCAAGAAAACAATGGAGCAATATGCTCAAGTTTAAGGAAAAGTTATTTTTGAGCTACAAAAAAACTGTAAATCAAGTGAGAAGGCAAATTAGAAATGGTACCAGTTAGCAATTAAGTAACTTGATCCAACTGCAGCTCCATGGGCCAGACCCAAATAGTTCCAGCCAATCAGAGCGATCCCTTCCCCTTACTAGGGCTCACCTCCAAAATGAGTAGATGACACATTTCAGCTGAGACGCCAGGAGAAACCTGCTGGGCCTCTGCAAAAATCCCTCCTCACTTTCCTCAGACTGGATCTCTTCCTCCCACTGGAAGCAAAAATGGAAAATAATAGCCATTGCTATAGCAGTCACCCCACAGCCACAAAAAGAACCAGATGTGAGATGAAACCAGCAACCATGCTGCCTTTCTCCTGGGGTTCTGCTGGAGAATTAAGGCTTACTGAAAATGACCTGTGTGATTATTTTCTCAGTTCTCCCAAGGATGATACAAAGCTAGGAACACACTAGACGTGTGGGAGATAAGCTCATGCAGTACATTCAGTGGATGCCTCGTGTCATTACAGCTTAATTTCTGGGAGGAGGCATCAACACACTATGACCCACAGGCCAAATCCAGCCCCCCAGCTATTTTATTGGAACCCCCGGCTCATTTGTGTACATACTGTATGGCTGTGCTCACACTGCAAAGGCAGAGTTGGGTAGATGTGGCAGAGACAGCTCATAAAACCTAAGTATTTACTACCTGGCCCTTTACAGGAAAAGTCTGTCAACCGCACTTTAGAGAAACTTCAGTGAGGTATGTAAATAGACATGGCTTCAGCCGGCTTGCCCTTTGCCCCATTATCAGCGGGGAGGGGGAAGGAGGGCAGGCTAATAAGTCTTGCCAAGATGTTACTTCTGACTGTGACCAACAGATAGCCTCAGGCTACTTCCTTCATCTGTAACCCATCACAGGGTTGTTATGAGGATGAAGGAAGCCAATAACCAACCTTAAAGCAAGTAGAATGGTTCCTAGCACATAGTAAGTGCTCAGTAAATGTTAGCTCTTGCTCCAACCCTGATTCTAACTACCATTTACTTATCACACTATTCTGTAGGTAGAAAATTTGGCCTGGGCTCAGCAGGGTGGTTCTTCTGATATTTACCAGACTTGCTCTTGAAGCTGCAAACAGCTGCAGATCAAATTTAGGTAATTCTGCTTCTGCAGGTTGCCTGATCTGGGATGGTCCCTTTGACATGCCTGGTGACTGGTTACCTGTCACCATGGCCACTGGTCTATGTGGCATTTAGTAAGCCTCTTATTCCCCGCCAGGCTAGCATAGATTTTCACATGGTGGTTAGAGGGGTCCAAAGAGACTAAAATGAGGAAGGCTTCTTAAGGTCTAGGCTTGGAGCTAGAACAGCATCACGACCACTGTATTTTATTGAAACAAATCAGAAGACAAGTTCATATTCAAAGAGTGGGGAAACAGACTCCACTTTCTGATGGGAGAACCCAGAGTCACTTTGCAAAACGGCGTACATACAGGGAAGAAGAATTGCAGTCATTTACATAAACAATCTACAACATTAAGCTCATATGTCTTCATTTCAATTTAAACATCTAATACGTAAGTACTTATTAAGTGCCAGTGCTACAAGAAATGGCTTTGCTTTCTCTTTCCTTTTGAAATTCAAAACTTTATTTGAAAAGAAGCCTTTTAGAAAGAAATTAATTCTTTCGCTCTCAGTAATCGTGTGTTTGTGGGAGAACATCTGAATGCATGTAGTAACAAGCCATCAAATTCAGCTAACTGATCCTCAGATTTTACCATCTACGGCAACATGTGGAGCTTATTCTTGAATTTTAATTTCTCTTTAAATAAAACTACAAAATAAAACTCTAGCTGTGTTTTAAATGCATAAAGTGAAAGGAAATTTTATCTCCTGATTTTTTAACTCATCATAAACATCTTCACAGTGTACTAAGCCAAACATTGCCACATACCAATCACATCATCTTCAAAAATAAAAGAGTAACTTGACTTTTTTCTTCCACTTGACAATAGAAACAATATATAGTGATAAAAGTTGGAGAAGACTCTAACAGTGTTCCAGGACCTCCCAGCTTTCCTTTCTCCAAATGTATAAATCAGTAAGTATTCAAATGATTAATACACACATGATCAAGCTTACCAGAATAAATCATTTATAATTCCACCCTTGACTGTCTAGATTCATTAGTGCTTTTAAGTAAATTAATGTCTTCACATTCCAGGGCCTAACAAAGTGTTATAATCTCTCCTATTATTTTATATATTGACTTGCCAATGCTTTTTCTATTAGTAGGATTTGTTTTCTAACCTCTCCTCCCAGATTGAGCATAGTATATATCCACCCTCTTTCTAAGGCCTGGCTTCACCCTATATGGGATAGCAGAAGATGATCTTTTGAAATGCAATTGGAAAAAGAGAAGATTCATATTCACTTGAAGAAGGAGAAGGAGAAGGAGTGGGGGGAGATGATAGCAAACACTTATAAGTCACTTAGGATGTGCCACGCACTCTTCTAAGTAGTCTGTGCACGTTAATTTATTAATCCTCACAAAATCCTACATCATAGGTGTATTTATTTTCTTCATTTTGTAGAAGAGAAAACTGGGGAACGGAGGTTAAAGACTTGCCCCAGGTCACACAGCTAAATGGCAGAGCTGGGATTTGGACCCAGGCAATCTGATTCCAGGGCTCATCAATGTAACCATTACACTATATTGTCTCTCTATAAAAATACCCAGGAACCATGCTGAGATTATTAAAGGTCCAAAGATAGTATAGATACTTGAGGCTGGACCAATGAGTGGCATTTCCAGTCATCCTCTTCATACTGAGTAAAATTAAATGCAGCTGAATGACTGATCTTTAAGGCCAAAAATAGAGTAGAGGGTTGGAGATTAAAGCTGGGGTCAGGGGAGGAAGGCTTTGGAGGAACCAGGTGGACCAAGTTGAAGACAAGGGACCCACAAGGAAGATGTTCTTTCCTGGACTGGATGAGGAGAGGTGGCAGATTAAGGACCATGCCATACTAGTGAAGGAGCACCATACACATTCAGGATGAAGTGGGATGAGTTGAACAAAGTAAATGAACCATTCACAGTTTCCCATCCCAAGGAGGATCTTAACTTGGATGGCCACTGACTTCAGCCTGCAGTAAAGATTTGCCTGCACATCACCTGGATCTGCTAAAATGAGACTTTTCCCCAGCAATGCACTCTACCATCCCCGCTCTTCCAAGACTAAGAGCATAAGGGATGTTATCATATCTTAATAAACTGCAAAATGTCTCTTTCATCTTCTCTCTATCCCAGTCCTCTCTCCCCTTTTTTATTTGTATTGGCATGCAAACATGTTTCTTCCAAATGAAATGTATATGCTAATTTTTTATGACAACATAGGTCTAAAATAAAGCACCAATACTTTAAAAATGGTCACCAGTAAAGGGTCCTAGACTTTTCCAATAATTTATAGTAATGTCATACACAATGATGACAGTAGGTTCAGAAGAGCAAGCCAGTTATAAACACAATAATCCAAAGAAGAATGAAATGAAAAGATGCTCAGTATCACTAATTATCAGGGAAATGCAAATTAAAACTACAATGAGGTATCACCTCACACAAGTCAGAATGGCCATCATTAGAAAGTCCACAGATGATGAATGCTGGAGAGGCCGTGGAGAAAAGGGAATGTAATGTTGTTGGAAATGTAATTTGGTGCAGCCATTATGGAAAACAGTATGGAGATTCCTTTAAAAACTAAAAAAATACTGACTGTATGATCTAGCAATCCCACTCCTGGGCATATATCTGGAGAAAACCAATTCTAAAAGACACATGCACCCCAGTGTTCATAGGAGCACTATTTGCAACAGCCAAGACATGGAAGCAACCTAAATGTCCATCGACAGATGACTAGATAAAGATGTGGGAAATATATCCAATGAAATACTACACAGCCATAAAAAAGAATAAAATAACGTCATTTGTAGCAACATAGATGGACCTGGAAATTATCATACTAAATGAAGTAAGTAAGACAAAGACAAACTTCACATGATATCACTTATATGTAGAATCTTAAAAAATGACACAAATGAACTTAGTTACAAAACTTAGAAACAGACTCACAGACATAGAAAACAAACTTATGGTTACCAGCAGGGAAAGGAAGGGTGGAGGGATAAATCAGGAGCCTGAGATTTGCAGATACACACTGCAAATATATAGTAATATATAAAATAGATATAAAACAAGGTCCTCCTTGTTGGACAGGGAACTATATGCAGTATCTTGTAATAACCTACAATGATAAAGAATATAAAAAAGAATGTATATGTATGACTGCATTACTACACTGTACACCAGAACTAACACAACTCCATAAATCAACTATACTTCAGTAAAAATATAAAAATTAAAAATTTTTAAAAAGAAAGAAAAATTCTTCTCCCTTCCTTGCTCTGAGGTGCTATGTCCTTTATGGTTTGGCTGGAAGTCTGCCTCATAAATGAGTACTTGGCTGTGTTTTCTCATGAAGCTGTGGTCAAACAGGTCATCACTACCCTATATCTGCCTCCCCTCCCTCCATGCTTCATGTCCCTTTTTTCCGCTTAGTATCTTTCAATTACACTTCCCAAAAAAATTTTAGCATATAAGCTTTGCCTCGTTTTCTATTTTCTAGGGAATATGGGTTGAAAAAGATATCAGACTTAGGGGGCTGTTTCAAATAATGAGTATGCCACTATTGACACCACTTTGCTAAGTCATATCCTTCAAGTTTGTAAGGATGAGAAATAAGAACATGCTGCATTAAACTTAGAAATATATGACCTAAATTTGATCCTAATTCTGCAAATTACTATATGATCTTGAGCAATTCACTGAACCTCTCTGAGCCTCATTTCCCCATTTGGATCAACAAAGAATCAGCATGACAGGCTGTCAGGGAAGACTGTTTGAGGTGCCTGTGAAAATTCCAGCAACTGACATAACATCTCTGAGCTTCAGTTTCCCCATGTGTAAAACGAAGCTAGTGAAGCAACCTGCCTCACAGGTGTGTTTGGAGGATTAAATGACATCAACACTTGTGCAAACTACTTGTAAAGTCTCTTATCTATTATTACCATCTCTGAAAAGTAGTAAAAACTCCCCTCCTTAATGGGTGTTTGTGAAGATTTGCTGCCTTTTCCAGGCAACTTGTTGAAGCTGATGGGGTGAGGTCTGGGCACCTGAGCCGTGGGAATACGTAGCTTCACTGAAAAAAAAGTTTTTTTTCCTGGGAAAAAAGGGGATCATGTTATGATGTATGTGTATGTTATAATGTATGTGTATGTTATAATGTATGTGTATGTTATAATGTATGTGTATGTTATAATGTATGTGTATGTTATAATGTATGTGTATGTTATAATGTATGTGTATGTTATAATGTATGTGTATGTTATAATGTATGTGTATGTTATAATGTATGTGTAGTCATTCTTCTTCCCTCCCCTACTGACAGATGCCTGGACCCCTTTACGTCATCTTCTCAGCCCAGTGAGTTGACTCCATGTCAATACAGACTTCAGCCCATATCTTCCCTCACCTCCAAAAAAAAAGATCATTTCCAGCTTTTTCAGTCTCTCTCCCTGACTTTCACTAGCCCTGGCTGCCCCCAAGGAAGAAAGATGTAGCAAGTAACAAAACAATATTGGTAATGTTTCATGTCTTCATTCAAGTCTTAGTTTAAAAGAAACATTCCAAAGGCCCAAATCTGGGGGGGCAGATTCTCGCCCAAGACTTGGGAGGACAGATTCATATCAAGTGACCTTGTTTTGCTTGGTATATGATTTAAATTAGCCCCCTGTGTGAAATAATTTAGAATATAAAGAAAATGGGCTTAGCTAATATGCCATATCAGAACACATTACATAAGATTTTATACATTTGTGGATAAAATCTGAGTCTGTTAGGCTGGCCAAGGATTCTATCACCCTAGTAATCTGAGAAGCAAGCATTCATCCATCCCTCCAACAAATAATTTATGTGAGATGGGAACAGACAAGCCCCAGTTTTTGCAACAGATCCAGGTTCTTCGGTAACACTATTACAGCAGATATTCCTCCTTTGTACTTGAACTCATAGTCCTGTTATCAATTACCCATGATCTAACAACAGCAAAAGCCGTGGGACCACTGGGATCCAACGCCATGGTGATTCATCAAAGATGCAGCTCAGTGGCTGCTGAATCAAACTCTAGAGTCCACGCTGATCCCTGCCCAGTTCTCACTACCACATTGACCTCACCCTGAAACCCTCCAAAGAGATCTGGAGATTGGTCATTACCATAAAACACTGTAATTCATGCAATTTATGGTTTATTCCAGACATCCAGCTACTACCGATTTCTACTGTTTGTCTGGATTAAGAGCTGCCTCTTACCAAGAGACTTTGCAGCAGTCTCTCCAGTTAATTAATGTTTTCAGGCACTTGCCTAGAGGCCAACAACAACAGAAGTTGCTATGTAATTGCCATTGTTTACCACAAACTGCAAGGCTCCATGATCACTTTATCCTTGTCCCTGAGATCACTGTCATCATCATCATCACCATCGTTATCAATAGTCATTAAAGAGGGGGAGGGGATAGCTCAGTGGTAGAGTGCATGCTTAGCATGCACGAGGTCCTGTGTTCAATTCCCAGTACTTCCATTAATATATATATATATATATATATATATAAACCTAATTACCTCCCCTCCAAAAAATAAATAAAAAAGTCATTGAATGTGCACTAAAATGCACACTACTTCACTGTATGTTCTAACGTGACCTGCAGCACAGCTGGTCAAAGAAGGCTCATCAAGAAAATAGGGCATCAGAGTCTTAATACTGTTCCAGGGCTTTTTTCTAAAAAATCATTTTTACTCACTTTTGGAACCTAAATGTATAGAAGTATAAACATCAGCAAATTATCTCTTTCTTTGGTAATCTACCCTTTTTGGTGTCCAACACATACAGGCACTCTAAATATTTGCTGATAGATGAAAGTATGAATTAAATTAATAAACAAGTATGCAGAAGTTTGTAGCAAAAATACCTAATGATTTCTGAGGCTCCAAATCTAAAGAAGGGAGATGAAAAATTAGCTGATGCTTCTTGAGTGGTGGGTATTGAGGGGCATAGTGTCCTCGTCCATCCAACAATGTGTCTAGTGAAAATCAAGTCACATTTTTTCCTTTAAAGGAAAGAGAAATCACAGAAAGGCAGCTGCTCAGAGGCTCTCATGTGTATCATATGATCTGACATTGTGGTATTTAAACTTTTTTTGTTGGGACACAACTGATGCTCATATGTGCAAAAGACTCATGGATGTATCCAAGGTGGAGATCCCTGCCACTTTCTCTCTTCTTCAAGAAATGATGGATTATAAGTAAGGAATATAAGCATGACTAGGGATAACCTTGAATTTTCTCTCATTTTTTTAAACAAAAAAGTAAATCCTTCAAAAATCTTGGTGTTTGAATGCTTACCTGTAATGAATTACTTGGAAACACATTACAAATGATGGTAACATGGTTGGATCTCTCAGCATAGCAGCGTAGAGACCTGGGTTCCAGGTCCTGATCATACAGTGATTAGCCCAATGATCTAAAGCAAATCATTTCCCTTCATTGAATCTCAGTTTCTTCATTGTTACATGAGAAAGTTAGGCAAGGGTCCCACTTCAGTTCTAATTACTCTACCTGAGGTCTGGCTTGGAGCCCTCCTTGGAGTCTGAGGTTCGGAGCTAAGTGTGGCCATCCTGGGAAAAGTTAAACAGGACTTGGATCTCTATCAAGGGTTTTTATATCCCTGGAAACAATTTGTCCTCCCATCCCTTCTTCCAGTAACTTCTCCTACATCATATAGAAAATAGTAAACTGGCAACTTTTCTCAAGCATGAGAAATCTCACAATATGCCTGGGTTCTATAAGCCAGCTCTTTGGGAAGTTTATTTCTTGTTTGCCCAACCTTTCTCCCATTGGGGAGCCCATTCGTCTCCCCTTCTATAATAACCAAACTTGCTCAGTCTTTGTGGTTCAAGTACAAGTCATCACACCCTAGAATACATACATGGCATTAGCCTTACACGTGCAGCACTCTTGATTCTCACAACAGTCTTGTGAGGTGAATGGAATAGTTGTAACTCGGCTTGCCATTGAAATGTAAGAAAACAAAACTGATGGATTTGTTGACATTAAAATCATACATATAGGAACTGCTGCTACACAAACCCCAAGGGTTTTTTTTTTTCCACTTCAAATCTGGTATTCTCTCCAATTCCCCACCAGATTGTGAACCCCTTCACTTGTCATTCTATCCTCACCCTGTATATAGAAAGACAGATTAGTTACCCAAGATTCTGAAAATAGGATTAATACAATCCACCAGTGTAAGAGAAGAGAGCAGACATCAGCAGAAGCCCTCATACAGACGCAGAATGTCTGTCAGGATAAAGGTAGGAAAAGCAACACTAACTGTAACAATCAATAGTATTGATTGATGGAGCAAAAATGTCATGGGAGAGGAATTTCAACATGGACAAATTTAAAACAAGGGTCCAAGAAGGAAAATATGACAGTGCTCATCCAACATTGTCGTAGGTGAAAAACATAATCAAAGGGGCAAAAGAAGTTTAGTCATTAGAAAAATATCCTATGATAAGGGGCAAGGCTGGTTTAACAAAACTCACCATAGCCTATTAAATAAAGTATCTCCCAAGCTTTTCCTCTTCACTTTACTCGGTATCTGTGTACAAATCCATGACATTAAATTCTAGTCAACCTTATTTAATTTATTTCAACACACATAACTTTGAGTGACTTCTGTGTACCAGGAATCGTACTAGGGATGAGAGAGAAAAAGGATGAGCAAGAAATAATCCCTATATTCAAGGAAGTAGGTGAATAAGAGAAAGGAGTTGAGGAAGATCCCCAAGATTCTGACTTGGGCGACTGGTGGATGCCATTAACTAAGGGAATAGAAGAGGAGCAGAACAGGAGAGCAGGTGGGAAGTAAGGAACTCAGTCTGAGATACCAGATCAGCTAAGAATGCCTTTGGCTGAAAGGAACAACCTCAACCAGCAAAGTGTAAGCAATAGACATTTAATGACCACAATATGAAATCTGGAAAAATATAGTCCAGGTCAGTGCAGTGATTCAACAATACCAAGGATGCAGGCTTAACATATCCTTTATTCCACCATTCTTGGCATGTTGGCATTTTGTACTTGTGCTGGTTACCTCACATCACAGGGTATTTGTCAGCTATACGGCTAAACTGCCATTTGTCATCCCTCTTTAATCACTATAATGAGTCTCCTAAACTCCAGTATATCAAAAATAAACAATTATATGAAATGCATTAATTCAACAAGGAGGATAAATACCAAAAAATGTATAAGCCTCTTCTCCATTCTCCATCCAGTTATTACACAAGGGGTAAGAAAAATAAAAATACAGTCTTGATCGCTGGCTGGCCGTAAATCATTGCCTAGGTCCAGGAAATGAAGCAAACAGCCATTAAGCAGGTAAAAAAAAAATTTCAATGATTTATAAATGGCATTTTTCTTTAGAAATCTTGGGTGGTCCAGGAGGCAATGGCAGAACGGCATTCTACAGATTATCTCCACTGTACCTTTCACGTCCATTAGTTAGAGCCACGTTGCAACTGTTGCATATAAATTGCTTTATGAACAGCTGTTTCTTCCCCAGCGTAAGCAAGCTGGATATTGAGATAGCCATCTTGTCTGGTGTTTGCTGACAGCATAGCATCTTGATTTCCCAAGATGGAAGACAGTACACAAACGTTTATTTATGCATATCAAATATACCAGAATCAGGATTTTTTTCCTAGACAACTAGGTTAGCCCTTGACTCTTCCCACCAACACCTGTAAACTCAGGAATGAGATTTGAATATTTATTATTAATGATTCATTAACACTCAACCACTTGAGGAAATTACTGTATTAATGTACATAAATGTTCATAGGAATGTGTAAACAAGGTGAGAAACCCTAATTCTATTCATTCCAGGAAGTTGTTCTTCTCTTTATCAAAGTTAAGGATTGCCAAAGAGGACTTTCTGTCTAGTGTAGAAGGACAAGAGGCAATAAAATAAAACATATCCTCCAAGGACCAGAATGTTCAGTCCTCTAGAGAGGACACCATCCTCTAGAGACAGACATGGGCAAAATGGTGAAAGGAATGCCGTGATTTCTGCCCACCACCCTTTCTGGCACCCGCTCCCTCAAAGAGCATGCAAACACATACACATACACATACACATACACATACACATGCACACACACACGTGCTCACGTGCACACACACTCCAACAGGCCCTGGTCAGGCTTCTTTGGACAAACCCCTCTTCCTGGAAAATCAACCCTACTTCCCTTTACCACTCCCTCTAAACTCTTAGTGTCCTCAGAATTTGATCTACCCAGAAGCCAAAAAGAAAGTTAATTGTACTATTTACAACAGCACAGCAAGGAATGATAGGATTTCTCCAAAGGGCAGTTGCATTTTACATGCATGACTTATTCCAGACATTCGCAAATCTAACAGTAGACCCTTGGGCAAAATATGCTTTATCAGAAGAGCCTTTCTGGTCTCCTCTTATCACAGCTTTCTTAACTTATTTTTTAAAAAAAGCTTTGTCAAAGGTTTTTACTGTTCTCCAACCAAAGGCATTTTAACCAAAACAAAGACATTTCACAACACATCCAGAAAATATTATAAGCTAAAAACAAAATAGAATTTTTTTTTCTTCTCAACTGCTGAGCAAGGTCAGTTAATGCATGAAATCTGACAGTTCCTTCTGATGTGTAAACTTCAAAGGTCTGTGCTACCAAAGAGCCATAAAACTAAACAGAATTCTCAAATACACCTAGTAGATTCTCCAAAAAATAAGTGCTTGTGGGTTTGCTTTTTGGAAACAGGATGTGCAAAGAAGCTAATTTGGGGAAGTCTTGATTATCCAATCCAGTGGAGATGTTCAGAGTTAGACCTGGAAAGCTAGACACTCAGTTGATTTAAGAATGAGAACTTTGGTGTAGATCTGAGTAGAACTTTCTAAGGCAGAGAAGACAATGATGCAAATGCCCTGAGCAGGGAATGAGTTTGGTCATAGAACAAAAAGACAATTAATGGGCAGACAAGGGGAGAGCAAGAAGGAAAGTTATAGGCGATGAAGTCAGAGGGCTAGAGAAGAACCAGAAAATACAGAGTTTCAAAGGCTGATGGTTTAACTTCTAGGTTTTCAGGAACCATCAGACAAAATATATACCATCAGTTTCCTCTTAAGGAACCACTCTGGATCTTAAAAATAGAGGAAATTAAATCCAGGGGATTGATTAAATAGGTGATAGAAGAACCCAGAAAGCAAAGAAGAAATGGAATCCACTACCACCCTGGGGCAGGAGAAATCGTACAAGGAAGTGGCATCATCAGAGCCCAGAAGCATAGGCCACTGGAAGACTTAGGGCCAGAGTGGGGGCTGCCGTACAGAAGCTGGACATCACGAAGGAAACTGTTTCATGGGAGATAAGCCTCACTCAGGACAGAACAAGAGAAGAAATCACTGACTTCTCCTCTCTTCTTGCCCTACGATCTTCTATCAGTTCTTCCCATGGGCCAAACCTATCTGGAAATATAATTCCCTGTGATGCAGAGCAGAGCAAGAGAAGGACGGGAATTGGATCTGAGGAAAATAGGTAAATGGCAGGCACATAGGTCAACTCTAAGGGGAAGAGAAAATTCCCCCTGCCCTTACCTGATCTAACCATGCAACTCCCCAGCAAGTTTTTTCTTCTTTATCTGATTTTGTCTGTCTGGCCACATGACTTGAGGACACAACTAGAGGGCAGGTTCCCCATCTGTGATCAGTATGATGAATTTTGTGTGGGAGCCAGTAGGTCTCCTCACAGAACCAGAGAGCTGCTATTTCTTTTTTCATTGAAGTATAGTCAGTTACAGTGTGTCAACTTCTGGTGCTTCAATCATACATAAACACACATGTATTTGTTTTCATATTCTTTTGCTGTTTCTTATTGATGGAGATGAGGGTGCCTGCAGCTGCGGAAGGAGGTCAAATTGGAAAATGAGTCTACCCAACCCCTAAACAAACGTTGGAGATTTTCTAAAACCACTGAAGACACCAATTAGTCCTTTTATTTCTATAATATCAAACTGATTTAATTGTTCCTCCCTAAGGGACAGCACAACCATCTACCCGGTTACTTCAGCCGAAAACTTGGGGGGTCATACTTCTCCCTTCTTCTTTTTCTTGAATAATGATTACACACCTAAGGAGATGCCTTTTCTAAGAAAATGCCTTTTTTCAGTGCTCTCCTCTGATGGGCATTTTTTCATCACCACATCCACCAGTACACATTTCTGTTTACTAAGGAGGACACTGTAGAATATTTTTTTCCCTTAACAAAGCTCTCAAATTGCTGGCATGTCACCATGCTATGCATTTGCTCTTCTGTCACCCTGTGTAAGTGGACTGAAATTACTCCTCTGATAAAATGCCTCTGAAGAGATTTCTCTTTGCCTTGTGCAGTCAGGGCGGGGGTGGAGGCAGGGTGGAGGGGAGAAGGCAAAAGCAACTTTTCAAGACTGATGCGTTTCCTGGGACCCCATCTACATCTTCTCCTTAATAAGTCAGTAGCCATGACAACAGGGAAAGCTTGGAGGCAGACTGCATGAGTTGTCTGTTTTTCTCTGCAGGACTCCACCCAGAAGATTCAGGCCCTGTGTCTGACTGAGCCACAGGTGAGAATACAAACCTTTCATGAGGCCGGTTTTCCTTCAACACAGCAGCTCTGGCGCAGGGACTACTGTGGCTGCTGCAGACTTGACTCTGACCCAAGTCTGTCCTGCCCATCAGCTCCAGCTGCATCCTTTGCTCCAGACTGTGGCCCTCACTTGCTCTTCACTGTTCTCTGAATTTGCACTAAGCCCTTAGCAGAATGTTCTGCCGTGGGTCCCCAGTGTCTGCCATGACACTCTCCGTCTTGGTTCCAGCCTTGTCTCCTCTGACCTGTGGCTGCCCAGGCCTTTGCCCACATCCCTCTCACCCTTATCTCCCTCCTTCCAATGACCAACCATCCCTTGCCACTACCAGTCATTTACCCACCAGGGCCATGATGATCATTGGGTGAGGGAGATGTTCACACAGTTACGATTTTAAGACAGCAAAACTGAGTATTACTCATTTTCATCTTTCCAAAAATGACAGATCCAGGCATGCAGGGAGCACCAAATGTTTGAAGGTAGAAGGAAAGAAAAAAGGAAGATGGGGAAAGAGGAAGAGCGAGAGGGAGGGAGGGAAGGAAGGGAGATTGGCTCCCACGAAGCAAATTTGGGGCACATATTAGTCAGCTGGAGATAGGGGTAGCACTGTAGAAATTAAAAACCACTGAGCTGGGAGTCAGTCAAGAGCCAGGAGCTCTAAACCTGCCTCTGCCACCAATTTGCCACATGAATTTGATTCATTCTGTTCCAAATCTCTTCGTAGCCCCACGGTCTGAACTGGATTCCAGATTTCCTGAGGGTTATCTTCTGAGTTTCCTGAATTTAACTGATTTTAGATTATGCTACGTTCTCTCTAGCCAGATCTATGTCAATCAACTCCAGAGGGACCCTGACATTTGGGGCCTCTATTCAAGCTTTCCTACAGCACTTGGGTCTTAGAAATGTGACTCCAAATTGTCAGAGGCCAGCCAAACCTCCAAGCCAGTTCCATGTCCAAGGAATCTGTTCCTTATTCAGATATTCCTCTGCCCTCCTAGTAGCCCTGGAAAAATAGTCCCAGAAGCCTCAAGTAGCCACTATAGGTGACCCCAGACCTGAAAAACAAGAAATACCAGGCTCTGGGCTTTGAGCCTCCATCCTCTAATCTGCCAACTGATGTATAGTTTCTCTTTAAATTTAAAATTCTATTTAGTGTTTTCTAGTCTTAAGTTAAAATGACATCTGCTTTTAGGGTTCTCTCTACAGCTTCATGTAAACCACAGGCAGCAGGAAGGCGAAAGAACTCATTACGACATTGAGGTTGCTTCCATGTCTTGGCTATTATAAATAGTGCTGCTATGAACAGACTCACGTACACAGAAAACAAACTTACGGTTACCGGGGGAAGAGAGGGGTGGGAAGAGATAAATTGGGAGTTCAAGGTTTGCAGGTACTAACTACTATATATAAAATAGATAAACAGCAAGTTTCTTCTGTATAGCACAGGGAACTATAGTCAGAATCTTGTAGTAACCTACAACAAAAAAGAATACGAAAAGGAATATATGTATGTACACGTATGACTGAAACATTATGCTGTACACTAGAAATTGACACATTATAAACTGACTATACCTCAATAAAAAAAGAGAAAAAAGAAATTCTAAATCAATAATAATACATTAAAAAACCATTAAGAGAAGTTTAAGCTCATCACAGTGGCACCAGGTTGCATTTCAGAGACTAATGCTTCCACCTGCCATGAAGTCTGTCTTGTTGAACCTCAGTGGAGAAGCCTGCTTTTTAAGGACATTTACAAAAGGAAACAATTCATAAATCCAAAGTAGAAAGAAAATGAGCATTCGTAAGCTTTTGTTTCTCCCCCTTCAACCATCTCTCCCCTCTCTGGCTGTCCTGGGTGATGACCCTCCCAATCACAGCCCAGGGTGGACAGTGCCCACATTCACGCTGCAGAGCAGGCACCCCCGGCCCCTCAGCTTTGGGAGAGTCCTTGCGTGTGCACGACTTTAGGCTATGAGTTGGGTGCCACCCACAGCCCCATCAGGACAATACAAGAAAACTGCCAAAAGACTAAAATCCCAGTGACACAGGCATCTATGGTATACAAATGGACAGCATATGCCTTTGTTTGATCTATTCAGTAGAGCTAAACTATACTAAGTTTTAGTGGGGAATTACTTTGACGCCTTGTCAAAGGTCAGTTCTGAAGCCCATCTGTGATCGGATCCCCATCCTCAGTGAGATAGAGGAAGATGGGGGGCACAGACCCATGATACAGGCATCCAGGGGTGCTGGCTTACAATGTGTTCAAGATCGCAAGTGACTGTAGGACAAGGCGGCTCAACCCCCGTCCCTCCACAGTCAGGGCCTCCTCCAAATCCCCCGGGGCCCTTGAAGCTACCTCCCTGCCCACAGGCAAGACCACAGGACCCCATAAAGTCTTTCTCCCTAGATCCCAAATCCACCTTCTGCCTCCTGTTCCCACTCTCAGACCCTAGTCCAATCTTACCTGACTTCAGGGGCAGACCCTTCACTTCAGACTCTGTCCTTGAATCATTGCCACCCCCCTGTGGACTTCGGACATTGGACAGTTCCTGTGGACCTTGGACAGTCCTTCAAGCAGGATGTTGTCTTCATTCCCCTTCACTCCATGACTGCCGCTGTGGCTGGGTCCCACTCCACATCCACACCCAGCTCCGAGATCCCAGTCTGTGCCTAAACCCGGGGCTCCCCATGTGCTGGACAGGAGGGCTCACTCATGCTGGCTGTGCCCAAACACCAAATGGCTCATGTCACTCCTCAGGACCTGGAGGCTATCACCAAATGCCAGGGGCTTGGGATGCAAAGAAAACCTGCTCTCCAAACCACTATGTTCACGCTGGAATCCTCAGAGCTGCAGGGACCCCACAAAAGTGCCTCAGTGGTCACCCCAGAGTCAAGGAAGGGTGACAAACAAGATGGGTTCTAAGCCCCCAGCCCCCCTTCACCCAAAGCATCTCCCCTTGATCTGCCTTGCAAGTTTGCCATTTCCATACAATTTTATTGGGAGGAACCTCCCTCTCTGTTTTTAAGTGTCCAATCTACTGCATAAAACTTCTTCCTGTAAATCATTATAACCAATTTGAATTATGACATTTTTCTTCAATTTCTTAACTCTATAGTTACTCTTTATTTTTTAATAGCTCAAAACTATGACTAAGCAGACTTAGAATCTCCTACCCACCTCAAATGCAAAGCCTGCTGTTGGAAATCATTGCTAAGTGGGATCAGTCACCCCTGTTTTCTCTTCATTGTCAAGAAGAAAAAAATGCCCATTTTTTCCTCAGCAGGATCTCTTTAAAGTGTCCATATTTATAACAACATAATTATAACTCATGAGAGAGAAATAGAAATGTGAATGACTATTTTTCCTGAGAAACAGAAAGTCACTCAACACTTGTGAAAAAAGTCTATGGAAATTATCTTTAAAGAAAAAAGATGCATTTACATTTGTCATTGACCTTTGCAGCAGCCAGCCCTAGCTTTCTCTCAGCTGGGAACAGCGTGCATAGATGTCTGCACCTTCCAACAGTGAATCTGCAAATCCCCTTCATTCCGTGCTGCCCCTGAGCTGCCAGAATAATCCTCATAAAAAGATGCTGCTGCCTCCTCCTCCCTCCAGTTAACACATCTCCACAGACCTGAGAGAGAGAAACGAACGTTCTCTTTCCCCCACCCCCACAAACACGAAATACACGTTTCTCTGAAGGAGACTCGGGGAAAGAACAAGCCCTGCTTTCCCAAAGTTGGCAGCTGGCAGGAAGAAAGACATGTTCTTCAGCCCTCCGGGCTGCCTCGCCACAGTTCTGTCTCCCAGACCACACGCCTTGTCACAGGCCACTGTGAGGTGAGGGAGTACGAGTCCACACAGTTCCTAAGTCCAGGGTTCATGATCCAGAGCTACCCACTTACAAGAAAACAGGACACTTCCTCACTGCCAACGAGTCCCTGAAAAAAAGGCTGAAGCCAGCAGCTCTGGTCCCCTTCGCGGAAACCAGCCGTGAAGGCTCAGCAGCCTGGGGAGAGCGGTTTCTCTCCTCTCCAGCCAGTTTCCTGACTGATCTCCCACTTCTTCTCCAAATCCACCACCTCTACAGACAGCGGCTTCTCCGAGCCAGCTAAGTCTATTGGGCCCCTTCAGTGGCTGGAGTTCCTTTAGATGAGGCCAAGACAACAAAATCTTCCCACTGTAGATTACTTATCTTTATCAAAGCACAAATTATATAGAAGAGCATCCTTGCCTTGGAGCACATGTCCTCCACCTTCTGGAAGTCTTCAAGGGAGGGCGTTATCACTGCACCTCATTTTCCAGCCACCACAACAACAGCAACAACAGCAACAACAGCAAAAAGAACCCTAGCATTTGCTTTCTAGAAGTCACTTTTGATGGTTCTGTGATCTTGGACCAAAGGATTATGGCTTTATCCTTTAGATGGTCAGTCTACATTTTTCAGAGTCCCAGAATTCTGCAGAGTGTTTGGGTGGGGGGATGGCAGTGTCCTCCATCCCCCACCAAAGCAGCCCTACTTTTTTCTTTAATTTTTTTTTGAATTGTAGTTGATTTGGCAATGTTAGTTGCCCAAAGCAGCCTTACTTTTATTTTATTTTATTTTATTTTTTATCGAAGTGTAGTTGATTTGCAATGTTAGTCTCAGGTGTACAGCAAAGTGATTCAGTTATACATATACATACACATTTTTTTACAGATTCTTTTCCATTATATGTTATTACAAGAAATTGAATATAGTTCCATGTGCTATACAGTAGGACCTTATTGTTTATCTATTTTATATATAGCAATGTGCATCTGTTAATCTCAAATTTCTAATTTATCCTTCTCCCATCCTTTCCCCTTTGGTAACCATAGTTTATTTTCTATGTCTGTGAGTCTATTTTTGGTTATTTGTAAATGTAATTCATATATTTTTTTTTAGATTCCACATACAAGTGATATCATATGATCTTTGTCTTTATCTGACTTACTTCATTTAATATGATAATGTCTAGGTCCATCCATGTTGCTGCAAATGGCATTATTTCATTCTTTTTATGGTTGAGTAATATTCCATTATGTGTGTGTGTGTGTGTATATATATATATATATATATATATATATACACACCACACCTTCTTATCCAGTCATCTGTTGATGGACATTTAGGTTGTTTCCATATCTTGGCTATTGTAAATAGTGTAAGCAGCCCTATTTTTACCTGTGTAATACACTAGGGTTTTGTACCTATGCCCTTAAGTGCTGGAAAAGTAGTAAGATACAACCATTTCCAAACAGAATCCATACTATTAGATAACCAAACACACACACACACGCACGCACACACGCACACACACACAAAGGCTGGGCGGAAGAGCTCTTTAGTTATTCCCCTGGGTCCCAAGTCCCTCAGAGGAGAGCACTGGAGAATCCAGCCTCTCTGCTCTCCCTCCCTCATCTTCTTCTCCCCTCACTGTCCCCTCCATCTCTTCAACCCACTTCCCTTCCCCTAGAATTCTTCTTTTTCCCCTCAAAAGGAAAAGGGGAGGGGAATTGAGGAAGAGACACTGGAGGTAGAGACGATGAAGAGGAAAGAAATTCCTGCTTCCAAACTCAAAGCGAAATATCCACAAGAAAAACCCTGTCCTACTAACATCACTCACTTTCAGAGCAAAACTAAAAACATCATCACGCCAACAGAGGTACTAAATCTTTTCACCTTTGGGAAATACCCTTTTCCATTATCCTGGGCTGGCACAGAGCAGTGTTCCAGGATGGAGATCTCATAAGGAAAGAGGGCAGGAGGAAAAGAAAAACGTGCCCTGGCACATCATGCACAGGAAGTTCTGTTCCAAGAAGGGCTTTTCCTCCCGCCTGAAAGCCAGAATGAAGAAGATACTTGCAGAGTCACAGGCCAAGAGCCGGCTTTGCCCCGAGTTGGCATCCTGGTCTGGAGTGCAGCCAGAATGAGAGCTTGGTTGTTGCAGTCCACTAAGATGTGGGGGTGGTTTCCACTGCAGTATAACTTAGAAAAGGCTGACACATAAAGAAATGGGCTGCTGCTGTAAGAACAAACACACTGTGTGGCATTGTCTGTGGGACCAGGTTACAGGTGGTTTAAAAAAAAAATCCTTTTTTGAAGTGATTGTGCCATCTTTGAGCAGAAACTTGAAAGCCATTGCCTAGATCCATCCATCATTTTTCTTACCTTTGCCATGAGAAAAAGATTGGGGTGGCTCCTCAGTTTGTATTCCACAGCGAAGAAGACCACAGAGCCATGGCTGCAACGTGGACTGAGGAATGCACCTTTGTTTTAAGCAACCCCCCAAAAATGTTTGAAAAGATACATTTACACATCTTCATATCTGTGAGAGAAAAGGAGGGAGGAAGGGAGACAGAGAGAGGACAAGAGAAAGAAAATGTTTAGAATATCAATGACAAGAGACATTTCAATGGAAGAAGGGTGTTTGGCATATTGTCTGTCACTCAGTGGACTCAAACAAGACCTAGATGGTAGATGGCAGGAGAAAATGGGGGCACTCCAATGGGAACTGGGAGGATAGCTCATTCAGATGAGCAGCTGCTGCCCCGGGCCTAATTGATTGTGGTTCTGAAGGAGACATTTAGTGAACAAAAGAAAAACCGTCACACTCACAAAGCCTTTTGTTAGCAATACCCCCAAGCAAGCTCTGCCCTTCTTAAATGCTCAACCTAAGAATCTGTGTACCAGCATTAAGACCTGATGAAAGCTTGATCCTTTCCCCTCAGAGCAAATGCATTGTGAAAACCTTCCTGGATTTGCAAAAGCCTCAGGAACTGTGACAGTAAAACCAGCCCTGGCCTGTTGTAAAATCAGAATACCTCTTTGTATATGGCGATGATGAGAAGGATTTTCACACCAACATCAGAACAGCTGGTGAGTGGGGATGGATGAGGGGAGGAGGGCAAAGCCCACACAAGGGGACGCTTGGAAGATTAGTTGTTTATCCAAGAGTGGCCAGTATCCTTAAAGAACAAGTGGAGTCAGACAAGTTCAAGTGAGAAATGGCAGAAAAGTCCTTCTTGATTCCTCTTTCCTGCTTAGGTCCTATAGTTAATCAGTTACCAGTTTCTACTAATTCTAACTCCACAGCACGCATCCCATTCATCTCTAACTCCCCTTCATGCCTCTGACAGTACTGAGCTCATAGCAATAGCTCTTCCTGGACCACTGCAATACTTTCAAACCACCTCCCTGCTCCTTTGCCCTCACCCATCCATTCTACCCAATGTCAATGGATTAATCTTCCTAAAACACAGTTCTGATATCAGTACCAGCTCCCTATTGCTATGGACTAAAGTCCCCAATCCCCACTCTAGTTTCCAAACTGCTCCCTAATCTGCCCCCCTGTTCCCTCCACACTCATTAGAAATCTGACCAAAGTAAAGATTCATTCCTTTATCAACCACCATTTTATTCCTTTCTGTACCTTTTTTGAGCTGTTGCCTTCCTCCTTTTTTTTTTTAACATTTTTTATTGATTTATAATCATTTTACAATGTTGTGTGTTGCCTTCCTCCTTTATTTCAAACGTTTAAATCAAAAATTCTTCACAACCCAGTTCATTGCCACCTCCTCCTTGAAGCCTTCTGAAATCCTTCCAATTAGTAGTTATCACTCCCCGTTCTGAACTTACAGATCACATCATCTGGGTCTCTTCTCGGATATGCATCCCTCCCCATTTGGGGTCATTTGTGTGCATGCCTTTCTCCCTCTTGGAGTTTGCTGCAAGGCAAAGTCTGTCTTATTCCTTTGCTCATGGAAGGTAGAAGGGAGGGGAGCAAGAGAAGGAAATAAGAACTCTGGCTAGCACCATGGTACTTAAGCAGCCCAAATAGTCCCCAACAAACTTAGTTCTTGTTCTTCTGCCTCCCTAGACTTTCCATGTCTCTCCAAAATGTGATGTGGTCTTGTTTTCTACTTTCTTCTTCTCTAATTAGCAACCAAAAGCAGATTGGGTCCCAGATTAGACTGCCAGATCCCTGAGCCTTCAGCAAGGAGCCAGCAGTTTCTTGATGGCAGGAAAGGAGATGCCAGGAAATGGGCAGAAGAGCTTGTAAGAGTCAGGCCAGATAGTGGAAGAGAAGGGGAGGCTGTACAAGTGATGAAGTGACTTGCATGAAAGCATTGTCCCAGAGCCATGAAGTAGGGGCGTCAGATCAGCTCCCATGGCTGCTTCTGTGCTACAACCTCAGATGCAAAACAGCCAGGTGTCCCGACACCTTCCAGAGATGGAAGGACACGGCTCTGAAATGAAGAGTCCTCCCAAGCTCCACAGGCAGGCGGTCCTGGGCGCAGCCCTAGGGAACAGTAATAGTTGGCGATGTTCCAGGCCCTCTGCCAAGTGCTGCACCTGAGTTCTTTCATTGAAGCCTCAAAATACTGGCCATTTTACAGGTGAAGAAGCTGAGGCTCTGCTCTGTGGCTCTCTCGCAAAGATCCAGTCTGCTGGAGCTGCCGACTTTCACTCCCGCAGCTGTGATGTGACATGTAAGCAGCTCAGATGGCCAAGGGCCCCTCGCCTCCCCTCAGCACCACCTTCTGCCCCACCCCCACCCCAGGTGGTGACTATTTCAGCCCAGCCAGCTGCATGCAGTCTTTTGTTCCATCACCACTGGTGCTCAACCAACTGGCACTTCCAAAGCCCTGGCACTGATTGTACAGCTCCCACGTGACCTCATACGTCCAATTAGTTTTGACCCTGATAAGTGGGATCAAGTGGGGTGGCAGCTTCAGCCAGGGAGTCCAACTAGTCATTGCCGCTGGGTTTTGGCAGCCTGTCATTCCACAAGCGCTGTCCTTTAAACCAAAGTCTGATTTCACCCTGCTGTCACATTCTGTGCCTAAAGAAGTCTTCACGTCTTCTCTGCATCCGGGTTCTCTCCACTCATCCTGCCTCCAGCTGCAAAATGCATCTTGTTCAACAATTCAGTGGCTCCTCATGGTCTCAGTAATTATGGGCAGGGGTTTACAGCCCTTTTTGTTCTGCTACAAGCATCTCCCCAGCCTCACCTCCAGCACCCCGTACAGGCACCTGGAATCCAGCCCAACTAACCACAGTCCTTTCCTCCAAATTCTACAAATGCTGGCAGTGCTCTCCCTCTCCACTTCCGTCAGTAGAAATCCCACCACCACCACAAGACTCAGCTACACGCTGAAGATTTTCAAGAATTGCCTGCGCTTTCTCCTGATTCTCTATCCTGAGTAGGACTCCCATCACAATGACTCCGCGTGCTGTGCCTCCTTTATCATCCTCACAGCATTCTACCCTCCTCTACAGCTGCCTACATCTCTTCTAAATTCCTTTATCATAAACTGTCGACTTCACGGGCAGACTTTCCTGCGTGTTCATCCCACTTCCATCCCCACCCACTACCTACACAAAAGCAGCCAACTGAGCCTCTCATATCACAGTGCTCAAACTCTGTTTATTGAATTACATTATAAATTGCTGAGTGGGGTAAATATTCTTAACAGAGCTGTTGGAGTTACTCCTTTATCCTGGGGTTTTATCCTGAAGGTCTGTTATTTCCTTTTCGTCATTGCTCATTCTATCAAGTGCTGATTGTCCATTCTAATCTGGTAACAATCCAGAAGTTTGACAAATATCACTTAATATACCAGTGATTCAATATTTTCTCTGAATTTCCAAACAAATTTGTATTCAAGTCGTGAAGATAAAATGTGAAGGATACTGAGAAATGGCTTTTTTTCCCTACTGTGTCCTTTCCCAGCCTGGAAGGCCTGTGCAAAGCACCAGCCTAGGATGAGCCACTTTTTATTCCAAAGTTTATTTTGTGGGTTTTCTGGGTTAGAAAAATGATTAAGTACTTTTTGATGGAAAGGCCTCTGCTTGACTCTAGACTACAAAGGTAGAGAAATACATAAAAAGAGATGAAACAAAGAACATTAGGCCCTCTTTATTTAAGTGTGATAATTAGAACTAGAAAACAAAAAAACACCATTCAGTGAAAAGTCAACCCACAGAATAGGAGAAAGTATTCGTAAATCATATATCTGATAAATGACTTGTATCTAGAATATACAAAGAACTCTTACAACTCAATAATAAAAAAGACAAATATCCTAATTTTAAAATGGACAAAGGATCTGAATAGACATTTCTCCAAGGAAGATACACAAATAGCCAGTAAGCACATGAAAAGATGCTTAACACCACTAGTCATTAGGAAAATGCAAATCAAAACCACAATGAAATACCACTTCACAACCACTAGGATGGAATCAAAAAAGACAGATACTAACGAGTATCGGTGAAGATATGGAGACATTGGGAGACTCACACGCTGCAGATAGGAATATAAAGTGATGTAGTCATTTGGAAAACAACCTGGTTGGCAGTGCTTCAAACGATTCAAACATAGAGTTACCATGTGAACCAGCAATTCCACTCCTGGATGTATGCCCATGAGAAAAAAAGACATATGTCCAAACAAAAACTTGTGCATGAATATTTATGGCAGCATTATTCATAGTAGCCAAAAGCTGCAAACAACCCAAATGTCCATCAGCAGATGAAGGGATAAACAAAATGTGGTACATCCATACCATGGAATATTATTTGGTCATAAAAATGAATGAAGTATTGAAAGGAGGGTATAGCTCAGTGGTAGAGCACATGCTCAGCACTTCCATTAAATAAAAAAGTAAATAAATAAACCTATTTACCTCCCCCCAAAACAAAAACAAAGAAAAAGGAATAAAATATTGATACATGCTGCAACATGGATGAAACGTGAAAATATCATGCTGAGTAAAACAAGGGAGTCACAAAAGACCACCTACTGTATGATTACATTCTTAGGAAAGTCCAGAATAAGGAAATCCAGAGACAGAAAGTAGAGTAGTGGTTGCTTAGGTCTGGGAAGAAAGATCGGGGATAAGGGATGATATCTAAAAGGTACAGGATTTCTTTTTGAGATAATTAAAATGTTCTAAGATTGACTATAGTGATTTTTGCACATATCTGTGAATATACTAAAAACCATTTACATTTTAAATGGGTAATTGGATGGTATATAAATTATCTGTCAATAAAGCTGTTTTAGCAGAGCATGGGGGGAAGACTTCCTCTTCTTAATTATGCTAATAGAACTGGAAAACAAAAAACATGCCCCTGTAAGTATCTACAAATTTTGAAATCCCAGTCTGTCCCTTTCCAAACCCCACCCCAATTGCAACCACAAGTATGTATTCTATGTCTATGAGTTTGTTTCTGTTTTGTATTTTTTTTTTTTTTAGATCCCACATATGAACGATCTCATATGGTATTTTTCTTTCTCTTTCTGGTTTGCTTCACTTAAAATGACATTCTCCAGGGACAACCATGTTGCTGCAAATGGTGTTATGTTGTTATTTTTATGGCTGAATAGTATTCCATTGTATAAATATACCACCACTTCTTTATCCAGTCATCTGTTGATGGACATTTAGGCTGTTTCCATGTCTTGGCTATTGTAAATAGTGCTGCTATGAACACTGGGGTGCAGGTGTCTTTTTGAAGTAGGGTTCCTTCTGGATATAAGCCCAGGAGCGGGATTCCTGGGTCATATGGTAAGTCTATTCCTAGTCTTTTGAAGAATCTCCATACTGTTTTCAGCAGTGGCTGCACCAAACTGCATTCCCACCAGCAGTGTAGGAGGGTTCCCTTTTCTCCACAGCCTCTCCAGCATTGTCATTTGTGGACTTTTGAATGATGGCCATTGTGGCTGGTGTGAGGTGATATCTCATCATAGTTTTGATTTGCATTTCTCTGATAGTTAGTGATATTGAGCATTTTTTCATGTGCCTATTGATCATTTGTATTTCTTCCTTGGAAAATTGCTTGTTTAGGTCTTCTGTGCATTTTTGGATTGGGTTGTTTGGTTTTTTCTTATTAGGTCATATGAGCTATTTATATATTCTAGCTATGTAGAATAGATAAACAAGATTATACTGTATAGCACAGGGAAATATATACAAGATCTTGTAGCTCACAGCAAAAAAAAAATGTGACAATGAATATATGTATGTTCATGTATAACTGAAAAATTGTGCTCTACACTGGAATTTGACACAAGATTGTAAAATGACTATAACTCAATAAAAAAAAGTTTTTTAAAAATGCCCCTAAATAAATAAAGATTGTTAATCAGATGCATAAACTAGATAGAAAGGAAACATTAGTTCATTACTAGGACCCCTACCTGCTGCTTCCCAGCCTAGGAGGATCTAGTCCAGCCAAGGACTTACACAAATCCAGCTACAGTGAGCAGAGTCTTTTCCACTGTGAATTAAATAAACTGATCTCAAATGGCTTAAGACAAAAGGGAAGACACTGGGTCACATAATCAGGAAGTATAGGATTGGATCTGGGCTTCAGACTCAGCCGGGCCTAAGAATTCAAATGAGATTGTCAAAACACTCTTCCTTTCCTTTCTCTCCCCTCCTCTTCACTTTCTCCCCCCTCCCTCTTCTATCTCTCTACTCCTCTCTCTTTCTCCAACAAGAATCTACTCCACACTCTTTATCAGTCTGGCAGAGACATTGCTGCCAATACACTAGACCTTGAGCAGCTCCTGGTGCAAGAAGAGAGAGAGAACATGAGTTCATCTCTCCCAATTTCTTCGGTGAAATTCTCCATTCTTGAGAAAGATTTTGGTTGGCCTGGCTAGACGTGTGTTCATCCTTGACAAACCTCAATGGTCAGAGAATGGAGTGCTATGTGTAACTGGTCAGGCCGGGGTTACATGCCAAGGGGGTGTGGATGCTAAAAGGACCAAAACAGCAAATGTCCATACACTGGCCTTAAGGAATGTTAGGGAAATTTTTTACCCACCAGAAAATGTCATCTAGGGTCAGCTCCCTAAGTCAGTCAGTGCTCTTATTCGAACAGTACAGACATTGATTCAAGGAGAAAGATGTTTACTGAAATAATATTAGAAAGCTAACAGAATTACCAGGAAGGCCAGAGGATAAGGCTCAGAAAACAGGAGGGACACCAACACCACAGCTAAAATCCCGCTATCAGGTCATCGCCCCACACTGGGTGCTGCAGCTGGCACCCCTGCACCAGGACCTGGATGACACCCCTGTTCCACTGCCACTCCACACCTGGAAACTAGAAGGCTCACTTGCCACCCTGCTAGGAAGAATTCTTTCTGGGTAGCCACATACTCAGCTAGAAAGTGGAGATGCTACTACTAAAGCATGAGGAGAGAATGGAATTTCAGATGGTCTGACCATGTACCCTGATTGGCCTGGGACTGTCCCAGAGATTATCCCAGCTCATTATCCCTATGTCCCTGACAGTTTACCACTTGTCCTGGGATTTTCCTTTTTTATGAAATGAATTATTACCGAATATTGTATTCAAATAAGCTGGGAAGGGCTTGGTAGAGTTCCACTTTTCATCTGTGCCAGGAACTGTCTGGTAGTGTGTGAGCTGCTTGTGAAGACTCACAGAAACACCTGGTGAAGTCCCAAAGACAACAAGCAATAACCCGCTTCTCTCTTCTTCATCCTTTGCAACAGATGCAACAGAGCTAACGCCTCCCTGTAAGACCCCAAATGCAGGGAACTCACTGATAAAATGTGTTCAGACAAAAGCAGGTTCAACAGCCAACTCCTCCTGATCTTCGGTAATGGTGGCAAAATATTTGTTGCTGCTGTCTCCACCAGCCACTGATGGATCCGCCAGCTACGTTGTGAGCTTCGCCCCAGGCTATGAGGTATACAAAGCCTCTAAGCCACTAGTCAATGGAGCCAGTGGGAAATGATAGGGTGGGTGCACATGAAATAAATGTGCAGAAATGGAGCTGAGCAGTCTTGACATGGGATGTACAGGATAGTGGTCTGAATTCTCTTGTTACAGTCATTTAATGCTTGGGGTAAATCTACAACTGTTGATTTGATTGTTTGGAAATAATTTTAATTCATTATAATTGCACAGTGTTAATTGTTCTGAAAGTCCCTTTTCACTCTCAAATGTGTCTCACTTTAGACCATGAATTCTACAGACACAGAACCAATAGGAGCAACCTAGAAATATCTGTCAGACTACCTCTGACCATGCAAATATCCATGAGCATCTAAGTATCCAAGGGAGATAACCACAAAATCTGATCAAAGTAGCATCCAATTCCAACTCCAGGATCTCTGAGCAATGTGCAGTCTTCTCCATCAGGTCTAAATGCAGCTTCTCACAGTTTGGAAACCTACAAACTGAAAAGCAAGCTGCCCCCAACAGACACAGTGCACATTGTTGGAGAATAAGACAGCAATTGTTAGCCCTGCCCTGGCAGTGGAGGAACTTTTTTGCTTAGTGTGATGGTTAATTATGTCAACTTGACTGGGCGAAGGGATGCCCAGATAGTTGGGTAAACATTATTCTGGGATGTGTCTGTGAGAATGTTTCTGGGAGAGATTAGCACTGGAATCAGTAGACTGAGCAAAGTTCACCCTCACCCATGCAAGTGGGCATCACCAAATCTGCTGAGGATCTGAATAGAACAAAAGTTGGAGGAAGGGTGACTTTGTCCCTGAGCTGGGACATCCACCTTCTCCTGCCCTCAGACATGAGTGCTCTTAATTCTCAGATCTTTGGACTTGGATGAATTCTTTAAAGGTTCTTGGGCTTTTGGACTCAGACTGGGACTTAACACTGTTGGCTCCCCTAGTTTTCAGGGTTTAGACTTGAACTACTCCCCAGCATGCAGATGGCAGATTGTGGGTCTTCTCAGTCTCCATAATCCCGTGGGCCAATCCTTCATAATGAATCTTTTATATATTCTGTTGATTCTGTCTCTTCAGAGGGCCTTGACTCTTGACAGTTAGCTAGTCTAGCAGCCCCCTTGTTCTGCTCACTGGGAAGGATTTTCATGCCTGCAGTCCTCAGTGCCTTTCATGCCCACTGTCCTCCGTGCCTTTCATGCCCTTGGTTTTATCTTCTTGGAGATTCTATTTTTGCTTGTCCCTTATCCTCCATAGAGATGTCTCAGGTGAGTATTGAAGAGTATAAGACAGGCAGTAAGGTGTGATATACAAAGGGAGAGGGCCTGTCTCCTGCGACCCCCAGGTGGCATGGAGGGTGAACAGAAGTTCCCACATACTCCAGAGAGGGTAGTCCTGGCGATTTCAACTGCCCAGCCTCCCAAGTTTACTCTGACAAAGGCACAATGACCCTGGGCTGAAGGCTACAGGGCAAAAGGTCTAGGTCAGGTACTGGGTAGGACTCACAGCTGAAAGGACGCAACAAAGCCAAGAAAAAAATGCAGGACATCAGAAGTAGAAAAATAACAGGATGCCCAGAGATGGGATCAGAACAACCTCTTCTCAGCAGCTGCCAGCCAGAGCCCACCAAGGACTGTCCTGAGCCACTAACACGATGAAGTCACCTTAGCTGCTTCATCTTGGAGAGGAACAGGTGAAGGAAGAAAATACATAATCCTGACTCATCCACACAAAACTGCGCTAATCTAAAGAGACTGTTTAAAGTATACGATCAGCCAGAGTATATCATATTGACCTAAAATTTCATTCTCACCCACTACCCAGTAGGGCGGAGGACTGATGAAAACCATTAGATCGGTTATATGTTTACTTCACACACATGCCCGGTAGTGTGAGAAAATTGGCAACCATATTACAAGTAAAGAGCTTCTGTGTTATAAGCATTTTATCATTATGGTTTCATTTGTAGTGGATTTTTAAGAATGTAAACTATTTTTAAGCATGTAAATGCTACAGTTGTAGCAGTGTTTGCAGGAGTAAATTTCATCACTATAGCATATCAAAGACACTTTCTAGCACTAGGGGGAATGGGAAATTATGACAAACTAAAATTTTGAGTGTCGTATAAACTGCTTCTACAAAATGTGTGTGTGTATGTGTGTGTGCGCATGTATGTGCACCATTCACTGAGCACTACAATTGCAAGAGGCTAGTTCTTGTGAGATAGAGACAGACATCAGATGGCTAAGACAGACCAGAAGCAGGGCAGTGAGCAACCTTAGTGAGAAGCCTGTGAAGTTGTGCTGACCCATTAGGGATTTTTTAAAATTTTTTTTATTTGAAGTATAGTCAGTTTATAACATATCAATTTCTGATGTACAAGCATAATGTTTCAGTCATACACACACATACATATATTCATTTTCATACTCTTTTCATTATAGATTACTACAAGATATTGAATGTAGCTCCTCCTTGTGCTCTACATTAGAAACTTGTCTATTTTATATGTAGTAGCTAGTATCTGCAAATCTTAGATCATCATTCTAAGTGAAGTAAGCTAGAAAGAGAAAGAAAAATACCATATGTTGTCACTTATATGTGGAACGATTAGGGCTTCTTGAAGCTGATGCTGTTGGGGCCCCACCCATATTCCCTGGGCACCCCCACCCCGGAGGGCACCTATAGCTTCAGCGGAGAGTTCACTCTCCTGATGGCTTCCTCATCCAGCACCTCCATCTCTCTACTGAAGGCCTTCTTCAGGAGTGTGCCCACCACACATGCACGGCAGGCTGGAAATGCCGCAGAGTTAGCATCCCCAGGACCAACTCTCCACTGCGAAGGATGGGAGCTGGTGGATCAACACCCCATCTTCCATTCCCTTCAGTAGGACAATCTGAGGTGTGCTCTGCACTTTCTCGGAGGGCCCCCAAGTGGCAACCACTCATTAACTCTCTTGGCTTCCCTCTCTTGCCTGCCTCACTTCTTCACTCCCTCACTGTGCTTCCTGGGATAACCGCCCAAAACAAGCCAAATACAGAGCCACGGTTCAGGGGCTGACTTTGGCAAAACTCAGATAAAGACAGCAAGACAGAGAGTGCAAGGTGATAGGACTAGTGAACCCTAGCAAACTACAGAAAAGACCTACTCTTGTAAAATACAGATCTTATCTTAAGACCTCTACTTATAAGATAACTTACAAAGGTTTATGCATCGCTTTGATCTTTCAAAGTTTTTAATAATTCAGACTCATTGGCTGTGCTGGGGGAAACTTGGCTGTGCTTTTGCTTAAGTATGAATTGGAGCCTAAAAGTTGAACCAGGAAAGCTTCAGACACTCAAGGGCTGCACAGTCTGACTATGATCACAAGAATCAAACTGGGAGCTTCTCAGAGGCAGAAGAGGCTTTTTTGAGCCAGTCACCCCCTGACCAGCAAGTACTCTATCTGAGGCTAAATCTTAGGGTTTACTAATAAAGGAGATATTTCCCACAATTTGTTTCTCCTAATCCACCACTTTCCTCGTCCTCAGCAAATTTCTTTCCTGTGCTGGAGTGGTGATGAAATTTATACACCACAAAAGTGAACACAATTTAGTCTGTAAGTTGACAGAAATGCTTAAAATGATGAAATAGAATACAGCGGTGGGATGAAAAATATTCCTTCTGCTGTGAACATATGTTTAATCCAGCTGCTTCTTTATTCTTTAATACCTTGCTCCAGCAGTGCAGGCCCCCACCGAGACTGTTGTACTAATCCAATATTCTTCTGAGATGGTTTCCCATGGCATTAATATTTTAGCTCACTTGTTGCAGCCTTCCCATTGAGCCAAAAAGGAGTGTGCAGCAGATAGTTCGTGTTGTTATTGCTGTTCACCTTTCTCCAGTTAACTGCTCACCTTGAGAGTGGTCAGCTCTGCTCTCCTGCTGGGTTGAGTCATGCCTAATCCTTTGATCTGGGTTTTTTTTTCATTGATGTTTCCCTTTTTGATGACACTTGTTAATTGAATTTAAATCAGTGCCTACATATCTCTGAAGAAAGACACTCAGGGGAATACTGAAGGATATAATCATGTATTTCTCCCCATGTGGTATTGTCATGGCATTATCAATGACTTGCTCAACTTCACAGAGGCATCAGTTCATAAGGTCTGGATCTGGGTTTAGGGTCCCAAGAGTGCAGCAAGAAGTGGTGAATTGTTTACCTAAAATGGCTGAAAACAATGTTATTAAGAATACAAAGATAAAATTTTGATCCAGAAGAAAAGCAGAAAAAAGACTGGGAGAAGTGTGACCGAGCAGGACCCGATGGGGCCTTCCTGGGACAGGCAACACACTCTACCATGTCCTTCACCTGCCTCTTGTTTGTAGAAAAACTTTAGCCTCCCGGCCTTCTCCTAGTTTCAAAGAATTAATTTGATCAGAGAAGTGAGAAAATGCAGAAACAAGAAAAACAGTCAAGCAAGACAAAATAGTAATAGTTTGGCTATTAAACAAAGTCAAGGACCTTTAGTTCCTCCTCAAGGGCTATAGATAATATTTTGATCCATGTCCTTTGAGTTGCTTTGCAGATCCTGAGCCATCCAACAGGTGGAAGAAGTTAACTGTATGCTGCCCACAAGCACATAGACCCAAGACTGGTTGGAACCAGAAGGTTGAGATTTTGACTCCAGGTTACACTACCAACCAATCAGAAGAATGTCCATGAGATGATCTCATATCCCATAACCCCACTCCCTCACCCTCTAAAAACTTTTCCCTGAAAGCCTTTGGGAAGTTCAGGTCTGTTGAGAATTAATTGCCTGGACTCCTTGCTTGGTGCCCTGTGATAAACCCCTCACTTTCCTTCACCACATCCTGGTGTCAGTAGATTGGCTTTACTGGTCACAGGAGAGAGGACCCAAGGTTGATTTGGTAACAGAAGTGGTTGAAAACCTTAGGTTTAGAAGAGATACAGCTCTGAAGATATAAATAAGTCAAGAGTCAAGCAAATGAGTCAAAAGCTGAAGCTATCAGGAACAGGGCTAGAAGCAGCGTGTTAGACAGGTCAGGGCCTGAACAATGCAAAGGTGACAGGGGCTCACTGTGTGGTGGGCTAGCTTCCTGGCTAAGGCAGTCATTATTTCTCTAGTCATATGCCAATTATTCCTGGGTCTCCCCACTCCTGGGAATAGCCTTGAATTGGACTTTCTGGCTCTGGTACGGTTGGGTAGAGTCACTGGAGTAGTTCTGAGCTGAGTTTTAAGCTAATGCCATATATTTCCCTTCCAGGTCAGAGCATTTAATTGCCATTGCAAGACTCACCAGAGTTCTCTTTTCCCTGTGGAGTAGGGATTGGCAACATTCAAGATTGTGACTACAACAACAAACTGCATCCTCAAGTAAGAAACCGTGGAGCAAATAACCCAGCTGACCTGCAATGGATGTATAACACGAGCAAGAAATTAACCTTTGTTGTGTCAAATAATTGAGATTTTGAAGTTATCTTTTACCACAGGAAACTCTAATCTAACCTGTCTAATACAGTGACAATGAGGCAGTTCTTCTGGGTTCAAAGAGATGAGTTTGCTGAATATTGCTCACATTGATACAAGACGCATATAGTGAAAAGAACACTAGACTATGATGGCTGGACGCATGAATGGATGGTCAGGTAGATACAAAGCTATGGAAGACAGATACTGATGGCTAGAGCATAGAACTAGGACTTAGGGATCCTGGGTCTAGTCTTACCACCTATTAACTGTGTCATCTTCCTTACCAGCCCATTTAACCTCTATAACTGAATATCTGTCTTCACCTGTATAACAGAAGTGATAACACCTACCAAGCCTTTTCAGAGGACTCTGCTGATAATTGTGGCCGACACACTCCAGGTGGCCCACTGTGATCCCTTCTTCCTGGTGTCCGTGCCTTTGTTTAACTCCCTCCCCTTGAGTGTGGGAAGGACAACTGAATATGGTGTAAGTTACAGGAGGTCACTCTCTGATTATATTATGTTATTTTCCAGCTTGATAAAGTCAATAGGCTAGTCGGGAAAGCCTGTGTGCCAGTAGCCAAGGGCCCAGCAAGAAACCAGGGCTCTCAGTCCTACAACCACAAGAAATTAATTCTGCCAATAACCTGGGTGAACTTGAAGTCAAGTTTGTTTTTCCCTAGTTGATCCTCCAGATGGGAATATAGCCCAGCTGATACCTAAATTACAGCCTCGTGAGGCCCAAAGCAGAGAACCCAGCTAAATTGTGCCCAGATTTCTGACCCATAGAAACTGTGAGAGGATAATCGTGTGCTGTTTTAAACAGTCAAGTGTGTAGTAACCTTCTATGCAGCAATAGAAAATGAATATAATAACTAAATTCGTGAAGGTGCATCAAAGCATTTAATAAACTAGAAAATGCTGAATACATCTTAGGTATTAGCCTCAAAGGATACCAAAAACTTCATGGAGATTTTACATGGTACAAATCCAAAAAAGTTACTCATATGCTTTGGGGAGTCCACAAGCCATTTTTTAAACCAAGTCTTCACATAAATTTCTCCAATCTTCCTTAAAATTGCAGCAGTTACTCATTTATTCTGACCTTCAAGTTCCAACAGCTGTGTCACCAATTGCTTGTGGTCTGTGATATGCATAACTTCTATATTGCTGTCAATAAAGACGAAATCTGGGGTTTAACTGCTCCTCCTTAGAGAACTATGAAAAGCCCAGGCTGTCCTAACTACGGATTCAACCTAATAGCTATGCTTCAGCCCGGATTTCAATAGAATTGCCACCTTCATCATTTTTACTATTACCCTACACATTGCTACAACTGTCATGAGCATCAGTGACTGCCTGTACTTTGTGTCTAAGTTTTTCATCCGGAGACTTTAAAAATGGATGTTGGAGGAATGTTGTTGATGTCAATATGCCAAATTTCATCTCATTTATAGGGGCATAAATGATATGCTCTCAATTTCTCTTACTAGTAATAACATTCCTTGCCTTCTATAGCAAATCTCTTTCCAAGAACCCCTGACCCATGTGTAATCAGCCTGTGGCTCTGGGATAGGGCAACATAGAGCTTTTCCCTTAATCATTCCAAATCTGCAGTATGATGATTACAATAATGCCCAGGAATGGGTATCCTTTAAGTGCCAGGCTCTTTACAGACATTTTACCTAATTCTCAAAACAACCCTGCAAAATAAGTATTTTCATTTCCATTTTACAGGTCTTGAAATTCTGGCTTAAGGAGAATAATTTCCTTACCTGGGGTCACACATCTGTAAGTCACTGAACCAAGATTTTAAGTCAGATATGTCAGATTACAAAGACTTCCTCCTTCCTCGACACCCTACGAACCCCTCTAGCACTGAAAACCAAGAACAGAGTACCAGTTTAGGACTATCTCCCAACCTTCCTCCATTCCTTAATTTCTTTTAATGTTCCAGCCCTCTCAACATAGCATCTGTATAATCATCAGTTCAGAAATAGAGTGGTGTCCAACTCTGCAAAGAGAAGGGAAGGATCCTATATTAGTCAGGAATGTGCTTAACTGTGAATGATTAAAAGTGCAAAATTACATTGGTTTAAACAAGATATGAGTTTCCTTCTCTTTCATGTCGGCACTGTATGGATTTGGTGGTGACTAAATCCAGGACCCAGCCCTCAGGAAATTTACAATCTAAAGGAAGAAATAAACAACTCCTAATAATGGGAAACAGAATGAACACTTTGCTATAATGAAAGTAGGGGGCAAAAGGTCTAAGGAACACAGAAGAAGTTATTTCTAATTGGTAGAGTCTAACAAGACTCCTTTGAGGAAGTGATATTGAATTAAGCTTTAAAGGTGAGAAAAAATTCAGTAGACAACAAAGGAGTTAGAAAGGTATGTGAGATAAAGAGGGGGAAAAAGACATTCCATGCTAAATAAATGACAAAAGTAAACATATATAAAAGTGCTAGTCTACTTCCCATTCACAGAGAGAGCTGTGGGTCTGGAAGAGGCTCCTTTTTCTTGTTCCCCCAATATCCGTTCTTCCTTTCTTCCATAGTAATAGAAATTTTAGCTAATTATGTGGTTGCTCAGAATAAAGACTGAATTTCCAGACTCTCAAATAGCAAGGTGGACCACATGACTAAATTCTGATTAATGGGATATGTGTGAATGTATAATGAGGCAGCTACTAAGAATCATCCTTATGAAACCAATTAGCACTGCCCTTAGCCTCCTCTACTTCTTCCCTTGTCTTCCTTCCTGCATGCTGGAATATTGATGAGGTGGCTGATGCTTGAGCTGCCATCTTGGAACTTGGGATGATCTTGAGCATGGAGGTACCAACAGGTCTAGATTGGCTTTTCAGTTGGGAAAGGAGTCCGTGGAGAAAAGATTATGCTTACTCCTTAATATCAGTTATGAGAATGTGCCCACCTGAAGCCACAACCCTCAGAGCAATGTTGAAAAGAGACACAGGCTACCAGGCATCAATGCTCGATTAGCCCACATTCTTAGCTGTGTTTTTGAATAATAAAGGGAGTGAATACCTGCTCATAGTAACACATGTTCAAATCCTCTTTCCCCTCATGTCTACTTCCCTCCCTACAGCTCTGCTCTCCCTCGATCTCCAAATACCCCTAAAAATTCCTCCAAGAGCTTCTCCTGTAACTTTAGCCCTCATGCCATTCCATTTCTCCTTCTACCCTGCTGAAGACTCCAAGCATGTAGCAGTATGATGGGGACACATATGGGGGCTGAGCTCTGGACAGGAAGTTTTCCATTTAATAAGGAGCCCAAACTAGCAAGTAACACAACTTGTCCCACAAAATATTTTTATATTTCTGTAGAATACAGTAAGAGGTAATGTTTTCAATCTTAGACTTTGATTCTCACCCCTGAATGTGTCTCCATTTCAATTAATAGGAAACCAAAGAACCTCTAAAGAAATAATCGAAAATATGAGCATCAGACAATGTGGCTTTCCTCCCCAAAAGCCATTTCCCTTTTTTTAATGGAAATACTGAGGATTGAACCTAGGACCTTGTGCACACTAAGCATGCACTCTACCACTGAGCTATACCTTTCCCCTCATCATTTCCCATTTTTCCTTACTAATAATATTTATTTTGTTCAGATTTGAGGGAGCAATGTGCTCAAGAAGTTTGGACCCCACCTCAGCCCTAGGAGATTAAACATAATTAAGTCATGCTAATCCCATTTCCTTTATCAGCAATTGTTGTGCAAGTGGACATATGACCCACTTCTGGTCAAAAGGACCTGAGGGGAACTTATTGAGGACTTCTCAGAATGATTTTTTTCCATGATTTAAAAAAATTAAAAAAGCATAAAGAAAGCATTCTCCTTCCTGTTTGAATTCAGTTGTGTGAGGACATGATGCTTAGAGCTGTGGCAGCCATTCTGTGACCATAAAATGAAATCAAAAGAATCACAGAAAAGAGAAGCTATCCTAGAGCCTGCACATCAGCTGTGCTACTGGATTAACAAACCTCGGAACTGTCATTTCCTGACTTGGGCTATGTAAACCATGAACTCTTATTTTTAGGTTTGATTAAATATTCCATTTAGTATAGCAAAAAGCATCCTACCTGATAAAATATTCATGAATGATATCCATTTACTTCCCTTTTACTCAATATGCCAAGGTTATTGAAGTTATTATAAATGAAATCATTGAATATTATTATAAATAGAATATTCACTTTTACTTAGGTGTAATTATAAATTAGATATAATTCATAATCTCTATCAATAACATCTGGTAGATATAATTAGAGTTCATGGGTGTATGAAGCTTAATCTTTACAAAGGCCCTCACAGTCAGGTCATTTTACAATGCCTAAAGAAAGTCTTCACCATTTCATTTTCATTTTCTTATCTGGCTGTCTGAACCCATTGGCTATCCAATTAAGGAGGTTGACAGCCAGGTGGTGTGTCCATGTGTATGAGCCACACTTTTGGTGCGTGAATTGAGAGTGGGCATACAGATGGCCCAAAGCATCTCAACAGGATGAAAAGCCAAGTGGTCAAACTAGAAGATCTGCACAAAGAGCAAAAGTGTTCATAAGACCCATGTGGAAAGTTTAAAAGTGAGAAACCAACAACAATGAGTCTGAACTGCTTTTCAGCTAATGCAGAGTTTACCTGAGTGCCCTGGGATGCAGTGTATGTTTATGTGCAGCCTTCTTCATGGTCATTTTTCATTATCTTGAATCTGGAATATCATGTACGCAGCTGTGTAATGTACCTGCCCTAATGTGCAACACGCTTATTTTTAAATGTCATTTATAGATGATTTCTCTCAAGTCTGCAAAGGACATAGTGAGATAATGTGGTGGAAAACACTTTGTAAGCTGTGAAGTACTGCAAAAATGTTGCTATTTTTATTACAATTCTAGCTTTTTTTATTTTAAAATATTAACATGAGCAAAGGCTTTATGAAAACCTTCCCATGGTTCCAGAGAGGCTGCTACTAAGGCTGCTACTAGGACGTTGCTAGAGGTAAATCTGTGCTAATGGTTTTGCCATTTTTATAGGCTAAAATTCTGTCCAAGAGACAGAAACAGTTCAGGAATCCCACTTCCTCCATTTCTTACAACAACTATGTAGTGAGCACTTCCAACCCTGGACGACGGAAGCAGGATTGACCCTTAGATCATCTGTAAAACAGAGGCAGCACCTGCTCCCTCTGTTCTGATCTCACTAGTCCCTACAGCAAGCACAAGATGACCCGAGGGTCCAGCTCATCAGGTGTTCGGTAAACACATGTTCATTCGTGAAAGAGTATGCAACTCTTTCTGTTCAGAGTCTGATTCATGGACTGGCAAACCGGCATCACGAGGAGCTTATTAGAAATGCAGAATCTCAGGCCTCATCCAGACCTACCAAATCAGAATCTGTATTTTCACAAAACCCCCAGATGTTCAGCATCCACCTTAAAGTGTGGGAGTCCCACCGCAATAGATGTCATCTGCGCTGTGTTCTTGTCCCTTCGGTCCACCCTGGAGGTGACCTGAGACAGTTCCCATGCATGTCTTGCCGCACATCTCCCTGATGGCTCTCTCTGACCCAGGAAACCTGCTGCTAGGCTGGGAGGTGCCAGGCAGGCCAGAAGTGCTGGGAACTTAGTGCCTTCACGGAGACAGCGGGTGGTTGGTGTACGAGCAGGACAGCTTTCCTGGCCTTAAATAGGGAAATTCTGAGGCACATTCCACATCATTTTTCAGAGGTTCTCCAGGGACACTAGACTCCAGTTGCCCACGGTGATGAGCCATATTGATTAGGTCTCACTTCCTCACACCCTCAGCATTGCTTCCTGGACTCTCCTCCCCAACAAACTGCTTTCACTCTAATCCTTATCTCAGGATCTGCTTTTGGAAGGACTCAAACAAAGACAAGTTGTCTTCCACTTCTGATAGTCTATGCTCTCTAGCCTGACCCCTTATGTTAGTCTGTTGGGGATGCCATAACAGAATACTGAGACAGGAAGGAAGGGGGCAGGGCACAACCACTGAAGGAATGACACAGCAGTTGAGGTTAGGACAAACTGGCTAGAATCAAGACAGTGGAAGATTCGACTTCCTGTAGACCTTGGGCCTCATTATACGCTCTCTGTAATACATTAGCATGCTAAATGACATGCTCACCAGGGCCATGACAGTTCCCAGGCTAATTGCAAAGGGTCACAAAGTGGGTGGGGCCCAATTCCTAGAAACCCTCGCCCCTTCCCCAGCATGGTTGGAATCATCCTCCCACTTGTTAGCGTATGAAATTACACAGCCCATAAAAACTAACCACCCCCACACTCTCCCTTCTGAGTGAGATGGACTGCATCCTGTCTATGAATTGTGTATCTCTTAGTGCCGTCTCTCTTGCCTTCTGAGATGGCCCACATTCTGTCTATGGAGTGTGTATTTCCCTGAATAAATTTACTTTCACTTTACTATTCCTTGCTCTTGAATTATTTCCTGAGGGAGACAAGGACCTATTCTCTAGCAATAATACCATAGACGGAGTGGCATAAACACCAGAAATTCATTTTCTCCCAGTTTTAGAGGCTGGAAGTCCGAGATTAAGGTGCCAGCACGGCCAGTTTCTGGTGAGGACTCTCTTCCAGTTTGCAGACAGCTGCCTTCTAACTTACATCCTGACACATTAAATAAATGCCCAACCAGTCCATGAGATCATGAGGATCAGAGCAAAGGGGGAATTCTGCCACCTGGCTTCTCATTCTGGTTCTACCACTAAGCTCCCTGGGCCTCTGTTTGCTCAACTGCAGTATCAGGACACTATACAGGTGATCACCAAGGTACTGTAAGTCTGAGTCCAGAGCAGGAGAGCAGGTCCAGGAACCAGGGTCTCCAGACTCCAAGTCCAGGGTCCCTTCCAAATGGCTTCTCCTAACAATGTGGGTAGGAGCTTTAAGAGCAATGGCAAAGCCCAACAAGTCATATCAAGTCATATCATTAAACAGAGGATGCACTTCACACTTTTGTTCCTCCAAGCTAAATCATTCTGATTACCACCAGTTCATGACAGCTCACACTAATGAAACGGAGCATTGACATAAATAATTCAGAAACTCACTAATAATTGGCCCAGCTGGAAGACATGTCTGCCAAAGGAAGCATCCCGGGAGGCCACCCAGGCTGGGTAGCTGGCAGGCAGGACTCCCAGTGCACGCAGATGGTCTGTGGTACAGAAACGGCCCGCTGCCAGTCTCAATATCAGGTTTAGGAAAGCATCAGATTCAGGTCCATTAGTGGTGAAGACTGAGGAGACCTTTAGTACATGTGGCCAAGAGGCCAAGAAGGCACTTGAGGGTTTTCAAAAGCTGACTAATGCATAAGTCTGTGCAAGTATTCTGCTGGCTTCCTTAATCAGATCACATCAATTCTTTGTTTCAGAACCTTTGTCTACAGCTGCCCTCATTCCACACGGCCTCTCCTGGCCTTGGATATTGCTGCAGTAATCTGATGGAGCATAATGAGAAGGATGCCAACCATCCTGTGAAACACCAGCTAGCCATTGGGCAAATTGACTCACTTCAGTGTTCTCCACAGAAAATAGGTGGAGTGTTGCAGAATCACCTGTGGAGTGACTTCAGGTAACACATACTCTCCCCCTTTGCTCTCCCCTCATTTCCCCCTGCCAAGAGCACAAAATTGTACAAAAAGCTTCCCAAGTGGATCTCACTGAATTCACTCCCATCATTGGAGCCACGCATCTTTGTTCTGGGCTCTCTCACAACTTGGAGTTCAATTAAGTCTATTTTTGTCTTCTCTGACCCAGAGAGGAGCACATTTTATACCAACACAGTCCTCAGAAAACATTAGCAACCACGTGACTATCATGCCAAAGACATACCCATGTGTGTGACACTAGCCACAGGAATGTGAATATGCCTCAGTTTAGATAAAGCACCGGACATCTGTGTGTTCAATGTGACTTTGAGCCTGTACCACAACGTTTGTGAATGCTTGAAGGGAGGAACTGAGGAGGAACTAAAGCACCCCAACAAGACGGTGTCATGAATGCCTGTACGTGGTGTGGTTTGATACCAACTAATCTAGACTTTAGGAAATGTCTTGTTGTCTGGCTATCGTATAATGATGTGTTGGGGCCATAGAACAAGTTCATATTTGTATCTGACACCTCTTGTGCCCCATGTCACATGCTCTCAGCCCACCTTTTTACTCCAGTCATTACGGACACAATCAACCATGCTCAGGTTTAAACTGACCACATAGTAAGTCAGCTATCCCAAATGTGCTGCCTACTTTCTGCCCCCAGGCTTCTGACACTGGCAAGCCATGTAAGATGCTACAAACCAGCCCCTCTGATCTCACAGATGTGTGGAAATGGGAGGGAGTTAACACCAGAGAGCAGCCCTTTGCCAACTGGGGATGAGACGCAGTAAATAAATTCTCCTCTCATCTGTCCCTTAAGAAGATAATCCTGGGGTACATTTCACACAGCTCCTCAAAGCTCCCAGAAGGGATCAAGTCCTGGGGTCCCATACTGGAGGCCACAATGCACCCTTGGATTGGCTCTTTCCCTGTGCAACATAAACATCCTGAATGCAAGACCTTGTCTCCAGCACTGCTTTCAAGAAGAACCTAGACCAAGCTAGCAGTTACCAAAAGTGACCCTACAACGCAGACCCTCGAGATGGGACTCTGGATTGGAATCTCTTGTGGTCAGATGGAGAGAAGGACCATATAGCTGTTGCTGAGTGAGGAGGCAACGACCGTGGCATGCAGTAGCATCGCAACCACAAAGATGCTCCTGGGGTTGAGGTGCGGGGCGGGAGGAGGTGCTGAGGAAAGGAGTGAAAGGAAGTGGAGCATTGGAGTAGGCACCAGCGGTGACACTTAAAAGTATGGGGCTCAGAATAATTATCATGATTGTGAAGCTGTCTGGTTTGATTTAATAGATTTAGAAACCTTGACAAAAGAAACTGACGGGCTTTGGTTAGCTAACTAGCAATTCAAAGCGCATTGTAAAACTCATAAAATCTCCCTTGTAGAGTTTAGAGACCCTTAAATCCTGCAGTCTGTGCTGGAATTCAGGGATAGGATTTAACTGTAAGGGTAGAAGAGCTGCAAAGAAAACTGAACAAACAGCCTCAACAGGTCTCCTATGACAAAGTCAGGGCCCAGATGTGAAGGGAGAGGGGCCTTTAGACATAGAAGAGATAGTGTGGAGACACGGAAGGAGGGGGACGCGGAAGGGCCCACGGGCTTTTCTCAGTTCCTGCGGACACACAAGGCAGCCCCAGGACGCACATAACTAGTTTGGAAACACTATGACTTTGGCTGTAACCCCAGTGGAGGCTCCTATCACTGTACTTTGAATTATGTTTTGTAAATATATCATTATCTTCGTCATATCCAAAAAATTACCCCTAGATTTCGTTATATACACATTCAATCTCTATATTTTAATTTTTAAGGAACATAAAGGGGAAAAAGGGAGGAGAAAAACTGGCAAAGGAAGTCACTAGGAGATTAGAAAGAGCAAAGGCTTTAAAACCACGCAGATGAGGGTTCAGACAGTAGGTATGCTGCTTACTGACTATTAGCCTTGAGCAGATAGTTTCTTCATCTGTAAAACGGGGAAAATTTTATTGTGAGTTGTTGGGATATTAAACAGTATAAAGTATACAAAGTTTAGAGAAAGCATTCAATACATGTTACCTGTATTATTAATTTTTTTCACTATTTGAACAATGGAGCCATTTTGCACAGCTAAGGATACCATCAACAAAACAAAAAGACAACCTACAGAATGGGAGAAAATATTTGCAAATGATGCAACTGACAAGGAACTATTTCCAAAGTATACAAACAGCTCATACAACTTAACATCAAAAAGAAAAAAACAACCCAATCAAAAAATGGGCAGAAGATCTAAATAGACATCTCTCCAAAGCAGACAGACAGATGGCCAGAAGCACATAAAAAAATGCTCACCATTACTAATTGTTAGAGAAATACAAATCAAAACTACAATGAGATGTCACTTCACGCCAGCCAGAATGGCCATCATTAAAAAGTCTACAAGTGAAAAATGCTAGAGAGGGTGTGGAGAAAAAGGAACCCTCCTAAACTGCTGGTGGGAATGTAAACTTGTGCAACCACTATGGAGGACAATCTGGAGGTTCCTTAAAAAACTAAAAATAGATTTACCATATGATCCAGCAATCTCACTCCTGGGCATATACCTTAAGTAAAATATAAGTCAAAAAGACACATGCACCCCAATGTTCACAGCAGTGATATTTACAATAGCTAAGACATGGAAACAACCCAAAGGTGAATCAACAAATGACTAGATAAAGATGTGGTATGTATCTACACAGCCATAAAAAATAATAAAATAATGCCATTTGCAGCAACATGGATGGACCTGGAGATCGTCATTCTAACTGAAGTAAGCCAGAAAGAGAAAGAAAAATGCCATATGATATTGCTTATACACGGAATCTAAAAAAAGGGACACAAATAAACTACTTATTATTTATAACTTAGATGATTGATTTCTTGAATATGTGTAAGCCCATTTGACTGTCCTTTATGATTGGATTACTGTATTCTGTTGATTCTTATCTTGTGATTGGCTTTATTCTTCTGATAACTATGTAAGTTTAAAAAGCTAAAGCTCTAAATAGTTCTTAGAAACAATGAACAGTACATATATGTAAATTTTTTTAAGTATGTGCAGTATATTGTATATATGTATTTACATACAATATATTGTATATGTGCAGTCAAATTGTACCTAATAAAACTGAAAAATGATTTAAAAAAAACTAATCCTAAAAAAAAAGAGCTCATCACAATCCATTTGAAGTACAATTGAGTACAATATAATCAGAATTTGTTTTACATATAAGGAAAAATTAATTAATTAATTTAAAAAACAATAGAGCCATGTCTTTCAACATAAAATGATCACTGACAATTAATATCATATGTTTGATATAAACCAGGAAAATAATTTAATTTACTGGTCTAGATGGAAATTTCCTTACTTTGAGGATGAAATAAGTCAATTTCTTCATAGTACTAATACAGCAATCCCAACCTGGTCGATTTACATATAATATATGAATCAGTTAAACTCATTCCTTAACAACAAAGCTAGCACAAGAGATTATATTAGAATCCCTTAGTTGAAAGTTCAGCTTAATTTTTATGGCATTAAACTGCAGAAGAATTTGGACTATTAGTTTTCAATCTTTGCTGTCGAGGTTTCAAACCTCCAAAATTGTCAGGAATGTTATTTCACTCCTGAGTTTTAGTGTCATAGCATAATGTGGAGCAGAGATTTGACTTCTGTTCAGTTAATCTGATCCTGCAGTCAGGGAAATAGGCCAAAACATCCTCTTCTGTAGCTAAACTTATGTATGGCAGCAGACTTTGAATTGGCCACTCCATCCTGAATTTTTTCTAGGCATAATCATGCCCAGAAACACAGCTGAGAAGAAAGCTTAGAGTAGCCAGACCAGACAGTAAGAGATGGTTGCATAATTCAGTTTAGAAACCCTTGACAAGACAGAGATCAACAGGGGATTGAATCAGTGTTCTCTAGTTTACAGGCTCCCTTCAGAGGAACCAACTGTAGAGCATTTCTATGGGATGATCCCTGCTGAGAAGTCCTTCCAGAGGGAATGTGCAATTCTACAGCCAAGTCTCATCACTTACATGAATGAATTTTGAGTATTTAAAAATTATCTTAAGTGAATATTTTTCCACCTAAGAAAGACAGTCCAAAGCCCAAATTATTTAAAAAAAAATACTGGTAGGTTAGAAAAGGATCACAGAACAGGTGATAGAGACAAAGGACTACAAAAATATAAAACCTTTCTTTTTTTGGAAAGAAAATGTAGTGCCATTCATTCTTTCATTCAGCACATGTTTATGGACAGTGTATTATGCACCAGCATTAAAACGGTAAAGACAAGTAAAACATAGCCCTTGCCTTCTAGAACCATATAGTTCACTCTATCTAAAGACAAACTGATAAAGTATCATTAAAAAATTGTATGTGAACAGAATGCAAGAGTACTGGGAAAATAGAACAAAGCCACTGAGTCTAATTGAGTTTTATATATAAAAGACAGGAACAATAAAAGGTACTTACACTGGCCAAACCCAAGAGGTCGTCTCAGGACACCCGGATTGGGAACATCCTTAAACAAAGTAGTTAACTTTATTGCTTTACCAGGTTAAGAGCTGTAACATGATTATGGAGCAGTAAAAGCATTTTTTAAATTATTTTGAGAGGCAGAAGAGTTGAGGAAGTTACCCATATATGATAGAAGAGCAGGTAAAAAATACAAAGGAAGTTACTCCTATTTCAGTCATATTATTTAAATTGCTTCTTTTGACTCATTAGTTAGACTAAGGGAGAATAGTTAAGCAAAGCCCAGCCAATCAGGTCCCCCTTCAGCAAATTTTGAATGGGGACCCAGCAACTCCGCTCAATCAAGGGTTTTTTCACGATGAGCTGGGAGGCAGAATAAGCAGGTCAACATAGCAAGAAGACAACAAAGCAGAGAGAAAAATTGAGTTGCTGGTATTAAATGATGTATTACCTGCAAATCCTATAGCATGTTGTCTGGCATATAGAAAGTGCTCAATAAATTCTAGCCACTAATTTTATCACAAAATACAAAGGTAAAAGAAAGGAGGGTCAGAGAAAACTCATACTTTAATGGAACCCAATAAAATAATTTAGAATAAACTGACAAATGAATAAAAATCCTGTATAACTGTTAGAATTTTTGTGTGTTTTGTACTGTTTAAGAGTAGTTTGAGATTCAAGTCCTGGTTCTGCTGTTTGAAATGGGAAATATATTTAACCACTTGGTATCTCAGTGCCTTTATCCATCATACAGGAACAGCACTACCTATGACTGTGCTGAGGGACGGTCATTATCGTCATCACGATCACTGCTGCCATTGTTATTCTACCATCCCAGACAGTTAATGGCATTGTCATCACTGAGTCTCGGGTCCCCAGCTTTAACTAAATACATGCTGACTTTTAGTCGACGTAAAATCAAACAATCCATTGTGCATATGATCATGAATTTTCTCTATTTGATATACAGAGCCACTCAAAGACAAAAGCCTAATTACAGCTGATTAGTTAGAAACATCCAGCTCACAAACATCACGATTCACAGTTACAAGTGCTGAGAAATAAAATTAGGATGCTGGGGACTAAGCATATAAAATGAGCAATAACCATAAATTGTCTATTGGCCCTGCACATTCTTCTGTCCCCTTCTCTGTTATCCCTTATTATCTCCCAGGGGCAGAAAGCCTGGGAACTAAATGTCACATATTCAGTTGCCAGCTGGGTACTGGGTATGGTTTAGTCTACAACAAGGAGTTACACTCATGCAAGACTTAGAAGGCAGAAAAGGGATGGAATTACTCTTCCTCCTCTGCTAGCTTTAGCAGACATGTGGGCTTCACAAACGAAGGTTTTAAAAATAGGTTCCATGTTCCCTTGAAATTCACCCCCTTTAAGGGCTGCAGAGAGGCTATGAGGTCAGCAGTGATTTCCTGTCAGTCCCTAGCCTCTGGGAGGCATCAGAATCTCTCTGGGTTCTCCAGTGGACCATAGCTATGGTTGTCCTCTTGACTTTGGCTTCTTCATTCCTCTTAATGATTTTGGTAGACAGCTTATTCCCCATATTAAATACTGTTCTGTTTGAAACACCTAGAATAATTTGTTTTCCTGCCTGAATCCTAACTGATATTAGTTTTTCTCTGAAGATTGGTCTTGACTCTCAAATCTAGCTGATATCTTTGAGAAATACAGGTAATAAAATGCCGGGAATTAACTTTAGAAATTCTAATTCATCGATAAAGTTTAATTCCAACAATAGTAACAACAACAGTGAAAAACTGCAGCCATTAGCATTTCTAAATGGCAAAGTAAATCACTTTTTACAATAAAAGAGACCTCTTTTTCATGACTCTCTCCTTAACTCAAAAGTCAGTCTAAAACAATCTGCTACAGACTGAATGTTTGTATCCCCTCTCTCCCAAATTCATATATTGAAGCCCTAATCCCCAATATGATGGTATTTGGAGTTGGGGCCTTTGGGGGGTAATTAAGTTTAGATGAGGTCATGGTGGGTAGAGTCCTCATGGCAGGATTAGTGCCCTTATGAGAAGAGGAAGAGACCAGAGTCCTCTCTCTCCCCAATGTGAGGACACAGCAAGAAGCCAGCCATCTACAAACCAAGAAGAGGTCTCTTACCAAACACTAAATCTGCCAGCACCTTGATCTTGGATTTCCCAGCCTCCAGACTATGAGAAATAAATGTTTTTAACGTAAGCCATCCAGGCTATGTGACTTCGTTATAGCTGCTCGCACTAAGACACCATCTAACAAAAAAGTCCATGCTTTTAACCGTGAGGTTGTACCTACTGCATTGCACTGTAATTGAGAACCACCATCACCTACTGGGGAGATAGCCTTGGGCCACACTGATACCTGTGCTCAGAATCCATCATCAGTGCTATCCCCATGGAGAGATAACACATTTTATAACTACTCTGTTTAAATTCTTGCTTTCTTGAACATAGAAAAGATTAACCATGAGTTAGCATAATTATTCCCATTTCTGGAAACAGGGAGGCTAATGCTGAAAGAATCCACAGGCTCAAAATAAGGCTGAGTCTAAGAGGGACCCACTTGAACTCAGATCGAAATAAATAGGCAGTAAATGCAGTTGCCAGCAGTCAATTCAAAACCCATGCAGCACAGGATGATTTTGTTTCCATCTAATTTAGCAAATATTACCTAAAAATACCCCAAGATTCTCACTCACCCAGCAAAAAGTCCAGGGTTGGGGCCCTTCTCTAGATTACTGGGTTGAACAGAGATGTGGTCAACGCCTCCTGTCTTGCTAGGCTCCTTCTGCTAATGAGACACAAAGCAGATGGATAAAGCAGCTGGGATTAGAACAGAGTGTTCTTTGAGGCTTTGGGTGCTGTGTTTCCACAGCAACGTCATACCTGGAGGAAAGCAGCCTTGTGATAAAGCCCAGCACGTCTGTCTCCATAACGACAAGATGAAGGCAACTTGGCCATGATTCCTCCCTATTCCTCCTCAGCAGTGACCACAGTAACTATGCTACACACTCTCATGCTACAGATAGACTAGTATTCACCTTGGAACTTCTTTGACGGATGTTTCAGTCAGGTTCCCCAGATGCAGACCCTGAGATGAGGATTTGTGTGATTTATTAAAGAAGTGCTCCCAAGGGAAACCAGGAAGGAAGCAGGGGTGGGGCGGGAAAAGGGAGAAAGCCGAGCAGCAAATGTCATTCCAAGTGCAGTCCTGCAGAGGGTGGCTTCAGCCTATTCCCATGGAGGAACTCAGAATGTAAGTTACACTACAGAGTTGCCTGCTCCCATCTGTCACTAGTTAAAGGCCACCCCAGGGGACATAATTCCCATGTACTTTCAGCTTTCTCCCTTTTAGGAAAACCAGGCTCTGGGAGACAGAGAATCCAGAGAAAGGCTGTAAATACAGTGTTTGGAAAGCACAGAAAAACCAGGTGGTGCACAAAAATAGTAAAATGGTATCCAAGGGGATCTGAGCAGAGCACCACCATTATCCACTGCATTGGAGAAGACTGGGGAACTGTGGGGAGATGGATATAAAAGAAAAAGTGAAGTTAGTCATACCTTCTTTCTCACACATCTCAGATAGTGTTTGCCTAGAGCTTTTCAGGCTGGGCTTTAATCCCAAGGTCAACTGGCGGCTACTGATCATCAACATTGTGCCTTGCACAGAAGCAAGAATTATGGAAACATCAAATAACAAGACATATTGTCCTATACAATAAGCTGAGATTTATGCTATCCAGTGAGAGACCATGTTTTGGTGCAAGCAGCAGGAAATTAGCAGTCATGCAACTTTCTTGCATGGCCTCAGTGATGACCACTTGATAGGGAGGATGGAGGGAGAATTCAAGTATTGGAAAAGGTACTGGAAAAGGATGGCTCCTCAACTCTGACATTCAGGACTTCAAGCATGAGTTTGATCCTTCCCTATCGCTCACTTTCTGTGTAACCTCAGACAAATTCATTAACATCTTTTAATATCAGCTTTTGCTTCTATAAAATGGAAATGTTAAAACCCACTCTGGTCCTCCATTTCTGGGAGGTTGCAATAAACATCATTTTCCCTATTATTCCCACTAAGTATGATTAAAAATTAAATACAAAATTATATAAGAAGACTCTGAAAGGTGGAGAGAAGGCAGACCAGCTAGGGACCTCATGACCTAAGGAATAACACAGCAGTGAACTCCATGAGCTTTCTTTTTGCCTCATAAGTCCCAGATTTGGAGCCAAAGAAGATGGCAAACTGACATGAGCACAGACTAAAAATAAGACAAAAGTTTGCTCACTCTAGCCAAAGGACCAGAAAAGGGGTCACCTAGCAAGACAGAAAACTTTCCATCAATGACTACTCTAGTCTAGTCCAACATCACAGAAAATACTGTGCCCCCACCAACCATGCATGCTAGCAAAGGTTAAGTGGGGAGTCTAGATTTCCACCCTTGCAAGGTTGTAATGAGGTACCCCATCACCAGCATCAGGACAGAAAGCCTCTGGTGAGCCAGAACTTTCATTACCACCAGGCAGTAACAAGCCTTCTCCCTCACTAGGTCAGTGGGGACCATATGTCAGTCAGAACTTCCACCTCCAGCCAGCAGTAATAAGATAACCTTGCCCCTCACTGGGGCAGTACCAGAGATATGTCCTTGTGGAGATTCAGAAATTTCCTCATCACTCACAGCCATAGAAAACAAACTTACAGTTACTGAGTGGGGAAGAGGGGAAGGAGGAATAAATTGGGAGTTTAGGGTTGGTAGATACTAACTACTATATATAAAATAGATAAACAGCAAGTTTATACTGTATAGCACAGAGAACTATATTCAATATCTTGTAGCAACCTATAATAAAAAAGGATATGAAAAGGAACTGAAATCACTATACTGTACATCATAATCTAATACAACATTGTAAAGCAACTATGCTTCAATTTAAAAGATGGGAATAAAACTTGGACAATGAAAAAAATCAATTAAAAAATTCTATTTAAAAATAAAGTCTATTTTTTTAATGGGCTTTCTGGAGAATTCTACCAAATTTTTAAAGAAAATTTAACACTAACTCTATACTATGTCTTCTGGAATCTAGAAGAGGAAACTGATTCCTTTTAGGAAGCAAGTATTATCTTAATATCAAAAACCAGACAAAATCAGTACAAAAAAAAAAGGTACTAGACACCAATTTTGCTTACTAATATAGACATGAAAGTCTTTAACAAAATATTAGCATTTAGAATTAAATAATGTGCAAAAAGAATTACACACTATGTTTAAGTAAATTTTATTCAATATTCCAAAATCAATCAGTGTAGCAAGGTAAAGGAAACCATAAACAAAACAAAAAGACAACCTACAGAATGGGAAAAAATATTTGCAAATGATGTGACTGACAAGGGCTTAACTTCTAGAATAAATAAACAGCTCATACAACTTAATAACAACAACAACAAAAAAACCAATTCAAGAATGGGCATAAGACCTAAACAGACATTTCTCCAATGAAGACATACAAATGGCCAATAGGCACATGAAAAAATGCTCAATATCACTAATTATCAGAGAAATACAAATCAAAACTACAATGAGATATCACCTCACACCGGTCAGAATGGTCATCATTAAAAAGTCCACAAACAATAAATTCTGGACAGAGTGTGGAGAATAGGGAACTCTCCTACACTGTTGGTGGGAATGTAGTTTGGTGCAGCCATTATGGAAAACAGTATAGAGATTCCTCAAAAAATTTTAAAATAGACTTACCATATGATCCAGCAATCCCACTCCAGGGCATATATCTGGAGGGAACTTTAATTCAAAAAGATACATACACCCCAATGTTTATAGAAGCACTAATTACAATAGCCAAGAAGTGGAAATAACCTAAATGTTCATTAACAGATGACTAGATAAAGAAGTTGTGGTATATTTATACAATGGAATACTACTCAGCCATAAAAAAGAATAAAATAATGTCATTTGCAGCAACATGGATGGACCTGGAGACTGTCATCCTAAGCGAAGTAAGCAAGAAAGAGAAAGAAAAATACCATATGATATCACTTATACGTGGAATCTTAAAAAAAGATACAAACCAATGTATTTACAAAACAGAAACAGACTCATAGACGTAAAACAAACTTATAGTTACCAGGGGAGAAAGAGGTCGGGAAGGGATAAATTGGGAGTTTGAGATTTGCAGATATTAACTACTATATATAAAATAAATAAACAAATTTGTACTGTATAGCACAGAGAACTACATTTGATAGTTTGTAGCAACCTATAATGAAAAAGAATATGAAAAGAAATATATGTATGTATATGTATGACTGAACTATTATGCTGTACACCAGAAACTGGCACAACATTGTAAACTGACTATACTTCAATTTTTAAAAATGGAAAAAAAATCAACAAGTGTAGACCAACAGATTAACAGGCTAAGAAGAAAAATCATTTGATCATATCAATCAATGCATAAAAGATATCTGACAAAATTCAACACTCATTTGTGATAAAAACTTTCAGAAAAATAGAGAGATGTCCTCAACTTAATCAAGAACATCTAACAAAACCTCACAGATACTCTCATACTTAAGTATGTTCGGAGATTGAATACTTTCACCTAAGATCAAGAACAAGACAAAAATAACCACTTTCACCATTTTTATTCAATATAGTGCTGGAAGTTCTAACCAGTGCAATAAGGCAAGAAAAGGAACTCTGTAGGAATCTACAAAACTAAAAAGAAAAAAAAAACCCTCTTTATCTAATATGTTATACAGCAAGATCACGGAGCACAGGATAAACAATGAAAATCAGTTTTATTTCTATATACCAACACAAACATATAGACATAAAAATTTTAAAACATAATACAATTTACAACTATTAAAAATATTAAACATGCAGGCATAAATCTAGCAAACCATGTCTGGGACTCGTATGCTGAAAACCACATAACACTAATGTAAGAAGTCAAAGAAGATCTAAAGAAATACAGAGACACACCATGTTCATGGACTGGAAAACCCAGCATAGTAAAGATGTTCATTTTCCCCAAATAGATATAGAAGTTTAATGCAATTCCTATAAAAATCCTAGAGAGACCTATTGTATATAGAGATAAGATTATTATAAAAAATTTATGTAAAGGTAGAGAAAGTGGAATGGCTAAAACAATTCTGAAAAATAATAAGAAAGTAGAAGGATCGGTCTACCCAATTTCAAGACTTATTGTATAGCTACAGTAATCAAAATGGTATAGTATCAGCAGAGGGAAACATTCATAGACTGCTGGAACAAAACATCGAATCTAGCAATAGACTCAGAAAAAATATGCCTAATGGATTTTTGACAAAGATGCAAAAGCAATTCAATGGAGGAAAGATAGCCTTTTCACCAAAGGTGCTGGAACAATTAGATATTCGTAAGCAAATCATGAACCATGACTTAAGTTTCACACCTTATACAAAAATTAAGCAAAATAAATCGTGGACTTAAATGTAAGATATAAAAACTATAAAACTTTAGAAAAAACTAGAAATCCTTGGAATCTAGTGCTGGCAACAAGTTCTTAGATTTGAAACCAAAAGCACAATCCATAAAAGATAAAATTGATAAACTGTACTTTATCAAAGCTTAAAACTTCTATTCTGTGAAACGCCCAGTTTAGAGGATGAAAAGGTAAGCTACAAATTGGGAGAAAATATTTGAAAACCACATATCCAACAAAGGATGGGTGTCTAGGATATATAAGGAACATACAAACCTCAAAAATAAAAAAATACTATTCAGTTAGAACATGGACAAAAGACATCAAGAGACATTTTACCAAAGGAGACATACAGATAGCAAATAAACAGATAAAAAGATGTCCAATATCATTAGCCATTATGAAAATATAAACTAAAACCCACCATGAGGCATCACTTCATCCTCATAAGAAAGCCTAAAATAAAAAATACTGAAAGCATAAAATAAAATAGCAAGGTTAAGTTTTAAATAATAGTAGTTATTACAAATGTAAGTTCAACTCTTGGTTTAGATGGTAGAAAAAATCCAACAACTATTGCTTACAAGAGCCACACTGAAAACAAAATGATGTGGAAAGATTGAAAATAAAGTGATGATTACAGACAAACTTTTGTGTTCAGCACAGATAGATGATAGGTAGGTAGGCAGATAGATTTATAGATAGATGATACATACATACATACATACATACATACATACATACACATACATACATACATAGGTAGATAATAAAGGACAAAATTAAATCAGCTTGTCAAGTTGAGTATTTGCATAGCTTATGCTTTTGCCATACCACTCCTAAATGTATGCCCAAAAGAAACTCTTGTACAGAAATTCTCATGTCAGCATCGTTTGTAATAGCAAAAAGGTTAAAATCCCTTGATAGGATAATAAATTCAAATGGTGAAATACTTTATAGCAGTAAAAATGAATGAACTTCTGTAACACAGAATATGGATGAATATGATAGCATGATGTTGAGTGATAAAAGCAAGTCCCAGAAGACTATATACAGCATGTACACTCTTCTTAAAGTTTAACATCAGATAATAAAAACCAATATATTGTTTATATATATGATACATATATGTATATATGATATATATGTGGTAAAATAATGTTTTAAAGCAAGGTAATGACATACACAAAATTTAGCATAGCTATTACCTTGGAGGGAAATAGGAAGACTAGGGTAGAAGGATGGGGAAGAGAAGCACTCGGTAGGTGCAATTGTTACTGTTTTAGTTCTTGAGTCAGGTGGTGAGTTAAAAAAAAATTTTAATCTATTTTTAAAAAGGCGTGACAAAAGATAAACTAGTTAGATATAAACCAGCAGAAATCCAGTATAGCAATTTTAATACTAGACAAAAAAGGACATACAAAATGAAAAACATAATATGGGGTATATAGGAGTAGAATACATTAGCATTAGGGACCAAGAAGATGTAATAATCATGAATATATACTTAGTAATATAGCTTAAAAATATATGAAACAATAACTGACAGAAGAATGAAATAAATTAATTAATCTTCTACTTGGAAAAATTTAAGTCACCATTTTCAGAAACTAATAGCTTAAGTAGAAGAAAAAGAGCAAAGATATAGAACACTCAGTTATCAAATTAAAACTAAAAAATGTTACTAAAAACTAGATGCAAAATTTATATAACCCATTCCTAAACTGAATTGGGGGCTTTTCAGAACTGTCTCTTCCCTTTCATACATTTTAACATTTAGCCTTGAAAAACTAGAGACTCTTCTAACTGGTGAAGTCTTTGCAAGATAAGTAGCAAATATTTCCATTTTCCCTGAAGCTGCCAGAATAGCGCAGAATATTCTGCATCATAAAACTGACCTGACAACTTTAATTCTAACAAAGATTTGTAAGACATCCAGACTTCAGAAACTGTTGTTGTGTCCTGGGGAAATCGTTCCTCTTCTCTAAGAAGCTTATAATGCTGATTGGTTGTTTTATAATGTGTTGCCCTGGTGATAATATTTAAAATGGCATCTTAGAGATATAAATACTTGTTGACTTTCTTTGTTAAGCTAGAAAAGGATCATTGGCACTTAACATGCCTAGAGAAAAAAAGTAAAAGTAAAATGACTTTTAGATTTCCATTTTACAGAGTTTGACTGAAAGTCTCATCTTATTTAAATAAATGAATAATGCTTGAGTTAAACAGAAGATTAGAAGTTACTTAAAACTGTATGACAACGAAAGTGCTATATATTAAAATCTGTGAGATGCATCTAAATAGTACTTAGCGGGAAATTTATATCTTTGAATATGTTGATGAAAGGCTAAAACAAATTAACTATTTCTCTTCTTCTTCCTCTTTCTATCTCTTCCATTATTTTCCTGCCTTCCTTTCCTGAACAGTTCAGTCCTAAAGGTATTAGATGAGCCCACTTCTAAGAGACGTAGGCATCCAAACATCAGGAATGGAGAGAGGGTAAGCCATGGCAGCCCACACCACAGGGCTGACATCCAAGGAAGATAAGGGCAAGGGGCCCAATTTAGACAGGGTAAGAGGTCACCTCCACCCTGAGGCACAGGGGTTACAGTCCCCGCAGGGTGAGCAGGGCCATCCCCGTGGAAAAGTGGCCTGGAATGGGAGGTTAGAAGAATGGATATAGCAAAGAGGGAGTCACACAGGGGAGGGCGTGGTGGAAGAGATGAGAAATTGATTACATAAGGAGGATTAATCAAGTAACTAAATAAAGGATGTCTCTGAAGTCTTCATGTAATTTTAAGCTTTAATAACTTCAGAACCATAAATTCTACAGACTTATAAAAAAATTAATTTGACTGTTGGAGTATTTAAATTTCTTCTATACTTATTTAGGTTTGTATATTTTGAATGATAAATATTTAATTTAATATTTTCTTTTCAGTCTGTTTGATTGAATATGGCAAATGACTGAAACAGGATAAAATATAAAATGTTTCAAAATATTCAAAATTCACACAAAAAAGTGTTAAAGAAATATAAACATCTAATTAAACTTATAAGTTTTGCACAAACATAAATAAAACAAAAAGACAACTTATGAACTGGAAGAAAATATTTGCAAATGATACAACTGACAAAGGTTTAATTTCCAGAATATACCAACAGCTCATACAACTCAATAACAAATAAAAAACAAACAACCAGTCAAAAAATAGGTGGAAGACCTAAACAGACATTTCTCCAATGAAGACACAGGCACCACAGGCACATGAAAAGATGCTCACTATCACTAAATATTAGAAAAATACAAATCAAAACTACCATGAAATATCACCTCACACCAGTCAGAATGGTCATCATTAAAAAGTCCACAAATGATAAATGCTGGAGAGGCTGTGGAGAAAAGGGAACCCTCCTACACTGTTGGTGGGAATGCAGTTTGCAGCCACTATGGAAAACAATATGGAGATTCCTTTAAAAACCAAAAATAGACTTACTATATGATCCAGCAATCCCACTCCTGGGCATATATCCAGAGAAAATTCTAATTCAAAAAGATAAATGTACCCCAATGTCTATAGCAGCATTATTCACCATAGCCAAGACACAGAAGCAACCTAAATGTCCATCCATAGATGACTGGGTAAAGAAGATGTGAGATAGATAGATAGATAGATACATAGATACATAGGAAGAAAGAATACTACTAAGTGATAAAAAAAAAAAAGAATGGAATAATGCCATTTGCAGCTACACGGATGGACCTGGAGATTATCATACTAAGTGAAGTTAAGTCAGCCAGAGAAAGACAAATGTCATATGATCTCTCTTGTATGTGGAATCTTTAAAAATGACACAGATGAACTCATTTACGAAACAGAAAGAGACTCATAGACATAGAAAACAAACATGTTTACCAAAGGGGAAAAGGGTGGGGAAGGGATAAATTGGGAGTTTGGGATTAGCAGATACAAACTACTATATACAGAACTGATAAACAAGGTCCTACTGTATAACACAGGGAACTATATTCAATAACTTATAATAACCTATAATGAAAAAGAATATCTATGTATGTATAACTGAATCACTATGCTATATACCAGAAACTAACACATTATAAATCAACTATACTTAAATAAAATAAAGTAAATTTAAACAAACTTTCAAATGATGATGGAAAGGGGGAAAAACTAGATTATACCTGTAATGTTGAATTGGAAATGAAGATATTGGTGCAAAATCATGGTCTTCAATTAATAAAAACAGAAATTAATCAATATATTTGAAAGATATCCTGTGTTCATGGATTGGAAGAATTAATATTGCTAAAATGTCCATACTACCCAAAGCAATCTACAGATTTAATGCAATCCCTATCAAAATACCCACAACATTTTTCAAAGAACTAGAACAAACAATCCTAAAATTTATATGGAACCACAAAAGACCCAGGATTGCCAAAATAATTGCTGGTGATATCACGCTCCCTGACCTCAGTGTAGACTACAAAGCTACAGTAATCAAAACAGCATCGTACTGGAACAAAAACAAACATACAGATCAATGGAACAGAATAGAGACATCAGAAATAAACCCATGCACATATGATCAATTAATCCACAACAAAGAATATACAATGGAGAAAAGGTAGTCTCTACAATAAGTGGTGCTGGGAAAACTGGGCAGCTACATGCAAAACAATGAAATTAGAACATTTTCTCATACCACATACAAAAATAAACTTAAAATGGATTAAAGATCCAAATTTAAGACCTGAAACCATAAAACTCCTAGAAGAGAGCATACTCTTTGATACAAATTGTGGCAATATTTTTTGACTCTGTCTCCTAAGGCAAAATAAATTTTAAAAAAATAAACAAATGGGACCAATTAAATTTAAAAGCTTTTGCACAGCAAAGGAAACCATTGATAAAAGATGCTTTGAAAATAGGTGGTTATATTACACATGTAAATGTAGTTTAAAATGTTTAAGGGAAAAAAATACACTACATACATATACAATACAATTTCTGAATTTCCAGAATTTTTATTACATTTTTTTCCTTCATTTACAATATTAAACAATCCTAAAATTATATTTGTATATGGTATAGGGCCAAATCTTACTTTCTTCTAGATTTCCTCTAAATTTAGTATTTATTGAATAATTCTAACTTCTCCCAATATAGTAAAATACCAGTTTTTTGCATTTTAAATTCTCTTATGTGCTGAGATTGATTTCTGTATTCTCTATTTGACCCATTTGTCTATTTGTCTATTCCTATGCCACTGCTGTGTTGTTTTTTACTTGAATGGCTTTATAGTATGTTCTAATATCTGATAAAAAAAAAAGTCCCTCCTTTGCTAGTCTATGTTTTCAAATCTTTCTTGAGTATTATTAGGCACCTATTTTTACTTCTAAACTTTCAGATAATTTTACTCAGTTCCAAAGGTACTTTTAATGCCCTGTTGGTATTTTAATCTAAATTTCATCAAACTTAATTTAGGGGAAATTAACATTTTTATTACATTGCTTTCTCATTTTAAAACTATCTTACTATTTGTTGAAAGCTTCTTTCTAGGTTATACAAAAAGATTTTACAATTTTTTTCATATGATTCCTGTGCTTTTCTCTAAAATTTATTCCTAAGTACTTTACAGTTTTTGTCATTTAGGTAAATTCTATTTTTTCTATTTCCTTTACCAGTGTTTATTATTAAAAGAGAAGAAATAATTTATTCTTGTATAAGGATCTTGTAGAAGTCACCTAACCAAATTTTCTTATTAAATCTTGTGTGTTTTTATTTACAGGTATCTTGGATTTTCTAAATATAAAATCATATCATCAGCAAAAAGTGAAAGATTTCACTCTTCTTTTCCAATATTTATCATCAACTACTGTATTTTATTGTCTCACTACATCACTAGTACCTCCCAATCTGTTAAGTCATAATGGCGAGATTGGACATGCCAGATGAGTTCCAAATTTTACTGGAAGTAGTTGTTATGATTTGATTTTAGGACTGTCAGATTTTGGTACATAGTTTCTATTTCAATTAATTCTGTAGTAGAACTGGAAATAACCAGTCACACTAGATTAGTGCTTAGACAAATATACCAGACTACAGGGAAGAGTCAATCATCAGGTTAGGCTTCATTCATCCCTTTGACCCTCAGTCTGGACAGTGCACAGTTTCCTACTGTCAGACAAACAATTGAGGTCTCATAGCATCTCATGTTACAGGAATTAGGAGAATGTCATAAGCATTTTGTAACATAAAGGAGTTTTAATGGTTAATTTAAAAAGGGGAACTTGTTGGGCTAAGTAGTTCTCTGGAAATTTATGTGGTTAGCTGGCCAGTTATTTTGCAATCAGCTAGTTAACAAGTTCAGAATATTTGTATTTTATCATAAAGGTAAGAAAGTTTACTTTTTAAAATAATGGGCCAAATAATGGTAGACAGCTAAAATGTACAACTCCCAAAGAATTCCCTTCTGTTTCTATTTTACTTATAGTTTAATTAGGAATGGATGTTAACTTTTATTGAATACTCTTCCATATCTAATGAAATGATCACACGATTTGCTGATAAAGTAAAGTATGTTGTCATATTTCTTGCCATTATCTTTAAATTCCTAAAATAAAAATACTTGATCAAAATGTATTATTCTTTTGATTCATTAGCAGATTATTTTTGCTAATATTTTATTTGTAATTTTTGCATCTATATTTATAAATGATATTTGCCTATATTTTTTCCTCCCTTTCTGAGGTTTTAGTATTAAAGTTACAATGATTGGAGAGATACCTATATTTTTACATGGCCTGAAATCATTTGAAAAATAGTGGAATTATTCATTCTTTAAAGATTAGATAATTGTTCTGAAAGCATCCGTGCCTGGGTTTTTCAATAGATTTTGAATCATCTTTCCATTCCCATCAATAGTAATTTTCCATTTCTTCTTTGTTCAATTTTGATTATGGATATTTTTCTGGGAAATAAACATTCCCTCTAGGTTTTCAAATTTGTCATAATGAAATTGCATGACCATGAGTTAAAACAAAGAAATAAAATGAGAGTCAAAGAGTCAGCCTCAGAAACCTAGCAGCTTCTCTCTTAGTTGTAAAGGCTGTTTCTCTTCATCATTAATCTAAGTTCCTGCATGGCCTTCAATTATGGCTCTGGACTAGTCAGGGGAATGGGAAAGACACAAGCGAGTTTCTATCTACCACCTACTGGCCATGTGACCCTCTGCTATGACCCTAATTCAAGCCACCCTAATCTCGTCCTTGGACTACAAAAAACTCTTAACTGGTCCCCCTGCAACTTGCCCCACCACTGTCTATCCTCTGGTCAACTATTAGAATATTTTTAATAGTAAAAATTAGATGAACTGTCATATTTAAAACTTTCCAAAGTTTCCCACTGAACCAGAAAAAAAAAAAAAATGTCTGCACTTCCGACCACAGCATTCAAAGCCCACATGAACTAGGCACCATTATGGTTACCAAAGGGGAAAAGGGGTAAGGGATAAATTAGGCATATGAGATTAACAGATGCACACTACTATGTATAAAATAGATAAGCAACAAGGATTTACTCTATATCATGGGAAACATATTCAATATCTTATAATAACCTATAATGGAAAATAACATGAAATATATATGTATATAGCTGAATCACTTTGCTGTACACTTGGAACTAACACAATATTGTAAATCAACTATACTTCAACATAAATAAACCAACAAACAAACAATACACAAATACATCTCACTCTACTCATACTCCAGCCACCATGGTCCAACCACTCTGCCTTCTTTCTTTCTCCCTGAAGATACCAAACTTATTTCCATCTCAGTTCTTTTGCATCTACTGTTTCTTGTGCTTGGAATACACTTCCTCCTTTCTATTTTTCAGTTCTCCCCTCAAATGTCACCACCTCAGAAAGGCCTGATCTGACCACCCTAGCTGGAACAACCACCCCCAGCCCCAGGCACTCTCTTTAACAATATTCTATCTTCTTCAGAACACTTATCACTACCTAGTTCTGTGTTTGTTATCTGTCTTCCTCCACTGGAATATAAGCCCCCTGAAGGCAGGGACTTCATCTAACTGCTATATCCTTAGCACCTAGAACAGTGACTGCTCATAGTAAATATTCAATAAATATGTGTGACTGATCAGCTGTTACTTTCTGGATAAAATCCAAACTTCATATGCCAACAGAGTGCTACATCATCTGACTTGGCTCGTGTCTTCAAGCTCATCTCGTGCCTCTCCACCTCCTGCCAGGATGGGACTAGGGGCCAACGTGAAGCCATGTTGGTCTGATAAACCTAAAAGAGTAATCCTAAGTATATCAATGCTCTACATAAAATCTTTACCACAATCCAAATACCAGGAAGGAAGGAAGGAAGGAAGGAAGGAAGGAAGGAAGGAAGGAAGGAAGGAAGGAGTAAGGGAAACACACTTGCCATGTGGGGGCATGTGTCAGGGTAGGTGAAGGATACAGAAGCATCAAAATAAAGAGCTTGAGTCTCATAGAGGAGGATTCGAATAAAGAGAAGAAGTAGAATAAAGGACAGGGGAAGTTTCTATTACACATGGAAAATTACAATGCCTGATAGAAGATATTATAAATGTTACAAATATAAGCAAGAAAAGTGTTCCAAGACACTGATAATTTGCTATGAAAAGTTTACATATACATTTTAGTTCTCCAACTAGAAAATTGGTTTTCCCCAAAGACAAGAACTACTTTTCCATCTTTCTTCCTTCAATCATTTTTGTGGAGACCCCAAAGCCTTGAGTTTAGCATTCTACAAGTAGTGGAAAAATCAATAAATGCTTACTGAACAGTTAAAGGAATGGATGCATGTCTAGGGTTCATGGGGTTGAAAGTGGGTGAGAGATAGGTTAGCGGATGGCAAGGAAAAGTTGATGCCCCCTGCTGCAAAGTTAAGAATATCTCCATGGAGGTCGTCCATGGACCCTTCCCAAGGCCAGAGTCAGAACCAAAGTCATGCTTCAGTCACAGAGGAAAAGACAGTGGAAAATCTTTCCTAATAAGGACAAATATGACACCAAAAGTACCCATCAATGTAGAGATAAGAGAACCTGAACCTAGCCCTCTAACTGGAGCTACAGCATGCTTTCAGGGCAGAGAGAGAATTTTCAAGCACCAGAGCAGAAAACACTTAACATAATGACAGGCTGAGAAGTACAATTATCTCCTCCCTCCTCCCACTCCACTGCAAGCAGGAAAATCGCTGCGAGGGTCGGCTGTAAGTGTAAGGTGGCACTGAACAGCAGCCAGAGGGGACCTGCCTATTTCAACACGTTCTATGGAAATTTATTCCCAGGGCATCTGACAAACGATGCTAAGTGTCTGGGAACAGCAGACTGAGGAGGACAGACTGCCCATCAGTTCCTGATCTACTTGAGCATCTGAGCAGCACTTTCTTTTGGGCGTGTTAACAGCACTTGTCTCCCCGCAGAGGAATAGCAAGTGCAAATGTTTCAAAAGCAAAAGCATATTCTCAATTTTAAAGTGAGAAGAAAGGGAAGATAAAGTACTTTCTTTAAAAACAGGGAAGAACTCATTCTGTTTGTGATCAACTATGTGCAGTCAATCAAAATGGTTTCACTCGAGTGAGATGGTCATGTCCCCAAACCAACATATTTCATTACACTGAGGACATCCACACTCAGGGAAGCAAGAGGACAGAGGTGCAGGTGTTAACACCATCCTTATGCACAAGATACCAGAAATATAAAGTAAAATGGATTTTGAGATGGAAATAGCTGAGCTCCAAGATGGCAATGATGTTGCCAAAAGTGAATTCCTTGTCATAAAATCAATTTAGTGGGTTGCAACCAGCTTCCTTCTCCTTTGTAATGAAAAGGTAAACATACATAATGCTTACTAGGTATCAGACAATGTTCCAAGCACTTTGTGGATATTAACTTATTTAATTCTGACAACATCCCTAGGTGGGTGCTTTATGCCTCCATTTTAAAGATGAGGAAACTGAGGCTTAAAGAAGTTATATGACTTATTCAGAGTCACATAGCAAAGCTAGGATTTAAAATACAATAGCTGCCTCCAGAGGCCTGGCTATTAACAGAGCCATTCTGACTCTCATGGTTATGACCTGCAATAACTACCCTAGAACCAAAGGTCTTTAAATAACTCCCTCATACCCATGCCTCTGCTTCAACAATTACCAAATCATGGCCAATCTTGTTTCATCTAGAACCTTATTCCCAATAACAGAGTATTTTGAAGGAAATCCCAGGCATCATATCATTTTATCTGGAAATATTTTTGAGTGTGGTGCTAACAGATTTTTTTTAATATCAGGTTTATTGAGATATAACTCACATAATCACAAAATTTACCCATTTTAAGTATACAATTCAATGCTTTTTAGTATATTCATGTAGTTGCACAATTATTACCAGCAATCAATTTTTAGAACATTTTTATCACTCCAAAAAGAAGTTCCATAATCACCAACAGTCACTGTCCATCTCACTTCTCCCAGGCCCTGGCAATCACCAGTCTACTTTCTGTCTCTATGGATTTGTCTATTCTGGATTTCATATAAATGGAATCATATTATATGTGGCCCTTTGTGATTGGCTTCTTCCATCTAGCTAAATGTTTTCAAGGTTCATCCATGTTGTAACACATATCAGCACTTCACTCCTTTTTATGTTTGCATAATATTCCATTATATGGTTATACCACTGTTTATCCACTCATCAGATAGTAGACATTTAGGTTGTTTCTTTTTGGTTAACATGAGTAATGCTACTATGAATATTCATGTACACATTTTTGTGTGGACATATGTTTTCATTTCTCTTGGGTATACACCTAGAAGTAGAATTGCTGGTAGCTCTATGTTTAACCTTTGGAACTGCCAGTCTGTTTTCCAAAGAAATGGTACCATATCGCATTCCCACCATCAGTGTCTGAGGATTCCAATTTCTTCGCCTACTCACCAGCACTTGTTATCTGTCTTTTTGATCATAGCCATCCTTGTGGGTGTGAAGTAGTGTCTCATTGTGGTTTTGATTCTCATTTCCCTGATGGCTTGTGATGCTGAGTCTTTTTCATGCCTGGCAGATTTAAACTAGCAGATTCTCACTTTAAGATTCTTTTTGGAACACCTTTTTTAATTCCAAAATATTTGTTCTTTCTCTTACCAATGGAATGTTCATACACTTTGCTGTCCTATTTTTTGCTGCCATCATCCTTGTTTCCCATACTTCCAACTGTTCCAAACTTAGTCTCTAGCCAGAGACCCCATAAAGAAATAATCTTTCTAAAGTAGCCCCTCCATGTGTTGTTTCCTTCATTGTATTTATCACTGTCTAAAATAATATTTACTTGTTTATTGTTTGTCTTCCAATACACACTCTGAAACACAGTTGTCTCTTGGTATCTGCAGGTTCCAGGACCATCCGACCCCCACCCACCCCACAATGGTTACCAAAATTCAAGGGTACTCAAGTCCTTTATATAAAATGGCATAGTATTTGCATATAACCTATGCACATCCTCTTATATACTTTAAATCATCTCTAGATTATCTGTAATATCTAATGCAATGCAAATACTATGTAAATAGCTATAAATACAAAGTAAATTCTGTGTAAATAATTGCCAGTGTGCAGCAAATTCCACTTTGCTTTTGGAACTTTCTGAAATATTTTTCCCAATATTTTTGATCTGTGTTTGGTTGAATCCACAGACGCAGAATCCATGGATAGAGAGACTCAACTTCTTAGCCCCATGAGAGGAGAGACCACGTCTATTTGTTTATCACTTTATCCCAGTACCTAAAGTGAGGCACAGCAGAAATTCAACAAATATTTGGTGATTGACTGAGTATTTCTCAGATTGTGGAGTTCTTATTTGATTTTGTTATGCTACATTGCATGCTAACTTTTCATAGCTTTTTGAAATAAACTGCATTTCCTGAGATGGTCTCTGAAACACAGAAGAGTGAAATACATCACTATTCATCACAGCACATTTACAAATGAAAACATATCAACAACACTCTAAATGCTTAACATCTATAAACTGAAATATTGTGCAAGACATTTAAATGATGTTTACAGAGAGACTGTACTGTTATGAGCATGTTTGCTCTGTTATATGAAGAAGTGCAGGATACAAATATGCATGACACTATGATCAAAATTGAGCATATTTTTTAAAGCTTAGAGAAGAGATTGTGAGAAATAGACTAAAATGTTCACAGGGTTGTCTTTGGGTTATATAATCCAAGGACACTGTTTCTCTCTATTCTTCTTTCTACTTTTCTATATTTTCTATCATGAACATGTGTCACTCATATGAAACAAAAATAATCTTATTTTAAGAAAAACTATCATCTGCATAGTACTCTCACCACAAAACAAGGAGGCATTTTTACCAATTTTTATACAATTAAAAAAATATTTTTTCCTTTCTTTTCTTTTTAATGGATGTACTGGGGATTAAACCCAGGATTTCATGCATGCTAAGCATGTGCTCTACCACTGAGCTATACCCTCCCCCTTATTTTTATATATTTTAAAGCAACAGTTTACAAAATGAAAATATCAAGTCACAATTGTTATTTACATTATCAAACTGATGAGGGGAGTTTTCTCCTTACAGCCATGTCAGGCTAATAAATAAAAGATAAATAAATAATCTTCAACCCTAATACAGTAATAGATATAAGACAATATTCACTAATGGCTGCCAGGCATTATGTGCCTTCTAATGGAAAAACACAACATAACCTACAAGTATTCTTGAAAAATTTAAATCTGCCCAAGCTTCTAGATCAAGTAAAACAGATTAAATAGATTAAATAAAACATATTAAAGTTAATTTTATTTTTACTTTTTTAATTAGAATTTAAAATCCATATGTAGATTGTATTATATTTTTATGACAATACTGGTATTATTGATATTATTCAGATTCTGATTTAAACATAAAAGTTGATATATATAGGGAGATATATATAGGAAGAGAGATATAGATATAATTGTTCATTTTTTCATGGCTTTAGGTGTGATAATAGCATTGTGGTTATGTATTTTAAATAGTCTTATACATGGAAAACTATAAACCATTGATAAAGGAAATTAAAGAAGACTTAAAAAACTGGAAAGATATCCCATGCTCCTGAATTGGAAGAATCAATATTGTTAAAATGGTCACACTGCCCAAGGCAATCTACAGATTTTATGCAATCCCTATCAAATTACCCAGGACATATTTCACAGAACTAGGACAAATCATAATAAAATTTATATGGAACCACAAAAGACCTAGAACTGCCAAAGCATTACTGAAGAAAAAGAAAGAGGCTGGAGGAATAACTCTCCCAGACTTCAGACAATACTATAGAGCTACAGTAATCAAAACAGCATGCTATTGGTACAAGAACAGGCATATGGGCCAATGGAACAGAATAGAGAGCTCAAAAATGAACCCACAAACTTTTGGTCAACTAATCTTCGACACAGGAGGCAAGAATATACAATGGAATAAAGACAGTCTCTTCAGCAAATGGTGTTGGGAAAACTGGACAGCAGCATGTAAATCAATGAAGCTAGAACACTCCCTTACACCATACACAAAAATAAACTCAAAATGGATCAAAGACTTAAACATAAGACAAGATACAATAAACCTCCTAGAAGAAAATATAGGTAAAACATTATCTCACATACATCTCAAAAATGTTCTCCCAGGGCAGTCTACCCAAGCAATAGAAATAAAAGCAAGAAGAAACAAATGGGACCTAATGAAACTTACAAGCTTCTGCACAGCAAAGGTAACCACTAAGTAAAACAAAACGACAACCTACGGAATGGGAGAAAATTTTTGCAAATGAAACCAACAAAGGCTTGATCTCCAGAATATATAAGCAGCGCATACGACTTAATAAGAAAAAAACAAACAATCCAATCCAAAAATGGGCAGAAGACCTAAACAAGCAATTCTCCAAGAAATACAAATGATCAATAAGCACATGAAAAAATGCTCAATATCACTAATTATCAGAGAAATGCAAATCAAAACTATGATGAGGTATCACCTCACACCAGTCAGAATGGTCATCATTCAAAAGTCCACAAATGACAAATGCTGGAGAGGCTCTGAAGAAAAGGGAATCCTCCTACACTGCAGGTGGGAATGCAGTTTGGTGCAGCCACTGCTGAAAACAGTATGGAGATTCTTCAAAAGACTAGGAATAGACTTACTATACGACCCAGTAATCCCGCTCCTGGGCATATAGCCAGAAGGAACCCCACTTCAAAAAGACACCTCCACCCCAATGTTCATAGCAGCACAATAGCCAAGACATGGAAACAGCCTAAATGTCCATCAACAGATGACTGGATAAAGAAGTGGTGGTATATTTATACAATGGAATACTATTCAGCCATAAAAATGACAACATAACTCCATTTGCAGCAACATGGATGTCCCTGGAGAATGTCATTCTAAGTGAAGCCAGAAAGAGAAAGAAAAATACCATATGAGATCATTCATATGTGGAATCTTAAAAAAAAAAAAAAGAAGTACATAAATACAAAACAGAAACAGACTCATAGACATAGAATACAAACTTGTGGTTGCCAAGGGGGAGGAGGGTAGGAAGGGACGGATTGGGATTTCAAAATCTGTAGATACTGACAGGCATATGCAGAATAGATAAACAAGATTACATTGTATATAGCACAGGGAAATATATACAAGATCTTGTAGTAGCTCATAGTGAAAAAGAATGTGACAATGAACATATGTATGTTCATGTATAACTGAAAAAATGTGCTCTACACTGGAATTTGACACATTGTAAAATGACTATAACTCAATAAAAATGTTAAAATAAATAAATGAATAAATACTCTATCTTTTAGAGCTATACTGAAATATGTAGGAATAATATTATGACTGAGACTTGCTTCAAAATAATGTGATGGGGAAAGCATATAAAGGTATAAATAAAAACAGTTGGCCATGAGTTGATCATGTCAAAACCGCACAGTGAATATGGGGTTCACTGTATTAGTTGCTCCACTTTTGTGTGTCTAACATTTTCCATGATAAAAAGTTAGAAGGAAAGTGGATGAGGCTACAACTGGGCTTACTATTAGAACAAGATAGTAAGTAGTCTGCCATATCACAGAGCCCTGACAGACTCCCTTATTACCTACCCCATCCAACTCCATCCTTCATCTATGCTCAAACTCCTCTACACTGTTTAGCTTTTATTTTGGAAGTTCAGCCTTGATTTAACTCTCTTATCCCAGACCCTCTGGCTAATCTTAACTTCTTATTTCAGTTACTATTGCTGGGTAACAAATCACCCCAAAACTTGGTGGATTAAAGCAACAACAATCATTTTCTTATTATCACTCATGGTTCTTAGGATTGACTAGGTTGAACTGGGCTGCTCTCACCCAGTCTGTCACATAGTTACAATCAGAAGGTGGTACTGATTGAGACCAGAACCATCAGAAGGCCTCCTCACTCCTAAGTCTGGCAATCCATGCTGGTTGTTGGTGGGGATGTCAGCTGAGGCTGTCAGCCAGAACATCCACTTATGCGTTCTCCATGTGACCAGGCTTCCTCATTGCATAGTGGTGAGGTTCCAAGAGCTAGTCTCCCCATAATATCCCAGGTTGCAAGTCTACCACCTTTATAACCTAGTTTAGAAAACATAACTTCAACTATAGTCACTGGCCGCACACATTCAAGGGGAGGAAGGCAGGTCCCATGTCCTGATGAAAGGAGTGTCAATGTCACACCGGAAGATGGGCATGTGGAAGGAAGATCTTGTTGCAGCCATCTTAGAAAACTCCATCTGCTATACTTTGGGTCCCCCTTGGTATGCACATTTGTTTCTCTGGCTCTGATCAGTTCCCAATTATCAGCAAGCCAAACAGCACTTTTCTGCCTAGAACTATCATCCATCTGCCCCTGCTCAGCTTGCAGATTCCCCTTGGCACCAAAATTTGCCTCACTCCAGCATTCGTGCTGTCTGCTCCCAGACTGCTGCCTCTACCTCTTAATGCTCATCATTCTTCCTCCCTCCCCCTTGCCCATTCCAAAATGTATAAGGACGTAACATTAGCAGATAACATTGTCCTTGACAATACTCTACCTTTACAAACCTAGCCCAAGGAATACAAACAGGCAGATATGAAATATGGTAGTGACAGAAATACTTAATTAAATTTTAAAACTGTTCAAAGACTATGCATCACTGATGTTGGTTTATGTCATTATTATATAATGGACAATAAAAGTCCTGTCAGTATCCAGGGAAAGCTCTTACTTTTCAGTACCAGGTAGGGAAAAAAAAATCATTCTGCACAAAAGATTCCTGTCACCAGAAACATTGTGGCACCCTCTGCTGTCAGGAAACAAAGTTTAAGGTACTCTGGGTTTATTTTTTCTGCAGGATTCTCCAGCATCCTTGTCCATAGGCTATCAATCATCTTATCCAGATGTAAAAGCATAAATCAGAGAGGGGAGGAAATTTATAGGGCTTAATTCCAGCAAGACAGTAAAGGTAAAGAATGAAAATCCAATCAGTATGTGTAGCTGAATGGTAACAAAATAGAAAAGGAAAAAGGGAGCCAAGCAGAGAATCTCAGGATGCAGCAGATGTAGCTATCTGCATCTCAACCATTTACTAAGTAGAGTCAATCTCCACAAATAACCCATGAAACACAGAATGGTTAGGTAAGTTGCCCAGGGTGACACAGCAAGTAAATGGCAGGGCCAGGATGCAAATCCCAGCAATTTGTCTCCAGAGCCCATGTCCTTCACCACTCTGCTCTACTGCCTAAGAAATAATTATGACTATTAATTGGGAGCGGGGTTACTTCTTTAAATGTATGAAGAGTTATTATTAGGTATCATTGCTCTTACCTAAAAGAAAACTGATTGCCAGGAAAACTACTTGCCCTGTGCTAAGCAGAAAAATTAGGAAGTAATCCAATTCTCCCATCCACAATAAAACTATTCTGAGGTTTAAAAGATCCTTTCCCTTCTAAATTTAGGAACAACTTTGTTCTTTTGAGAATTCAAAATGTATTACAAGGACACCAAAAGTAATCTTTCATCACCACCTCACTAAAATCCATCAGCTGCTTTTACAGAGAGCAACTCTCCCTCTAAGAAGTTTGAGGCCTGTACAGCCAGACCAATTCATCCACCAACCAGCCAGTCAGCTGAGCAGAGCCACTCAGGATGTTCCAAATCTGAAGCCTGGTTCACTTGCTGGAGAGGGAAAAAAAAAAACTTCCTCATGAAGGACAGAGGAACTGGTTCCTGTCCTCAATAGAAAAAATGAGTCTAACAGGTCTTGGGCAGGGTAAGGAGGATGTCCAAGGGGTTGGAGAGCACTGGGATGCAGGCTGAATGGAACAGACCCACATTCCCAGTATGGAGCTAGGAGAACCTCATGGTTTAGGGAGGCCTTCCAGGCAGAGAAAAAAGCAAAGCCCAATCCACTGCAGGCCATTTGTCCCTGGGCAGACTTCCAAACCCTCCTCAACCAGAGCCTAGGTAATTATGGTAAGGCTAGACTGTTTCAGTCACTGGACACACTGGCACAGTTCAATGGGAGCACACACTGGAGATCACTGAATGCTGCAAATGGGAAGAGTGTGTCTACTGAGGGCCCAGTCATGCACAGGCACTATCATTAGTGCTTTAGAATTTATTTAAACCTCACAACACAAAACCCACCTATGTAAGAGGATGAGCAGCAAAGGCTGAAATTACAACAGCTTCCACAGAGGCGACAGGAATGTTTCCCACACTTAGCTCATTCTGAATTCTGACTCTAGAAAAAGAGGATATGCAAGATGGCGAAAAGGACAAAAAGTGAAAATGGGACAAAACAGTTGAAAGCATGTAAGTGATTAAGGGAAGTTTTGACTCGTTTGAATATCATGTTGTTTGCCCCTGAGGGGAAAACAAAGTGCAACCAGCCTGACGCTTTGATCCAGATCAGAGGTTTACAAGAGAAGATGCTCGGCAACAAAATCTGGACAAGAACAATCCTAATGAACCGCGGAACGTCAGGCATTACACCGGGGACTCTGTGTATCACAGATCAGAGTGGGCCTGTTAGTTGACATTCATAGGAGTTTAAGTTTCACTTATTCTAAAATAGAGAACACATAAGTTACAGGTTTACAAACCTCCCAAAGACCGTATTTTTGTGGTCCCTGCGTGGCAGAACCAAGCCGAAAAGCTGTCCTGGAGAAGCTGTTTCTGAAAGGCTGGACTTACTGAGCCACTTGACTCAGTTAGAAATCAGCAAAAGCACCCCCGCAGCACCACCAGTCACACACTCACCTTTCCTAGGCCAGGAACAACTTGAGGTTATTTACTGTCTCACTCATTTTTTTAATGGCCCCAGTCTAGATATTGTGCCTGGCACATAACTGGTGCAAAATAAATGTTTGTTAAATGGGACAAACGGACAGATGAACCTATTGACCAGATTCCAGCATGACTTGATTCCTGTCTTCTAGTCTGAGAAACATATAACCCCATCACATTTCAGTCAGTATCTTCTAGGACTAAACACTTTTCAGGGTCTTCTTAAGGAATTTTTGCACATACATGTACACACACACACACATTTCTATCAAAGTTTTATATACAGTAACACTTGGGAACAAGTTTTTTTTTTTTGGTTTTTTTTTAACTTCACCAGAAATTCAACAAATTCTTATGACAAGGTATTTTAAGAGATGAGAAGCTCCACCACTGCCCTCAAAACGTAACAGGCTCTTTCTCACCCCCAACCCCACTGGGTTAGTGTGCGGCCACAGCCCACCTGGCTTACCTCCACCTGGGCGTGCGCTGCAGTTCTTGCCAGCATGTGGCCTCCACGAGTCAACTGCTAGAGGGCTTTCAGAGGCTTTGGTTGTATCCTCACCCCACCCAACTTTGTCCATGAGAAGCTTTACATACTTTTTCATATACAATGCGGAGACGACAAGGGGAAAGGCAAAAATTGAACAATCATAAAAGTAAATGCCAGGTCTTTTTAAGACTCAAAGTGCTCTAGTTTAGAAGAGGGAGAGGTTACAAAAGAGTTTGGGATGTTAATTAGCATTCATGGAAAAGGTCAACTTTGAGCTGGACTAGGAAGAAGAGGCAGCTTTGGGCCCAGGTCTTCTTTATTCTTTGACAACTACATTTTTCTGAGAACAATCATTCCATGAGGGAACCATGTGTGCAAAGGCAAAGACCAAAAATTCAAAGGAGGTGTGTTTAAGAAACGTATGTAAACGAATAAAGAAAAATAACACTGAAAGATAAAATTGGAAAAACATTGTAAAGTCTTCAAAGTGAGGAATCTGGTCTAAATCAAAAACACAGTAGGAAACATGTACATTATTTTGACCAAAATTATAACAAGTTTAATCTCAGGAATAGTGATCTGGCAGGATGGATATGAGGGGAGAAAAAACTGAAACCAGATGGAAGATAACCAGGTTGGCACTAAACTACTACAGGAACAAAAAGGGATGTGTAAGAACAAACAAAAAAAGCAGACCTGCCCAAAGGTGGCATATAATCCAAAGGAGGCATATAATCCAAAGGGATAAGCACAAGGGAAAAATCCACATGAAGATGACAGTAAGAAACAAGTCCACCTAGTAAAAAATAAATTCAGAGAACTAATGCCAAAAGCAAAAACTGTAAGAGAACTACAGCAGAGATGATTATTTAAAGAAATGGCATAGACTTTTGAACATCCACATTTCAAATTAATTCATTTTCAAATTGATTTATTTACTACTGAACACCTATTAAGTATTAAACACTTATAAGTGATGTTGACTCCTTACTACTGACATCCATTTTGATTCATGACCAAAAATTTCTTAAAATATGTATACAATATGAAAATAGGTTTTAGTGAAAAAATTCAGTTTAAAATCTATGACACCATGAAAATACTACTTCTTCAAATATGAGCTGAGAAGACTCTAGAAAACTACATGAGATAAAAAACAAACTTGACACACATTCCGTTAAAGATAAAAGGAGCCAACAAGCTTCTGTGCATCAAGAAATTCATACACATACTGAGTCACTAGTTTTTAAAATAAGTACACTGCACATAAAATTCTGTGGCAGGGCAATCTGACTTATTTCAGGGACACACAATTCTACCATACCATCGTACCCAAAATCAGACTAAGTGTTTAACATTCCTTGCAAGCTTTTTCAAAGTCTCTATGAACAAGTAAAGAAATGAAGTTATCTGTTAAAATGTTAACAGTAGTTATGTCTGGAAGATGAGATTATGAGTTTTTCACCTTCTCTTCCTATTTCCTACAATATATTTTTGAATCAGAAAAAGTCAAAAAAAAAAAATAAGATTTTTTCCATTTTAGGTATTACATACTAAATGCTAAGGAGCTTCTGACTGTGAATGAGAATTGCTGAAGGATTTTAAGCACTGAATTGACACATCATTGACAAATCCCTGAAGAAATCCTTGGTACTACAGACTTCAAGGGCATCTGAAAACCGCTTCAACCACATGACTGGACATCATATACAGCGATTACATACTAACTCTGCATTATGTTGGATAAATTTAGATCCTGAGTTGAAGGCATAAGTAACCAAATTTTGAATTAAAAGACATCTAAAAATCGAAGGTCTATCAGATCATGAGTTCCTCCAGGATATATGACTTAGCTATCAAGGGTAGTTTAGCAAAATGGAAGATGGAGTCAAAGGCAGCATGGTATAGTGGGTTTGGGGTCACACACCTGAATCTTTGAGTCCCAGTTCCAAAAATGAGTACCTGTCACTTACTCAAGCATGTCACTTAACCTCTAGACCTCAGCTTTCTCATTGAATAAAATGAAGATAACACCTCCCTACAGAATTATGATTAATGCTAATGTGTAAGCCTGGCAGACAGTAGATGCTCAAAACAGAGCTCTGTTACTATTATATACTCACTCCTACTCAAAGATTCAATGATTCTATGGTTAAACGCAACAATATGATTTAAATTATTTAGCAGGAGGAGATAACAGACAAGTAATACAACTTGAAAACTAGTCTTTCCTTATCTGTATACTGACTGCTAATACCTAGCAAGATACCCCACTCCTTCCCCAAACCAAGATCAGCACTAGTGCTCTACCCAGGCCAAGGAAATGGACAAAAGGAGAGAACACAGAGCAGAACACGGAAGACAGGAAGGCAGGATAGAATAAAGAAGACCTGGGCCCAAAGCTGGAAATCAATACTGCTGCCTGTATCCAAGTAAAGAGATTTCAACAAAAGAAATAAATGTAACAGAAATGTTTCTAGTTATAAGGCTATCTTCCTTATTCACAGATTTAACTAGCTCAAAGTTAGAAATATAATTGGTGTTTAAAATATACTTGTCAACTGACCCATATACATTTTACTTCCTAACCTAACGCTTTTTATAAACAAGCTAAGTTGGATACTAGGACACTATTATAAAACAAGTACAGGATCATCAAACATTTTTGTGTACCATGTTCCTGAATTAAGAAGTGTATTAATTCTATCACAAGTCCCCCCAAAAAGTTACATTCCATGCCACTTCTACTCATCCATACCTACTTCTGAGCATTTAGGAAAGAAAGAATCCACACCTCATTTACAACAAAGACAACCACCGTATACATAAAGAAAAACAAGGAAAAAGCTAGTTAAGTATGAAGAACACTAGAATGTAACACTACAAGGGCAGGTATTTGTCTATATTGTTCACTGTTGCCTCTAAAGCATCCTGAACTATATATCCAGCACATAACAGTTGCTCACTAAATATTTGCTGACTGAATGAATACACTATCCTTCGAAAAATAATTTGGAGCAACCAAAACAAAATTATTTTCAATTCTGATGGTTTTCTTAAGGCTTAGAAGAGTTCTATTATTTTACATTTTTCCCAATTACTCTTATGGAAGAATACCTGAAAAGAAAGGATTTCTTTCATATTGTAAGACTATATTGCTCTAACTAAGCCAAAAAGAGATAACTTTGGAAAAATTTTTCTATAAAACACTGTTTCAATATAATTTTATTAGCAGTTATTAACATCAGAATTCACATTTACAGGTTCCAAAGGACTGCCTTAGAAAATTCTAAAGTATATGTAATTAGATTTTAACAGTAAGGTAGAACATATTCTCATTACAGCACAGCCCTTAAGAAGTCAAGAATAATACTGAGAATTAAGTACAGTTCTATCAAGAACTAGAAACGAATTCTGTGTGCATAGTGTCACTTAAAGTTCCATGGAAGTATAATATATGTCTATGGATGTGAATTTCAGTGGCAAACATCACTGACTTCCAAACAACCGACACCAAAGGAATTCCCAATCAAAACACAAGCACAGAGGCTTTCAATTAATATAGAGCTATGATAATCCTATAAAGAGACCCTGAATCCTTAAGTCTTGTAATATGAGTTTATGCTGTGACACTAGTACAAAACACATCAACACTAATGCATAGATTCTGACACATTATGACAACAGGATACTAAAGATAGCCTTTTTCTGTATCAGAAAATGCTGAGTTTTCCAGTGTAGTGTAGGCTGGTCATTGCTGATCTAGTGAAATTCTGTATCCTCCAGCCTGAGCAGTATTGTAGGATTCACAAATATTACATTTCATGCCTAATATATGGAACTGGACTGTAGATCTTCCATTGCAATCATTGCAAAGAATCTGAAAAGAGATGAATTCAAATTAAGTGTATTAAACCTTATAAAGTGGCACTGTCTGCTCAAAATAATTTCTTAAAAATCACACTGAAGATGTGAAAACACACATTTAAAAGTCTAAATATTTCCATAAATAGATATATCTTTTATTCGTTCACTGAAAACTCTAAGAGGCTATTAAGGCAGCTTTGAATTTAGAAAATGAAAACGTAAATTTGAGCCAAGAAGTCTTATTTTAAAATAGTTCCCAAATATTATAAATAGTACCAGCACAAAAATTAACATAGGCATAATCAGATCAACACCTATACAAATTACATATGATTTCATTATTTTTCATTGACACTGAGAAAATTATCTTAATTAATAAAACAAATTTTTACATATAGTATTTTTGCTCACTCTTTAATATACTAAATTCCTAATCTTCCATGCCTCAAGAATGAATTACAGTCCAAAAGAGTATTTTCTAAAGTTGAACAGACAAGCTTTCAGCTCATCCCTAAAATAACAAGATGCCATGTAGGAATTAATCTCTTCTAGTACTGAGATCCCCAAAAATAAAAAAGGTATTAACCTGAACGTATTTATAGGTTACCAGGAAAAGTGGGTGGGAGGGGTAAATTCAGAAGTTTGAGATTTACCAATGTTAGTCATCATATAGAAAAATAGATTTTTTTTTTCAAAGTTACTTTTGTATAGCACAGGGAACTATCTTCAATATCTTGTAATAACCTTTAATGGAAAAATGAATATATGTATGTATATGCATAACTGGGATATTGTGCTGTACACCAGAGAAAGACACATTGTAATTGACTGTATTAGAATAAAAAAAAAAAAAAAACCTAAAATAGATCAATACATTACTATGTAAGAAAAGTACTAGCTTTAGAATAGTCACACCGTAATAAGTAGAAAATGTCCAAATTTGCTATAAATTATAATTTGGAAAATAATTCTTTTAAGAATATGATCTAAATGCAGAAAGTAGACTGGTCATTGCCTAGAACTAGGGGATTGAGGAATGGTTGCTAATGGGTACAGGGTTTCCTTCTGGGGTGAAAAAATATTCTAAAATTAATGGTGGTTATGTTGCAAAACTCCAGTATACTAAAAAGCACTGAATTGTACATTTTAAATGGATGAGTCATATGGTATGTGAATTATATCTCAATAAAAGCTGTCTTTTAAAAAATGATCTAAAGAGGACTTGGCACTCTACAGCCTCCAGTAAAACATCACATGATTATCAGTTAGTACTACAAAAGCCATCTTTCATTGACTCTACCAACAATTCAATTATCCACATGACTTACGAAATGCTCCAGTGTGAATGAAACAAAAAATAATTTTTATTTGGCTTTGTTAAGTGGTTTTTACCCTTTTGTGTAAAAGTGTTTCAACTAAAGGTGTTTTGAAAATTCATATGTCCAAAAATTATTAAAGCACCAGACAGCTATCTACTTTTCAATTCTAATCTATAATTCAATCACTAGGCTGAGACTAAACAACAGCACATTTCAGTTAATGGAGAAAAGATGATCATTCTCCATAAGGCAAATGGCAAAGAAATACTTCTATGTTAGGTTGCAGACTAAGACCAGGTTTTAAAAGTCTTAGAATAAAAAGGACAATAAACATTAAAAACCAAAATTAACCTTCAAAAACAAAATCCACAAACATGTTTGCCTGAAATAAAATTTTAAATAATTAAAATTAAAACATAATTAAAATAAAATATCAGATCAGTAATCCACCTGTACTCAGTTACATTACTGACTCTGCTAAGTAATGTGTAAATAATTTAGAATAAAGTTTTGCCTGCCATCTAGTGTTGGGAAGAATTGCCACAAAGGTATTCTTTGATTTTTCTTTTTCGTCTTTTAAGTTCACAGTTAACTAAAATTTAAAGATTATTTTGTCCTTCCAGTAATCACCACATTGGCATCTATGCCAAAACAGTATTTTTCAGACAGACTTGAGCAAAGGGGCAAAAATAAACATGAACAGCAACAAGGAACCTGAATAGTTTTAAGCACTGATTCTACTCACATCCACAGTCATGTTCTGATACTCTGATGGCATAGGAGTCTGTGCTACCTCATCATCCAGCTGCCTCCAGTACCTAGTCATATCTAAAGCAGAGTGCATACATAATGGACACCTGTAGCCTCTAGAAAAGACAGAAGAGTTATTTTCCAAACATTAAATGGAGAGTATATCAACTCAGGCAAACAAGAAGACACATGCTAACTGGTACACAAACCATCCAAGACAGGGCATTATTCTATATTTTAAGATAATCCATTACAAACCTGGGAACTTTATACTATAAAAGTTTTCTATTAAATCCTGATCATAGGGTACTTTTTAAAATCTACCTTTTTTCCCTCAGTTCTCTAAAATAGAGAGAAATTATTCTATGCTCTTTGTAGAATACACTCAATATATTTTAAAAACCAATTAAACTGCTTTTTAGCTAAACAACCTTAATTTCTTAATATATTCAGTCAAAGAAGAGACTGCATTCCTTAAAACTTAATTCAGATCATATTATTTCCTTTCTAGATTTTTTGCTCCTTTGTTTTTTTTTAATTAGAGGTACCGGAGATTGAACCCAGAATCTCATGCATGCTAAGCACGTGCTCTACCACTCAGCTATACCCACCCCCTATATTACTTCCTTTCTAAAACTTCAGAAAAAGTTTCCTTTTATCAGGCTCTTAAATAAAATTAAAATTTCTGCTCATTAATTTGCAGGAGCAAAACACATTTACACAGTCTCCTCTTTCCTATTTGCATCTCATTTTACCATCCCTTCCCCACGATAAAGTCAGCATTAACTAAATCTTGTTATCAGATTTTTTTGCACATCATTATACTTGGCCAACATAACTCAGAATTTTGCACAACATGCCTCAGCATCTTTACTTTTTACAACACTATGACTGCCACTGGCAAAGACTGAACTCCCCAGTAAGCACAGCCAGAAAATAAGAGGAATCTGTCTCAAGTTGTGGGATGAGACAAGGCATAATAGAAACATGGGAACAATGGTGCAGTCCCACACCCCCCAACAAGCTTTCTCCAATTTAACACCACTCATCTACCCTACCTATCTTGAGAAATATATGTGCCATATCCAGTATGGTATAAGTAACTGCAAGGTTTGCCTATTTCTTCCTCCTCTCAAGAAAAATAAAAAAGAAAACGGACATCTTACAATTACAATTTTTTTAAATCCCATCACATACTCACTCTTTCAACATTTCTTCATAACACGTTCTGAAAGTAAACATAATATTATTTTAGTAAAGCAAAAAGTATCTCCACTATTTTCAAACATTTTTGAGGAAAAATACAGGTTACTTTACCTATGTAGAAGATGTCCACATGGCAAGACATGAGCAACAATACGGGATGTGTGAATGTCCTGTAAAAGTAAACAAACATTAGTGCTTACATGAAGACAATATAAATACCCAGTATTTCAAATTCAAGAGAGGATATTTCCAAAGCAAAAAATACTTTAAGCTTACCTCCAAACATATTGGACAATCCTGCCGGGAAACATTTTCAATACACTGTTCAAAACGGAAACTAAAATTACCACAAGCTTAACTAGATGGAAATGATGTAACTAATAAAAACTAACAATGGAAACAGTATCAACTTACTAAAGATAGTAATTATTAACATTAATGCATGTTTCTTATACATCAGACAAGAACTGACTGATAAACTCACAACTATTTCAGGCTTTGCACATTACCTGAAACAATGAAATTGCTTATTACACCTTATTCAAATTATCTTTATTTTACAGATAAGGAAATTTAGTTGAGCCAAGATTTACCAAACATTCAGAGATAACAATGTTTGGAACCCTTTTATTTTATATGTCTTTTACTCTAAAGCTAAACTGCTTAATAATGCTATTAATAGTAACAGTTCATATTACAGAGTTTTTACTACATGCCATATATCAAGTTTAATACCAGCATTAGCTCATTAATTCCCACAACTCTAAATGAAACAGGTACAATTATTACCCCATTTTACAGGTGAGGTATTTGAGGCCCAGAGAAGCTAAATAACTCCCAAAATTACACACTAGCAAGAGGTAAAAATATAATTTGAGCACCAACAGTCTGCACCCATGGCCTGCATTCTTAACTTCACAAGACAGTGTCTGATTAGGTGTGGGGAGATAAAAGAAAGCACCAAACTATGGACGATGCCCAGGTTTTTTTAAGCACTTAAGTAGATGTAGGACCATTTACTAACATAGACAGTAAAAAACAACTGAGAAATCAAATAAAAACACCACAAGAGAAAGTAAATATAGTTTCCTAAAGACAGCATGGCATATCTTGCTATCACCCCAAACTCAAGTCTGTAAAACCCAACTCAATCTTGTATCTTCTACAAATTTCAATCTATTAATCAAGTACTTTAAGCCAGGGCTAAAAACCTTGGGAGTCATCTTTATTCAGCCCCGTTCTTTCTCCTTCATACCTTGTCACCATATCCCATATGTTCATTACTCAACTCAATTTCTCTCACCACTTTAGGATTTTAGGCACATTATTATCTAGTATCTATTTTTTAAAAACCCTCATTAGTCTCTCCATTCTGTAAATTACTGGATAGAATCAGTAATATAAATGACAGTTTATTAGATTTTTTCCTAAATAATGAAAAATAATTTTTAAAGGGCCTGGGATCATGATACAACAGCTACATCCAAATTAAAAGTATTTCTGTCTAATTATGAAAGAAATACTGAATTTTCTTGGAATGCTGTGCTAACAAAAGGTTACACTGCTCTGTATTTCTCCTGTACTAGACATTTTGAAAGCTATTCTTAAAACCAGTACCATAAGCTAATTTAGAAGTTGTCTACATTTACTAATAATTGATATAAGCATTCTTACACCTATAAAGAAAAGGAACTGTAGACCAGAAATTCTGAGGTGTATACTTTAGAACATCTACTTCTTAATAATGCTTAAAAATAAAAAGCAATACAGTTGAGCTTGGTAATATCTGATAATTAGCATGCTTTTAAACAAATTAGGATTTAAGCTGTTTTCAAAAACATTGTAATACTTTTCAAATCTCACAAACTGAATTATATACCTTGTGCTTTCCTCGGAGATTCATAGCGAGGCATAAGTTACATTTCGAACAGTGGAAAAAATCTTCCTTTGGACCAATCCTAAAAAATACATGAAAAACTAAAGATTAGATTCGTTTTTTACTACAGTGATTTGTTCATTACAAAGGTTCAGTTTCACTGTAAAGAAAGTTCAAACCACACTGAGGAATATGAGGTACACCCCTACCTTCCCAACATCACTCCCCAAATGTAAGCACTATAAACAGAATGGTATCTACTCTTCCATGTTTTTACTACAAAATTGCACATATATATACATACATACACACTTAGGGTTTTATTTTTTACATAAATGGATTCTTTCTACACATCCTGTTCTGAAACATTTTTTCCACTTCACAATCTTTCCTGAAGAGTATTCTATGAATGACTACATATGACCTCATTCTTCTTTATAGTTACATTGTACTACATGGTATGGATATGTCATAATTTTTTAGTATTCCTTTATTATATACTTTACTATCTTTAGTTAATACAATATATAATAAATATCCATATACACACATCACTTAACCTATATGTTGATGATTTTTATAAGTTTCCTAAAAGTGAAACTATGGAGTCAGAGGGCACTGCATCATCAGTTCTTATACTGCCAAACCGACCTCCAAAGATATACTAACTTATACTTCCACAACAGTGCGTGACAGCACCCATGCTCCCCACTCCTAGCCAACACTGGTTACCTATATGACAGACCACTAAAAAACGTCATTTTAATTTGTATTTTTCAAATGAGACAGAGCACATTTTAATGTTTATGAACTATCTGGATTTCTCTTGTGGATTTTCTATTCATGTACCCGGTTCATTTTTCTACTAGGGTATTTGTCTTTTAATCAATTTAAAGGAGCTCTTTTTATTTTTTAATTGAAGTATGTAACTGATTTACAATATCATATTAGTTTCAAGTGTAGAGCATAGTGATCAAATATTTTTATAAATTATACTCTATTTAGAGTTATTACAAAGTAATGGTTATGTTTTCCTGTGCGGTACCATATATTCTTGCTGCTTATCTATTTTATGCATAGGAGTCTGTATCTCTTAATCACCTACCCCTGTATCTTATCTCTCCCTCCCATCTTTCTCACCACTTGGTATCCACTAATTTGTTTTCTGTATCTGTGAGTTGGTTTTTGTTTTGTTATATACATTCGTTTCTTTTAGTTTTTAGATTCCACATGTAAGCGATAACATACATCATTTGTCTTTCTCTGACTTTTCCTAAGCATATTCTGTAGGTCCATCCATGGCATTGTAAATGGCAGAATTTCACTGTTTTCTATAGCTGAGTAACATTCCATTTTGTGTCTCTGTGTATATGTGTATGTATATACACAATAATACATCTTCTTTAACCATTCATCTGTTGGTGTACACTTGGGTTGCTTCCATATCTTGGCTACTGTAAATAATGCTGTTTATGAACATTGGGGTGCCTTTGTTGAATTAGTGTTTTCATTTTTTTCAGATATGTTACCCAGGAACAGAAGAGCATGTGGTCGTTATATTTTTAGTTTTTTGAGGAACCTAATTTAAAGGAACTCTTTACATATCTTGGGTATTAATTTTTTTCATTTGCATATGCTACAATTACTTTTCTGGTATATCATCTTTTTTTTTTTTGGTATGTTTTGTCATACAGCCATTTTAATGCCTGTGTAATAAAAAGCCAATGATACTCTCCTTTATGGCTTATGCTCCTGCCTCTTGTTTTAGAAAAACTTTTGAAACCTATAGGTCATAAACATATACACTTCTAATACTATGACTTTTAATTTTTATATTTTGTTTCCATCCATTTGAAATGTAGTATGTACAGTAAACATGAGATTGCTAGTTGTCCCCAAATTTATTTTATCCCCTTCTTGGACAACAACAGAACATTTAGCTAGGCACAGGGCTACCTGAATAAAGACTATTTTCTAACTTCTCTGGAGGTTGTGAACAGAAGATACAAATGAAAATTCTATTCTGTGCCCTCAGGAGAAAAGAGTATAACTTTCTTTCACCTATTTTCCCCTTTCCACTGACCAGAATATGAGGTCTTTTAAACCATGCAGACAAGAAAATATCTTATGGACGGCCAGGCAAAAAAAATAACTACATGGTTCAGATTTTTCCATGAGAAATATAAACTTCTGTCTTTCTTGAGCCACTTGTTAATTTGGGTTTCTGTTGCAACACACTAAAAACGTATTCTAATGAATGCACAGTTTTAGCAATCAATTTTTGTTTCCCAAATGGTAATTAATTACCTTAATGTCCTTTCCCCTGATTTGAAATATCACTTCTTATAAATTCATATTTATAAATATGTGAATGTATATACACAAAGTGTTTTTCCCTTTATCAATGTCTATTCTTTCACAAAGAACACACCGTTCAAATTACTGTAACTTTACCATGTTTTGAAACGTGCAAAGGCAATCCCCTCCTTTTTCTTCCTTTTCAAAATCTGCTTAGCTGTGAATTTTCTCTTCCAGATGAAATTTACAATCAGCCTATCAAGTTCCACAGGTAAAACCCTGCAGGGAAGCTTTTCACTACTGCCCAAGATAGAATAACAGACAGAGACTGGATCTACCCTCCTCCCTAAAACAACCACAAAACCCAAACAAGATCTACGAAACAAGTTTCACTGAACATCAGGCAATGAAAGACAAGGATCTGTGAGATACAGGAAACAAATTAAGTGAACCCTACAACCGCCCCAGCTTATTGCCTAGAGCATTTTCAGGTAGTAGGACAAGCTGGAGGAGGTGAGGCAGAGCCAGGAAGACTTCCTGATTGAGAAGATGAACTGAGAGTCCAAGGAAACCAAAGCAGCTGGAGTTCACAGGACAGAGTACGAGAGAGGGCAGAGCTGCACGGAGGAACCTCTCAAGTTTAGCAGGATACACATCAGTGCATGCATGTGCGAAACCACCCAAGGCCAGGGAAAGAATCATTCAAGGGAACTAAAGGCACAGTGCTCGCCTTTCACACATGGCCAGGATCAGTGCTTATTTCCATAAGTCAGACTGGAAAACCTTAGAATTCATGGAGTATCAGGTAGAGTACTTGGAAGGTACTGCCTCAGTAGTGAGGAATGATTACTCCTAGAACAAGCACACCTCCAGATCCATCTAACAAATTATAAGAGCAAGTCCCAAAAGTTCCAAACTGTTTCCAAGTAACTTAACTGCATCACAAAATAAAGCTCAAAAAAACTTATAGGAATATAAAAATATTCAGCACCCAACATGGTAAAAATCACAATGCTTGGTGTCCAATCGACAATGACCAGGCATGCAAAGAGGCAGGAAAACCTAACCCAAAAAGAAAAGAATAGTCAATCAATCAAAATTAATTCAGAAATGACACAGATGTTAGAATTAGCAGAGAAGGACATTAAACCAATTATTATAACCATATTCCATAACCTCAAATAGTATAGACATGAAAGATATAAAAAAGACCCAAATTAAACTTCTAGATAAAAACTAGAAACAGTTGTTTGCTTATGATTTCTACATCTTTTGGTATGTTTTTTTATTCTTCCTTGCAAACTGAAAGAAAGTGATTTAAAATTCTCCAATGGGAACAAGGAGAAAGGACTGACATAGAACACTTAGAGCTCCAACAGCAACACTCCATTTCCTAAAATGAGTGGCCTGTTGTACTAGCATACTTTAAAACACACATATGTTACATATACGCTTTTGTATATATCTAACACTTCAGGATTTTTAGAAAGAAAAAAGTTCCAATATACCAACATGCCAGTAGCAGCTTGTCAGTGAGCGGTTGGACTGCAGGTTGGTTCATTTTCTATTCTTTCTACTTTTCTGTATTTTCCAATTTTTAAGCCTGAATTGACTTTATCAAAATTTCTGATATTTTTTCAAGAAGTAATTTATAAAAAGGAAAAATCTGCCCTAACTTTCTACCTTAGTTGCCGACAAAACACTTCATATAAAAGCATACTTTCTACCCCAAAGTTAAAATTTTAAATACATTTTAAATTGTTGATGGGCTAGTTAAATGATTATTGCAAAAGAGGCATAAAAAAACTTTTTAGAATAATGGAAATTTTTTAATCTTGTGTTGGTAATAACACAGGATATGTATTTGTCAAAAGTTACAGAACTGGACACTTAAAATGAATGCACTTTATAAGATGCAATTATATTCCAATTAAGTTTGATTTTAAAAACTGTATTGCTCAGATATATTACAAGTAATTAGGAAAGGACATTTTACATACAGTACCTACAAATTCCACAGTTTTCACAATGATACTGTTTCTTGTCCTTGTCAAATAGATGGCATATACTGCAATAATATTCTCCAAACAATGTGCTACATTCTTCACAAGTCTGTTGTGCCTAAAAAAAAAAACTAAAAAATTAGAATAAATGTATCAAAACATTTTGAATTACTATTTGAATATCCAGAATTTTTGTTAACATGTTTTATCTTTATAACTTTGAAAACATTTAAATCCAAGATATTGCTACTTTAAGAGTTAAATAAGTCTTATTTACAATACTTTTAAATTTCTTAAACCACCTTAGTAAAAAATTTTTTAAAAGATAATAGAAATATGTGATAAAATCTTACATGTTGAATTTTTTCACAGTTTATGCACTGCACTTCCTTTACTTTAAAGCGATCTAGCTGATGATCTTCATGTTTATCATGACACAACCGGCAAGTATACAGCTTGTCACAACAAGGTGCCTAAACCCCAGGAGAGAAAAAGAGTTATAAGAAGCAAGAGAAGACAAGTTTGTAATGTAAAAAGAAATGTCTTTCCTCCTCCTCCTGGAACAAGGTCAAAGATTACAACCAGTAACTCATTTGGTAAACTGATCCTAAACATAACATTTCACTGTTTTCCCTTCAACACCTATACATCTGTATCAAGTTGAACACAACCTTGTCCTCAAAGACAGAAGAATTGTGAAGGATGGCAGTACAGACTGAAAAACTAATCTCACAACACCCTAAATTCATTTTCAACCTAAATGGCAGGCAGACAACTTCTATTCAGACATTTTCAGATAAATTCATTTACCTATTTCAACCCCTAAGCATTAAATATTATAAAGATTATATTTTAGTTCACTGATGTTTATTAACCATCAACTATGTCCCTGATACTTTAAAGGACGCAATAAAGATAGTCCTTGTTTTCAAGAGTGGCAAAGACTAACAGCTGTTCAACAAAATCTGCTCTCTCCTCCTTCCTGGGCACAGGATTACCCAGCTGTACTACAGTTTCCTTAATGTTAGCTGTAGCCAAGTGACTAAGTTCTTACCAACAGAATATGAGCAGAAACATTCAGTGCCACTCCTAGGCCTGAATATTAAGCAACTGGGCATGCCTCCTCCCTGCTCCCTTCTCCCTTTCCAACAGCTGAAACCTGGATATGGCAGCAACTCAGCTGATGACTATATGCCCTAAAACATGGCAAAATAACGCAATGGGAAAAGACCTGTCCCTGGAGTGATCCTATGGAACAAAGCCTCATTTCCAAACTGGATGACTTACCTTGAATTGTTAGGTAAGAATAAATAAACTCTATCCTTTAGTTCACTTACTATTGAGACTTTTTGTTACAGCAACTTAGCCTTACCCTAACTAGTACATCAAGAAGTTTCCAGGCCAGTAAGCTAACCTAACACTTTCTAGTACACTGTGACCTTTCAAATCCCCTTATTTCTGAAGACTTCCTATGCTGTGACTTCCTGTAACACAGTTCCTTCCTTATTTAACACTCAACTGGCTCCCTTTCTTTCCAATTCTACTTTTGTCCTAAATCTTAGTGACCTGCACATTCAATGGTAATCCCTCCAACACCCTGAGCTCTCCGTCCCTTTCTCACTTCCAATGGCCTTGTCCTCCAAGGCTCCTCAGCCACGTACTCTCAGGCATACCACAGTGGTTCTCAAATGTTTTGGCTTCAGGACCCATTTACACTCTTAAAAATTAGTAAGGATCCCAAAGAGGTTTTGTTTATGTGAATTATATCTATTGATACTTACCATATTATAAATTAAAACTTTTATTTTTTAAATACTTTTTAAATTTTTTATTTTTTAGATTTTTTAAATACTTACTTCTTTCTAAAATAGCAACCAATTACATGTTAACATAACTAACATATTTGAATGAAAAATGGCTACATTTTCCCACAAAATAGGTAGATTCTCATATCTGTTTCTGTATTCAATCAGTTTTGGTTAAGTATATAAAGAAACTTTGGCCTTACACAAATATGCAGTTGGAAAAGGGAGGTGTATTTTAACAGCTTTTTCAGAGAATTATGGATATTATTCTCTGATACTACACCAAAACTCAACAACTCTTAAAAACCACTAGCTACAACATGGAATCTGAAATTAATCAGTGAACTTTTCTGCCTGTTACATTAAAATCCATTGATCTATCTTGCATTTTGAATGGACCTTTTATTCATGCATTGGTCATTTGGAAAATACCAATTCACTGAGTTATGCACATCTTCCCAATGTGCCCACAACCGATATGCAGTATCAAAAAATCACATTAACATCACTACCCATATTATCAGAAAAGTCTTTAGGTACTGTGAAGCTTTCAAGCTAAGAAAGGCTAACACAAGTTTGTAAAATTCTAATTTTTACATGAAAGTTTGAATTTTGTCACTGCTGACTGTCTTCCTTGTAATGAGTGTCTAATTTCCCTATTTGAGAAAATATCCACCAAATACACAAGTTTGAAAAACTACAGTTCAAGTAAAAAGTGTGCCACTAAAAAAGGAACTAGTTCAGTTCATAATCCAGTTGTATAAGAGCTTCTCCTCAGAACAATCACCTAACTTCAGTTTGCAGAAGTGCTTGATGAAAACATCCCATTTCATCAAACATATAAAAAGACATGACTTCAAGGACTGGGATTTTATACAACTGATAATTTTATTGCTTTAATTTTATCAATGACACTTTAAGTGAAACTTTCTTTTTTTAAACTACAGGTGTAATACAGTTCAGTGCCACTGCCTTGATTCATGCTAAGGTGCCAGCAGTTTTAACTGTTAGTCTTACACACGCTGAAAAAGACAAGTAATGTCTTAGTATTAGAATGTAGTTTTCTAACGGCCCTCAGGAATCCCCAGGAGGCCAGTCACCATACTTTCAGAACCACTACTCTAGAACAAGAACTGAATCCTGTTTGTATCTTAATCTCAAGTATGAAATTCTCTAACCACTCCACCCTCTCTTTTTCAACTCATTCCAGTTCCTCCCTTGCACATACCCCAGTTTCTTCCTTCTCTCTTCCTCTACATACTCACCTACCCAGAATCCCAACTCTGGTTAAATCCAATTGTCGCCTACTCAACCTGCATAGGAACAGATAAATATGGCTAAAGTAAAAGCACCACCACACTGGCTGGTCTCTCTTGTAAGTCATAACCACTAATAAAAAGTAGGCTCTTACTTCCATGTTTCCCTAGTCAATTCCCTCATTCTTCTAGAGTCTAGCACCTAAGACCTAGATGATTACTTCACATCTCCTTTCTCTTTAAACCTCAAACACCCCTTCTTCCCCACTTACTGATGACCTTGCTTATTTCACTGTGAAATAGAAATAATCAAAAGAGAACATCCTCCCACAAACTCTGTCAACCTACTTGCAGATGTATGTCACTGTTCTTCCTTCTGTAGTCTACAGCCCATGTTTTCATCTAAAGCCACCTCCTCTACTCATGCACTGGAACCAGTCTTCTGCTGGGCTACTCAAAGGCAGAGCTCCTAGTTTTCCCTCTCCCTCCTGCATGATAAATTGGGTCATTTCTAAGAATATACAAATATGCTGCAACACCTCCCATCTTAAGGGGAAAAAAAACCCATGATCCCAATCTCCCAGCAACGACAGCATCATTTTATTTAATTTATTTATTTTGCTCTCTTTCACAGCAAAACTCTAAGAATTGTCTACAAAAGCCATTTTCATTTCCACTATCGCCCTTCTCTCTTGAATCCGTGCCAAGCAGGCTTTGTCCTTATGCCTCCACTGAAACTTTTCTTGTCAGGATCACCAGTGACCTCCTTGCCAAATTTAAACGTCAATTTTCAGTTCTCATCTTACCCAAACAGCAGCATTTGATTTGGTTGGTTACTTCCTCCTTAAAACTCTTCACTAGGTCTCTGATATTTAACAAAGCTGGGGAGGCAAAAAAGCATTTTCTACTCATGGTCAAGTATCTCAGTGCTCTAAAACACAAATGTTACCTGCGTGGTTTCTTGGGGAGATGAGATGAGGGCTAAGATGCTGAATTCAGTTTTAGGCCTCAAGTTTGAAACTAACAGAACATCTCAGTGGAAATGGAATCATAAGGATAGCATTCAGTTTCCTTACAGAACACCCGGTGAATGACCTACTGTCAAAGAGCTTCATCCAGTGCGCAACGTTCACCACACCACAGCCTACAGAAAAGGCTTTAGGCTGTCCTTACAGGCCTCATGATTTTTTTTTTTTTTATTAAACAGGAACTTCTATCACCCCTATTTTACACATGGGGCACTTAAATAGTAGTTTTCTCAAAAGTACTGTGTTATTAAGGAGCAGAGCTAAGATCTGGGAGTAGGACTAGGGAATTTCAAAGCTGAAGCTTTCTAAGCAAAATCTTTTAACTGCTTCTTGCAAGAAAAATTAACTAACTTTAACTGGATGGATGCCAGTTTTTAAAGTTCTAGATTGGCGAGGAATTTTTCTCAAGCAGCAAAAGTAACAGTGGATACATACTAAGCATTCTCCTATACATAAGTTCCTATTTAGTGGCAATTACATGACTATTTTCCTATTCCACACAGGTTTTTCTCCTTGGCAGGCTTAGGCATACTCACTGCCACTAAAATAAAGCTGGCAAGCTATAAAACGTATTTACTACGGGAGGTAAAACCGTACTCCGATTCTCCTCCACTTGTTTATCCCGATTCTGCTATTTCATCACACACCTGTAAGTGATCCTGGGAAAAAGCCAGCACAGGCCTGGGGATGCCTCAGTCTACTTTCAGCAGCAAAGGACTAAATAAATAAACCCATTGACAAAGTAACCGATGTGCAAGCCCATGTTCTTCCCAAGCAAGAAGAGTTCTGCTTATAAAATACAAAACAGGAGGAAAGGTGAGCCGTCGTCGCCGTGACAAAAACGCTCTCGACCGCAGGAACCCAGGTACGTGAAGGAAGGCATTCTGACAAACAGCTTGGCCTCAAAGTTAGCCCAACCTAACCGCCTGCCCACCCCGCCCCCAGCCCGGCCCGGCGGAAGCTCGGAGGGGAAGAGCCCAGTGAAGTCGTCACCTTCAGGAGACATCCTCTGTCATAATGCTCGCAGCCCCGCTGCCCTTGCTCCTCTCCGCGGGCGCCATCTTCCCGCGCCGAGGCCGCCATCTCCTCCACCTCCCCTCGCACTCCAAGAACCCTTCCCCGAGGATGAAAACTGAGCCCGCAGCAGCAGCACCGCTCTAGCCCACCGCTTCCCGGCTGCAGCTGCCACCGGAACCAAGATGGCGGTGGATCACGTGACCCGGGGCAGCCGGATTTCCGGTTCCCAGGACGACGGGCCGGAAGCGAAAGGAGACGCAATCTCTGTCGTCGGCGTTAGTCGGCTTTCGCTGCTAACGGTAATAACTCTTAGGTTGCTTTTCCTTTTCCCCCATCGCTACCCGTCCACACCCTGGGCGTGGTTCGGGGCGAGGAGAACCGCAGCGGCGCGGAGACGTTCGGTGGTCCCTGGGGTAGGACCGCCCTCCAGCCGCATCCGCACTTGTGACAGGGCGGCCCCGCCCTCGGCCGGCGGCGGCCGGAGCCTCGAGAATGGGGCGGAGCTCGGCCCGGCCTCTTGTCTGCGAGCGGGTAGCCGCCTCTGCTGGGCGCTCAGGTGCTCTCCATCGCAGTGAACACCTTGCTTAGGTCCCGTTCCCCTTTACTTCCTGTTCATACCTTCAGAATATATATTAACAAGTACTACGTACCAATCACCAGCTACGCCGTGGGGACAAAAAAAAAAAAAAAAAAAAAACACAGCCCCACCGTGGCTTCATGAACTAATAGACTGGTAGGGGAGAAAGGTATTCATCAGAGAATCTCTGAAATAAATGTAGGATTACAGCCTTGAGAAGTGCTAGGAAGAAGTGTGTGTTCCTCAAGAGCTGGTACTAGAGGGGCTCTGACTTAATCTGGGTGTCAAGGAAGGTTTCCCTGGGGAAGCAGCACTTGAGCTGAAGGCTGAGGAGGAGCTAGTGTGACAAGGCCTTGTGGCAGAGAGAACGTCGTGCCTATAAAAGGCAGTGGAAAGGAAATGTATCAGCCTATAAAACTGAAATCAGGCGCCTCAGTGCATAGCTAATATGACTTGCCCTATTAAAGAGCCAAACCCAGAGAAAATTTTATGAGCAAAGGTGCAGGTGTTGGAAGAAAATTTTTGCCTTTGGCTTTGTAACATGATTTCATGTTACCTAAAACGTACTGGAACATACTGGGAAAGGTAAATACGGTCCCCCTAGCTTTGAAGTTACTAACTCTTGCCCTCTTAATTTTCTTTCAGTTCTGTTATGAGTTGCTAAAATCATGGTGAAATGTTGCTCGGCCATTGGATGTGCTTCTCGCTGTTTACCAAATTCCAAGTTAAAAGGACTGACATTTCACGTGTAAGATTTTGCTGCAGTTAAACCAAGTACTTTTGAATGTTAGAAAAAGCAAAAAGACAGTTCTCTTTAAATTTTCAAGTTTGAACTTTTGTTCCCAAGTTCTTTTTAAATAACCTTTTTAGTTGAATTGGAAGTGGCAGTGATACTTTTACCCGTTTACAATTTAGTTTGGGAACTTAAGATACTTGACAAGGTATCACCAGCTGATTAACAAAAATATCAAACTCATTTTTGCAAATATTGTTACTTTACATCTTAACATACCTTCAAAGAAATTCAGTGTTGTTTACATGTAGCTTACAATCTGAATGATCTTTGCCCAAATATATTCTATCCTTTCTATTTAGAAATAGATGAAGCTTATGTTGTAGAGAAAGAAAATGTAAGTTACAAATTCAGTCCAAGGGTTCTTTAGGTGTATTTCAGAGAAATCAAGATGGTCCTAATTTGGTATTTTAGCCATTCTTCAGGCATAGGAAAGAAGGAGCAATAAGATTTAATAATTACTCATTTGCTAAAGGTTCATTTTGCTGCTTTTGTACCACGGACTGTGCTGTGTGCTAGAGAAAGATCTGCTAACTACTTTGCTAGGTTAAGAGAAAATCAAAAATGAGTATGTGTACCCTACCTTATTCCAAAAAGGATTTGAACCAGCATGGAAAATCGGAAAAGATACGGTTATTGGCCTCCAGATCTCAAAAGGACTAGTGCTGATCTCCAGAACTCCGAACTCTGCAGGTGTTCTCTGCATTCATTCACTAAGCATTTATAGACCCGTTTTCTATAAAATGCTGTACTAAGCAATTTTTTTGATGCTTTCAGAGGAATGAAAGAACAAGTGTCTCTGAGATAAATTCCTCAGATAGGAAAAGGCTCAAGTGATATTCTTTATCACCAAGAAAAACCTTCAATTGTGGATCTTACTATAAAGTGTTAAATATTCTTTGAAACGTTTCTCTTTTATGACATGAGTATAATTTAAACAAGGGCCATCTGCCTGCAGCATGTTTGGTACAAAGATCTGACTGTTAAAACTGAAAGTTATGACAGCATGAATCATGATGGTTTCCTAAATATTCTAGTTCCTGAAAATAGTAACAAACTAGTTAAAGAATCAATGTAATCACAGCCTTAATTCAAGTGTATATCAATAGTGTTTAATTCTAAAATATTTTGTGTATTTTTTCTAGATTCCCAACAGATGAAAAGGTCAAAAGAAAATGGGTATTAGCAATGAAAAGACTTGATGTGAATGCTGCAGGCATTTGGGAGCCTAAAAAAGGAGATGTGTTGTGTTCAAGGCACTTTAAGAAGACAGATTTTGACCGAAGTGCTCCAAATATTAAACTGAAACCTGGAGTCATACCTTCTATCTTTGATTCCCCATCTCACTTACAGGTTTGTGATGAGATGCTACTTACCATCATTACTTTTTTTGTTTGTTTGTTTTCATATTCTTTTTCATCATAGGTTAATATAAGATTTTGAATATAGTTTCCTGTTCTATACAGTATAAACTTGTTTATTACTTTTTATGATACTATTTAAGAACCTTCATACTTGCTAACATTTTTATTGTTTGCTTATTAATTTGAAGTCCATTCTTCAAGTTTTTAGATGTATAAACTGCTGTTTCAGCTTTTGCAAAAAATAATAGGAGTATTTTGCCAGTAGCCACTCAGAAACAGCTGTACATTACTAAGGTTTGGTGAAGGGGACTGACCTTAGGAATTGATACAGCTCGAGATTTGTGTCAGAAAATGGAGGAACATAAGAGGGTTGAACTGAAGTTCCAAGTTGGCAGTCCTCTTCACACTAGAGCAGAAGTCTAGAGCAGAGCCTCTAACAGGCCCAAAATAGACTTTTAGAGCCACATACATTCAAGCTTAACGCCTAGGTAGGACTAAAAGAAAAAAAATCAAAAGAAATAAGGACAGGAGAAGGAAAAGAGAGAAAAGATCAGAAAAAGAAAAGAGAAGGATTAAGTAAACTCTAGTGAATTCTCTGTTTTTTCTCAGTGATATTAGTGCCAAGAGTGGGCTGCCTCACCCTCAATATCTCTCTTGACTATGTACCTGAAAGTGTATTTGCTTCCAAACTGATTCCAATGTGGACATTTCAGGGAGAGCCTGTGAGTTCCCACAACAATAGCAATGAACCTCCATTGAAAAGTATCTCCCTCCTGACAGCTGGAAACAAGGGAGTAGTCCAGAAGTGTGCCTACTCCCACGAAGTCTTGCTCACTCTCCGCAGCTGTTCATATTGCAACACGTGCGTTATCAAGTAGAGACTGCTTCACTGTTTTCCATATTAGTAAATGTACAGTATCCTGTACAATTTGCTCTACAGAGTTTCTTTCCTGTAGCAAGGTGTCATCTATAATATTAAGAGGACCTTAAGAAGTATGAACATAATAAGTGAAATAAACCATAAATTACTTTCAAGAACTCTTTCCTAATAACAAAGATATTTTTCATTATAGGAAATTAGATGGATACAATCAAAAAAGAAAAATTAACAATAATCACATAATCCAGAGATAATACTCTGATGTGTCTCTTTCCAGTCATTTGTTTGTGTATGTTTGTATGTAAAGTCATCTGTATTATATATTCTTACAAAAATAATTATATTGTATGTCCTTTTTTATATGTTTCTTTCTTTTTTTAGCATTCATATAGTGCTTACTGTGTGCCAGACACTATTCTAAGCACTTTACATATGTATTAACTCATTTAGTCATCACAACAACATAAGAAATAAATACTATTATTATTCTTATTGACCACTTGAGGAAACTTAGGCACAGAAAGTTGGAATTCCTTCCCCAGGTCACACTGCTGTTAAAAGGCAGAGGCTGGATTTGAACCCAGGCATTATGGCTCCAAAGTTCACTCTTAACTACTATTTTCCATGATGTGAAATATTGTTTCACAACAGTGGCTTCAAACTTTAGTCTACATAAGCATTTTCCAGGGAACTTGTTTAAAATGCAGACTCCTGTGCCTCTCTCCCAAAGAATTTGATTCAGTAAGTTTGGTTTGGAGTCTAGGAATCTGCACTTTTTAACAAGCACTTCACAGGATTGTGTTACAGCTTTATGGATCACATTTTTAAGAGAAACTTACATAGAACATAATTTTTTTAACTAAACTTTATATTGAAATATAACGTGTATGTGGAAAAGTGCACACATCCTAAGTGTATAGACCAGTGAATTTTCACGAAGTGAATACACTCATGTAACTCCCCTCAGACCAAGATACAGAATATTACCAGTGCCCCAGAAGCTTCCCTCATGCTCCTTCCCAGTCACTACAGCCCCAAAGGTAACCACTGGCTTCTACCCAATCAGTTATAGAAATGGAGTCATGTAGTAGGTACTCTGTACTCTGGCTTCTTTAGCTCAACATTTTGTCCATGTGATTCATCCACACTGTAACATGTGATACTAGTCCATTTATTATCTTTGTGCTATAATATTCCATTGTATAAACAAGATATAATTTCTCCATTCTCCTGTTGATGAATATTTGGATTGTTTCATTTGGGGGTTATTATGAATGGTGCAACTACGAACATTTTTGTCCATGTTTTAACGCACTTATGTACACGTTTCTACAGAGTATGTGTATATTTCTGTTAGAAGTAGAATTGCTTGGTCCTAGGGTTCAGCCTGAGTAGATATTGCCATAGTTTTCCAAAGTGGCTTTGCCAATTTATAGTCCCACCATCAGCTTATAAAAGTTCCTCTACTTCTGAATCCTTGCTAGTACTTGGTGGTGTCATCTTTGCAGAGCATTTTTAATGACCATATAGCAGTTGATCATATGTATGAACAACAGTTTATTGTAATCAGTCCCCTCTATTGTATATAGGTTGTCATCTTTCACTATTTTAAACAGCATTATGATGAACATTATTGTAGTTGAATCTATGTAGATAGCCTTACTTCCTCAAACTGAATTCCTGGAAATAAATTTTGCTGAGTCAAAAATTATACACACTTTTAAGGATTTTGCTTTTGATACAGACCTCCCAAAGGCCCACAGTAATGCTTTAAAGTATCTGTCCACCCTAATCCTTAGTATAAGTTGTGTTTTTAACCTTTGCTAGAATTGATAGGCAAAAATGGCATCTTATTGTTTTAATTTATCTTTAAATGTTAGTGAGTTTCTACATTTTTTCATGTGTTTAGTAGACATTTGTATTTCTTCTTTTGTGAATTACTTATTCAGGTCCTCTTCTGTTTTCATCTTTTTCTAAGCTGTTTTGTAACAACACTAGATACTAAGGATTTGAATCATTTAACTGCCATCTATGTTGCAGTTATTTTTTCTTATTTTTAGTTCTAATTATGGGGTTGGTTTGTTTTGTTTTTTGAAATTCAGACTTTTTAAAAGTAGTTCTATGTTTTCTCCTGTGCTGTCTAACTTTAGCCTTCCCCACCTTAAGATTATATAAATATTTCCCATATATTTTTCTGGTTCCTCTTGGTTTTCATTCTTACATACCTTTTCAGTACATAGAATTTCATTGTGGTTTATTATGTATAAAGGATATACCTGTTTTTCTTAATTAGTTCATTTTTTCATGATTTATAGCCTTTCTCCACTTACTTAGAATTCCATTTTTTATCCTAAAGGCTTTTCTCCACTTGATCTATTCAGATTTTTCCAAAAGAGTAGTATACTATTTTAACTATTATATAAGGACAATTATATAAGGACAAAAGTATCTACAATGATTGTTATTAACTATTCTTAACAGGGGAAAAAAGAAAAGCTTCATTGTAGGAAAAACTTCACCCTCAAAACCCTTCCAGTCACAAACCACAATCACCAGCTTGTTGGTGCTTCCTCAGGTACTGAAGAATTCCAGTCCCAGTTCACTTTTGTAAGTAAAATTACTTACTGGGCTAGTGTTGATATTTTTAAGATGAACATGTCCTCTCCATTAGGATTAAGCTTTTCATAATCATATTGAACAACGAGGAGATGAGGGTTTTTTTAAATACGTAATATTATAAAATAATATTGCTTCCCAGGGCCATTATATTTTTATATATTTGCAATAATGATACACAGGTAGTTAATCTTTTCTTATATATTTAGTTCAAACAGTACTTTCACCAGGATATTTCAACCAATAAAATGCAATAATTAATTCCTCCCTTTAGATGTCATACTTTCTATATAAAAATATGTAATTTAAAAAATAGTTGTCTTTAGGTTTTCTTGAAGAATAATCATACACATTATAGAGTATTGAAGCTTGCATTTATTTCATTCATCTCATTGCCTGTTCATGTGAGAACCAGACCTGAAATCCAAATCTATTTTACTATCTTGGTTACTGTAACTTTATAATAATTCTTGAAATCAGGCAATGTTACTCATTCAACTTTATTCTTTTTCAAAGGTGCTTTGGATATTATAGGTCCTTTGCATTTTTATATGAATTTTAGAATCACCTTGCAAATTTTTACAAAAATCCTGCTATAGTTTTGGCTGGGATTGTTTTCAATCTACAGATCCATTTGGGAAGAACTGACATCTTAGTAAGACTATTTTTATGTCTTTCAACCCATAAACTTATTATATCTCTTCAATTATTTACACCTTCTCAACAGTGTTTTGTAGTTTTCAGTGCACAGGTCTTTCACTTCTTTTGTCAGATTTATCCCTAAGTATTTTGTATATTTGGATGCTATTTTAAATGGTATTGTTTTATTTACTGTTAGTATATAGAAATAAATTGACTTTTCTTTATCGATCTTGTATCTGTCAAACTTGGTAAACTCACATTAATTATCAAAGCTTTTTTGTTGAGGTTATCCGATTTTCTACATAGACAATTATGTTGTCTGTCATTAGAAACAGTTCAAATTCTTCCTTTCTAATATGAATGCCTTTCTTTCATTTCTTTGTCTTGCTTTATTGCACTACCTTGAACTTCCAAGGCTGTGCAGAATAGAAGTACTGAGAACTGATCTTTATGTCTTGGACCTGATATTAGGAGGAAGGCATCAGCTTTTCACCATTAAAGACATTAATATAATATTAAATATGATGTTAACTGTAGGTTTTTCATAAATACCCTTAATCAGATTTAGCAAGTGCCTTTCTCCTTTTTCTTCCAGTTTTATTGAGATATAATTGACTTTAAAGAACTGTATAAGTTTAAGGTGTACAGTAATGATTTGATTTACATACATCATGAAATGATCATCACAATAAGTTTAGTGAACATCCATCATCTCATATAAAACAAAGTTAAAGAAACAGGAGAAACAAACTTTTTTCTTATGATAAGAACTCTTAGAATTTACTCTTAGCAACTTTCATATATAATATACAGCAGTGTTAATTATATTTATCATGTTGTACATTATATCCCTAGTACTTATTTCTCTTATAACTGGAAGTTTATACTTTTTGACTGCCTTCATCCAGTTCTCCCTCCCCTCATCCCTTGCCTCTGATAACCACAATCTGAACTTTTTTTCTATGAGTTTCTTTGGTTTTTTTTGAACTGTTATTCACCTGTAACACTATGTTAGTTCCTGTTACACAACATAGTGATTCTATATTTTTATATATTTCAAACTGATCACCACAATAAGTCTAGTTATGATATATCACCATACAAAGACATTACATAGCTATTGACTATTTTCCCCACATTGTACATTTCATACGCGTGATTTGTTTATTTTATAACTGGAAGTTTGTAACTCTTACTCCTTCACCTGTTTCTTTCCTCGTCCTCCCCTCTGGCAACCACCTGTTTGTTCTCTGTATCTATAATTCTCTTTCTGCTTTATGTTTTTTCTTTTTTTTTTCTAGATTCCACATATAAGTGAAGTCATACAGTGTTTGTCTTCCTCTGTCTGACTTATCTCACTTAACATAATACCCTCTAGGTCTATCCATGTCATCACCGGGGAGGTGACTTTCTATTCCTAGTTTGCTGAGAATTTTTATCAGAAAGGAATATCAGTTTTGTCAAATGCTTTTTCTGTACCTGTTGAGAGATCATAAGGTTTCTATTTTTTAGTTTGTTAATGTGATTAGTTGCATCAATTGATTTTTTTAATATTAAACCAGCCTTGCATACTGGAATAAATTCTTCATGATATTATCCCTTATATGTATTGTTGGATTAGATTTAACTTTTTGTTTAGAATTTTTTCTTGTATGTGGACATTGGTCTGGAGTTTTCTTTCCTTGGAATGTCTTTGCCTGGTTTCAATATTAGAATAATGCTAATAACATCGGCATTCAAAGAACAAGTTAGAAAGTACTGCGTTCTTTTTCAGTTTTCTGGAATATATTGTATAGAGTTGCAATTATTTTTTCTATAAATATTTGGTAAACTTCCCCAGTAAAGTTATCTGCGACTGTAATTTTCTTTGTGGGAAGGTTGGTTTTTTTTTAACATTTTTTATTGATTTATAATCATTTTACAATGTGTCAAATTCCAGTGTTCAGCACAATTTTTCAGTCATTCATGGACATATACACACTCATTGTCACAATTTTTTTCTCTGTGAGTTATCATAACATTTTGTGTATATTTCCCTGCGCTATACAGTGTAATCTTGTTTATCTATTCTACAATTTTGAAAGGAAGGGAAGGTTTTTTTGGTAGCTTATATCTTCGAAGGGATTTGTCCATTTTATTTCAGTTGTCAAGTTTATTAGCTTAAAATTGTTCAAAACATTTTCTTATTATCCTTTCAATATATACAGAATCTGTAGTGATACCATCTCTTTCATTTCTGATATCATTAATTTGTTTCTTTCTCTTCTATTGGTGATCAGTCTGCCTAGAGATTTATCAGTTTTATGATCTTGTCTAGAACTAGGTTTCATTGATTTTCTCATTTTTCTTTTTGTTATTTTTGCTTTCTACTTCACTGATTTCTACTCATCTTTATTCTTTCCTTCTACTTATTTCAGTAAAATTTGCTCATATTTCTGGTTTCTTAAGATGGAAGCTGACGTCATTGAATTGAAGCCTCTTCCTTTCTGACGTTTGCCATTTAGTGATACTAATTTCTCCCTGTGCTTTAATTCCACAAATTAGGTATGTTTTCATTTTCATTTGGTTCAAAATACTTCCAGATCCCATTTTGATTTGTTATTTGACCCTTGGGTTATTTAGAAGTGTGCTATATAGTTTCCAAATATTGGGGCATTTCCCAGATATCTTTCTATTATTAATTTCCAACTTAATTCTGTTGTGATCAGCACGAATACACATTGTGTGGCTTGAATGCTTTTAAATTTCTTAAGACTTATAGCTTAGAATATAGTTTATCTTGGCAGATGTTCTGCATGCATTTGCAAAAAATGTATATTCCTCTGATGTTAGCTGGAATGTTCAGTTAGGTCAAATGGTTTGATGATGTTCAAGTCTTCATTCTTAATGAGTTTCTGTCTACTTGTTCTGTTGTTGAGAGAGAGAGGTGTTTATTCCTCTAGTATACTTCTGGATTTGTTTCATTCTCCTTGCAGTTGTCAGTTTTTGCTTGTTACATTTTGCAGCACTGTTATTAGATGCTAAATATTTAGTATTCTAATGTCTTGATAAAATTAACCCCTTTATTATAAAGAAATGGCCCTTTCTATCCTTGGTAATATTCTTTTCTCTGAAATCTACTTTGTCTGATAGTAATATACCCACTCTAGCTCTCTGTTTATTAGTTATTGTAGTATATATCTTTTTCCACTCTTATTTTCAACCTATTTGTCTTTTTATCTTTAAAGTGCAAAAATAATACCAATGTGGTATGGGGTTCATAGCATATGTAAAAGTGAAATAAATATATAACAGCATAGCAAAAACGTTGAAGAGGAGAAATGAAAGTGTACTATGGGAAGATTCTTATACTCTGTGTTAAGTGGAATAATATCACTTACCACATAGCTTGTGGTAAGTTAAAGACGGATGCTATAGACCCAAAAGCAACTATTAAATAGCTATTAACTATTAAACTGTTAACTATTTAACTATTATATACACAAAGCTGTGGCTAATGAGTGAGAAAAAGGAGATAAATGGAATCATAAAAAAAAAAATTCAGTTAATCCAAAAGGAAGCAGAAAAAGAATAAAATGAGAACAAAGAACAAATGGCACAAATAGGAAACAAGTAAGGTGGCAAGTTTAAACCAAACCATATCACATTAAGTAATGTGACATAAAGTAATATAAAGAAATGTGATAATAATCACATTAAGTGTAAAGGGTCTAAATAACCCAATTAAAATGCAGAAATTATCAGATTATATTAAAAAGAAATCAAGACCCAAAAGTACATGCTTCCTATAAAAAACACACTTTAAAGATAAAAAGACAAATAGGTCTACTTTAATTCCTTACAGTGCAGCTGTACTGGTGATAAATTCTTTTAGCCTTTAAATGTCTGAAAAGTCATTATTTTGTCTTCCTTTTTAAAAAATATTTTCACTAGGTATCAGATTCTAGATTGACAGTGTTGGGGTTTGATTGTTTTTAGATTTTTTAAGATGCTGCTCCACTACATTCTCACACATATTGTTTCTAATCAAAATCTACTATCATGCTTATCTTTATCCTCTGTACCTAACAGTTCTTTTTTTTTTCTTTTTGCTTTTAATAATTTTTCTTTTCTAGTTGTTTTGAAGAATTTGATTTTGGTGTGTCCCACTTTAGTTTTCTTCATGTTTCTTGTGCTTAGGATTTGCTGAGCTTGTTTATCTGTGGGTTTATAGTTTTCATAAAACTTGGAAAATTTTTGGCCATGATTTGTTCAAATATTTCTTTCTGCCTCAACTTTTCTTCCTTCCCCTTTGGGGAGTCTAGTTACATGTGTACTAGGCTGTCTGAAGTTGTCACCTCCCACTGATGCTCTATTAATTATTCTGTTTTTTTTTAATACTCCCTTTTCTCTCTGTAGTCCTGTCTGGATAGTTCCTGTTGCTATATCTTCCCCTTCACTAATCTTTTTTTCTGAAATGGCTAATCTGCCATTAAGTCTCTACAAAATATTTTTCACCTCACACATTGTAATTTTAGTCTCTAGATGTTCTACTTTATTCTTTTTTATGTCTTTCATGTCTCTACTTAACTTTTTAACATATATAATGCAGTTTTAATAACTTTCTTAATTCCCTTGTTTGCTATTTCTAATATTTCCTAGTTCTGGATTGGTTTCTATTGATTGGTTTATCTCTTATTAAGGCTCATTTTTTCCTGCTGCTTTGCATGCCTGATAAATTCTGTGTGCCACACACTGTGGATTTTACTTTGCTGGATATTTTTGTATCCTGTATTCTTGAGCTTTGTTCTGGGGTAGTTAAGTTATTTGGAGGCAGTTTGATCCTTTCAGGTTTTGCTTTGTTAGGCAGACTAGAACAGTGCTCAGCCTTGGACTATTTGTTCTCCACTCCTGAGGCAAGATCCTTTTGTATGCTCCACTCAGTGCCCCATGATTCTGGTCTGGCTGGTGGGAGAGGTGTCTGTTCCCTGTGAGCTCAGGGCACTCCTGATCTTTTCTGGTCACTCTCCCTCAGCCTTGAGCAGTTTCCTACACACATGCTCTGATCTGACTCAGAGGAATACTTGAAGGGGAGCCTCTGAAGAGCTCCAGGGTTCTCTCTCTGTGCAGCTCTTTACTTTCTAGTACTTTGTCCCATGAACTGTAGCCACCTTGGTCTCCCTGGGTGCTTTGCACTTTCTCCTTGACTCAGTTTACAAAGTTCTGCCTGGGTTTCCTCTCCTTGCACTGAGGCCTGGAACTCTATCAGGGCAGTAAGCTGGGCAATCATAGGGCTCATCTCTTTGTTTCTCATCTCTCTGTGATCTCTGCTTTCCTAGTCTGATGTCCATTATCTTCAAAACTTATTTTTATGTCTTTTGACCATGTGTTGGTTTTTTTTTAGGTAAGAGTCAATCCAGTCTCTGTTATTTCATCTTGGCTGGAAGCAAAGTTCTCTTAACTAATTTTAATGTTTAGTAACAGGTTTTCAAAATTATTCTATGGTACATTTATAAGATATGTCAGTGTTGTCTTCCTTATTTTCGAATGAATATATATATATATATATATGGGTAAACATAACCATAAAAAGTATTGAAAGCTTGTTATCTCTTTAAAACTCCCAAGACTAGAGGCCCATCTAAATCCCCTAACACCCAGCCTGAGGACCTGCTTCAGTGTCCCTTTCCTTTCATTCCTAAAGAAAGTGAAATATTTATCAAAATAAAGCAATTCAGTTAGAAGTTTTAAAATAAGTTTGTTTGACAGGTAATACTTAAGCTCAGCAGCCTTACACTTAGGGACTGAAAGCTGTGTAGTCATTGCAAGGGCCATGGTGTTCATAAGCAGATACCTACCTGCAGATGAGACAGGATTCCCATCCACAGGATTCTGCCCTTCTCATGTGGGCCTGGCCTGAGGCACCTGGAATACTGCTTCTACCCATTCCTCTTCCTTTGTTCTTTAAACCCTAATGTCACCAACTTTTAAAGATCTTCTCTAAGCATAGTAAGTGGAGAAACTGTGGAGGCCTACTTATAATCTTTTATCTACTTGTCTGTTTGGTTTAATAACTTGATGTTTATGTTTTCAGGAACATAGTTACAGTGTAATGGACAGTCCAAAGAAACTTAAGCATAAATTAGATCATGTGATCAGCGAGCTAGAGGATACCAAGAAAAGTCTGCGGAATGTTTTAGACCGAGAAAAACGCTTCCAAAAATCATTGAGGAAGACAATCAGGGAATTAAAGGATGAGTGTCTCATCAGCCAAGAAACAGCAAATAGACTGGAAGCTTTCTGTTGGGAGTGTTGTCAGGAAAACATAGAACAAGACTGTATTTCATGAAATGATTTTGTTATGTTCTACCTAAAATTGACATTGGTACAGCTTTTTAGAAAATAATTCTCATTTACCATCATTAAATAATATCCATCATTTGGAGTGATTCTTTGGATCCTCTGCAGCATTATGCATTAGAGTTATTATCCAAAGACTTCTTTTTTGAAGATGTGCAGAATTTTGTGCTAGTTATCATGTTTTTGTGTGACTTGTGACAATTATGTTTTTATAGACCTACACTAGTGCCAGATCGCCATTGTAAGATGTTAAAAGATCAAGAAAATTCTGTAGGACTAAGGAAATGGTATCAAATCAGCCAAATTAAGCTGTAGTAGTAAGAACTGGATACTTAAGCAACATCAGATTTTTGGCTAAGTTGAATTGTACTTTAAATATATTTTACTATAAAGCAGAATTCATTTATAACACATGCCCATCTTGGAGCCAATCCAAGGTGCTTTTGTCATCAATAATACCAAAAGATCTTTTTACACGGCATCCCATAGTACTGACCTTGAGAACAGCATATGGTGCAGATCTTTTGGCTTTTAAAGTTGTTCAGAGCCAAGTTAAGAAGATCCATGGTGAGGTCTCTGTTTTTCGGTACAGTACATCATTTCTGCTCACTAGGAGCACTTTGATGTGAACCAGCATAGCTTTAACAGATTTTTAAGGAGGGTCATAAATATGATTTTTAAATGGTTAGTTACTCTGACAGTTTTTCTGAACATTTTGTTTCATGACTATTATTTCATCATAGAGGTGTAAATGCCAGTAGTAGCTAATACTTTTAATGTTGTTTCATATTTTATAGAAAGCAGTATTACTAACATTTTTAAAAATACAAAATATAGAAGAACCCATTAAAAATAATAATGTGGTTCTTCTAGTTAAAGTAGGAATTGGAGAAAGGATTGTAATACTTCCCTTTAATTAGGAGGGTAGATTACTATCCAAGAGCTTTTATTTAGAGAAATAGATAAGTAAAACAGCAATTTTAGAATAGCTTCTTACTGAATTTCCAAAAGAGTATCTCTTAGTTATTTTCTGATTGATCCAGGTGTCAGAAGGTTTTAGGTCATAGGTTTTTTCCTAACTTCGTAGCAAAAACAACTGAAATTACTAAATTAACTGTCATGAACACTGTGGATTAGAATTAAAAATTACTAGCCCAAAGCCAAATTCAACTTTGAAGCACATGTACATATATGGCCTTCATTCACACATCTATACTATAATAGTTAGAATTTGAGTATCAGTTATTTCAATGTGTTAACTAGAAATGAACTGCATTTTGTGCTAAAATATTCATTGTAATTTTATTTGTGTTATATTAATATCGGTAAAGATATGGTCACTTGAATTTTTTATATTTAAGAAGTTTCTATTTTAGCTCATGTCATATTTTTATGTAAGATTCCAAACCTTCCCTCTGGGATTTTACCCACATTTGAGAGATTAGCACTATGCTAAAAAGAAATCACTGACGTTCTATCTTTTTGCTACCTTATAAAAAAGCTCATTTGCTACCCATTATTTATTTTAGTTATTTAATTTTGAATTCATAATGGACACTCTAATGGGGAGTTTGTGTATGATCTTAGTTTTATGGAGATTCTTTGCTAGAGATGGAGAATGACCCTCACTCTATTTTTGAGCAAAAAAATTAAAAGTCAGTGGACAGGGAAGAAAAGTAAGAAGATCGATCCAAACACAGTATGTCCAGATCCTAGCCCTTTACTGGCTTCTTAGACTAAATCAAGCCCAGAAGACCTTTCCAAGAGTAAATCCCCAGTTTCTGCCTCTATCAACACAGGTGTGACAGTCACTTTTACTACTTGTGTTCACAGTGAACTCAGTTCTTGTCTCCTTTCTCATTAGTCTTAGTACCATTGAGAGAGAGAGCTGTGGGCAAAGTATTGGTATCATCAAGGAGCCGGACCTACCCATTTGCCCTTTATTTTTATGAAGAAATGATTACCAGTAGAAACCTGACATAAGAAATAGGGTCTTCCCCAGCTGCCACCCAAACAAATACCTGAACACAGTATATACCTCAGTCCACTGTTCCCAGAGATTCCAGCTTAGCCTGAGGAAGAACTGTTCTGTGCACAGCAAAACCAGTCATCCCCCATCCAGAGGTTCCTCAAGCAGCCAAGGCCAACCTAAGGGTTGCAGTTTGCTTTCAGGCTTGGAATAGCCTCTGGGTCCTAGAACAAACCAGGCCACCAGTTCAACCTCAGCATCAAATCAGGTACGAAGGACTTGTCATGGTGTTTTTCTCCATGTGAACTTTGAATCTCTGGAAATAGACTTTGCTAAAGATAATCACAATTATACCATAGTCTTTAATTTGAGAAAAGATGAAATGTATTAATATATATTTAGTTTTAATAAAAAGATAAAATTATTATAGAAATAATTGAGTAGTGAAGAATCCATTATATATTTGAAAAATAAAGTATTTTTTCCAGTAATGTGCTCTATGTGGTTTTTATACATTCAGTTATTCAATAAAATGAGCAGAGAAAAATCAAGAGTATGTATACAGTGGTTTTGCTTTAATTCATTCCACATTTTTTCCTCCACCAATAACTGATATCATAGAGTCTGCTAGGTTAGATGACCCAAGTGGTAGGCCTGATTCCACTACAGTGTGGACCTGCCATGGACCTCTTTCCTGCTTTTGGCCTCACCCAGAGCTAGCAGCCTTCATGTCACCAGTATATAGGTGAGAGCAGTACCCTCAGGTGTGAAATATGCCGCCTTCAGAACCCAGAGAGGCTTAATAGGCATTGTGCCTCCTTATTCATAGTGGGAGATACAAGTTGTACTAATTTGTCTGTTACTTCAGAGGGGATGTCCTAGCATGCCCTCATCACTGGATACTCCTCCCCCAAAATTTTACTGATGTAGCAGACCCCTGAATTTCATGGTTTTTGTCTCAGCCTCAGGAGCGCATGTACTTCATCAAGGCCTCAAATTTACTTACTAGCCACATCTTGCTCATCCCATTCAATTAACATAATCCGTCAATGTAGTGAACAGTGAGTTTTCTGTAGAATATTTATCTGGTCTAGGTCTATTTTAGTTACAACAGAAGCAAGAGAGTTACAACATAACCTAGGCTGTTCGCATCACTTTTTGCTCATTCCGTGTGAATGTGAACTGTTTCTGACCTGTTCTTTTTAGGCGGGTGGAAAAGCACGCACCCACCTGATCGGTGGTCACATACCATGTGCCTATAGCCTCATTAATTGGCTCTGGCAAGATACCACATCTGGCACACAGCTGTAGTCAGGGCTACTACTGGGTTGAATTTGCCTTAGTCCACTGTCATCCTGCAGCATCTGTCTAAATTTTGCAGGAACCAGACTGGAGAATTAAATGGAGATACAATGGGGGCCACTGCTCCTACATCCTGTAAGTTCTGTAAAGGTAGCACCTTAGCCAACCCCACAGAAAAATCTGAAGCCAGGGGTGTGTGAAGGGAGGAATTAACATAGCAGGCCTGTAAGCAAGACTTTCTAAAGATAGCAGTCTCTATCTTTAGAAAGTCCTGCTTACAAGGTTGGCTCTTGGCTGGCATCTGGGAATTTGGATTTCAGGAGGATTTCCACCATTCCCTAACTAGTAAGAGGGGCTCTCTGTGCCTTAACAACTTGTAGAAACAGTGTGGTTTATGCTGAACATCTGCTCTCCTTCTGGGAGTCTGGAATTTGGGAATATCTTGGGCAAAGAGTGCCTATATAACAAGCCCCCAGTAAAACCTTGGGCCCTGAATCTTTAATGAGATTTCCTGGTAGACAACATTTCATATATGTTGTCACAATTCCATGCTGGCTGAAGGGGGCTCCTGGAGGCTTACACCTGTTTACCTCCAGACTTTGCACCATGTCCTATTTCCCTTTACTGATTTTGCTTTATCTTTGTATTGTTTTGCTACAATCCTAGCCATGTAGCAATGGGTACAACTATATGCTGAATTCTATGAGTCCTCCTAGTGACTTATTAAATCTGGGGGTGCTCTTGGGGACTCCCAACACAGACGGTCTTCTAAAATTGCCCTGAGTTGGGGCAAAGAATCTGAGCCTTTAATCAGTCATTGGATGTGGGCAGCCCCAGAAAAAGGGAATGCCATTAGGCAAGGCAGTTCACTTCAACTGAGGCAATATCTGAAGAGGGCTGTGAGCTTAGGTCTGTCACTCCCAGCAGCTGGAGGAATAAGTCCTTGCTTTGTTCCTGAAGGGGGTTCTGGGTGTTACATCAAGAGTGTCCACTGCTTCCTTGAACTCTCTCTGGCACTCACTCTTCTTCATTTTGCTTTAACCCACAGTTATTCTAGAATGCTCTCATTAATGGTCAAATTAGTGACACATCAACCAACACCACAGTAAAACTGTTCTATCAGGTTCCTCTAGTTATGAAAATATGAATTCTTCAAAGATAGTTCTGTTGCATGTTGGGGACTTCTTATGGTTTGTAATATTTGGTACCATTTACATTAGATTCAACATAGTCTAGGTAAAGATAGGAAACTGGAGATGGGCTGATACATAAGGTAATAAATAAGTAAATAAATAAATGCTCAAGTACAACAGTACAATCAATAGAAATAGAATTTGGACAGAGATTTGTGGGTCATCAGTGTAAGTACCTAGCTGGATTCCAGTGTTTGAAAGAGATAATATATAAATTTATATTCATAAATATATATAGTTGTACATCTGAAATTAATATAATGCTGTATATCAATTATACCTCAATTAAAAATTATATAAATTTATCATGTAGTATACATATCTTCCAAACAGTGGAACCCACCCAGTACCTACACCAATGACTCACAACTCTATGCCCAAACTCCATTTCTATTGATTGTATACCCTTAACATTTCTCAGATACAGCCCCCTCCCTACTCCATCTCCAGGACCATTGCCTTGGTTTAAGCCCTTTTTCTTACCTTGATTACTGCAACAGACTCTTTGGTTTCCCTATCTCCAGTCTGCCTCCAGGAAGGTTTCTCTAAAATGCGTATGTCAATAATCACATTAAACAAAAATTACCCAAACACCCCAATTAAAAGACAGAATTATGAGACTGGTTAGGAAAGGAAGACTCAACTATAAGCCATGTTCAAGCAGTGACTTTAAATACAAAGATACAACAGGTTAAAATGAAAGGCCTTTAGAGATGTGCTCAGGAGAAACAATGGTGCCCGTGCTCCCACATCCCTCTCCTTCCTCCCAGCTCTACTTCTGATCATGGAATACTGCCTGATGCAAAGGAGGAGTCAGAAGAAGAAAATGTTAGATCAGGACCAGGAAACCCAGGAGCAGAAGACAGATACAATTTTTAATCTAAGAACCACCTGGGGGTGGAGAGTGAGCACTAGTAACAGCAGTTTAAGAGGAAATCCTGAGAATTTAGCACATCCAACCATTTCACATATATTTTTCAAGTTCCAGGAACTGTTATGCCAGGAAATGTGCTAGGCACTAGAGAACCAACAAAGAAAAGACCAGTTCCTGCCCTCAAAGAGATTAGAGACTAGCAAGAAGTTCCAAAAGCCATAATCCAGGGATACCAAGGAGTACACTTCAGGAGGATGGGCTGCCTGATGCCTTTTTCCTCACTGTGCATGGCTTTATTAGTAGACACACATGCTCAGTAGAATTCACACCACATCATCAAGTTTGTGTCTCTGTCTCATTCGTTTAATATTTATCTTAGGCAAGTGAAGTTTATAGATGAGCATATTTAATGTAATCACCCATGATGTGTGCTTTCAAAGCCTCATAAGCTATTGTGAGGGGTACAAAGATGATGAGGGCATTCACAGCCTACAGGGACACACATGTACATAACACAAACACATAGAAGTGGACAAGGTGGCAGGACTGTGGCAATTAAAGTAGGTGACTATGAAATTAATGGGGCCTCAGAGTTCCAAAATGGAACTTAAGTGTGTCAATGTGGGCACTTTTAAGGCTCTGTCCCAGGACCTGGATTCTGTCAGCACCCTCCTCAGATGTCAAAGTAGGAGACCAGACCAACCAAAGAGAACTAAACAGACCTAGGTTCAAGTCCCAAGCCTGCCAGTTTATTACATATCGGACCTGGGCCAAGTTACTGAACCTCTCTGAGTATTTACAAAGTAGACAATGATACTTTCCTCACCCTATTGTGGTAAGAATTGTATTTAATTGTGTGTAAAACATAGACCATACAATGAGCTTTCCATGTATTGTTTTTTCTCTCTAATTAGAAAAGATGCATGCACCCCAATGCTCATAGCAGCACTGTTTACAATAGCCGAGACATGAAAGCAACCTAAATGTCCACAAATGGATAAAGAAGATATGATACATACATACAATGAAATACTACTCAGCCATAAAAAACAATGAAATAATGCCGTTTGCAACAACATGGATGAACCTAGAAATTGTCATACTAAGTGAAGTCAGAAATAGAAAGACAAATATCATATGATATCACTTATATGTAGAACCTAAAAAAATATACAAGTGAACTTATTTGCAAAACAGAAGGAGACTCACAGACATAGAAAACAAACATGGTTACCAAAGGGGAAAGTGGCGAGGGATAAATTGAGAGTTTGGGATTAGCAGATACAAACTACTATATACAGAATAGATAAACAGCAAGGTCCTACTGTATAGCATGGGGAATTGCATTCAATATTCTGTTATACACCATAATGGAAAAGAATATGAAAAAGAATGTATATACAACTGAATCACTTTGCTGTACACCGGAAACTAACACAACATTGTAAATCAACTATACTTCAATTAAAACTTTTAAAAATATACACATATGGTTTTTCTTTCTTTAAATCCCTGGCAGGAGCATGAGAGAAGAAGACAAGAACAGGAAGGGCACAAGGCAAGATGGGAAAACGCACTTGATGGGCTGTGTAGCAGCACAGGCAACAGTGGCCAGGCGCGCTACTTGTGCCTTAAATAAACCTTCCCTCTCTGTGGCATCTCAAAAGCAGGCAAGGAACACTGTCCCACTGAAAGAGAGAATTTTACTTCATCACATCTTCCCATGTCAACCCTAAAAGGTCATTTAATCTATCTTAGATATGTCTCACTCACTCATTCGTTTTTTTCATTCCACTTCATCAAGCACCACGGACAGTGCTGCTCACGATGCGGTTCAGAGACCAGTGTACAAGTTAAGGAGCTTGCCCCAGGATGGAAATCAACTACAGCACCGAGCACACTATTCAATTTATTCATCATTTTTTCATAGCAAGGTTTTCTCCATGAATGAAACAATGTGTTGATTTACATTCTATAATGAGCGACTTATTCTTGACTTGCTACTTTGGGTAGCACTGTCTCAGAGTTATCAAGTCATTTACTAAACAGTCTTGGAATTAACCTTAGCTCCATGGTTTGTGGTCAGTTGACAGCAGAGGAGTCCCCGACAGATTTGTGTTAGATAATAAATTTCCCAAATCCTGGTGGTAGAGCTTGCACAGTTGAAAAATAACATCACCTCTGACTCAGCGAATGTGGGCCTCATCCTTTCTGAAAAACAGAAGGGTTTTATTAAACAAAGGTAGTGAAGCATACGGGCTGTGCAAGATGCTAACCACAAATCCTGGGATGAGCCCCTTGTGGAGACAGGCATCAGCTGCAGACTTGCCAGCCAGGTGTACTCAACATGCAATTTCACAAAAAATGAAGGGTACTGGTGCTTGTGAAAGAAGGAGACTGTAATGCTACGAAGTGTTGCCAGGCTGTACAGCTGAAGGAACTTACCTCTGAAATCCAAAGGATTTAAAAAAATATTTTGGCTGCCACTCTTATTAGGACACTTGTGGGTGGGTCTTAAGAGTAGGGAACGCCTTATTGAGATGTCCATTTCACCTTTGCTTGGCCATCCCATTTTCTGGACATATTTTGTTAAAAAGGTAAGGAATAGTTTTAGCTAGCAATGAAATGTGACTATCCAAAGGATCAAGGAGGTGGGGTACAGCTCTGTGGTAGAGCGTGAGCTTAGCATGTGTGAGGTCCTGGGTTCAACCCCCAGTACTTCCATTAAAAATAATAATAATAATAAAATTAAGGAATCAAACTCACTAAGGCCCCATAGGGAATGGAAAATTTTAGAGTGAAATGAAAATGTATTCTATAATTTAAATCTAAAACCATGTCTAGCAAGTTATTTTTACTTTTCTTTGTTTGTCTGTTTGTTTCTTTTATTGAAGTATAGTCAGTTTACAATGCTGTGTCAATTTCTGGTGTACAGCGTAATAGTTCAGTCATACATATACGTTAATTTGTTTTCATATTCTTTTTCATTATAGGTTACTACAAGATATTAAATATAGTTCCCTGTGCTATACAGTATAAACTTGTTTATCTATTTTATATATAATACTTAGTATCTGCAAATCTCGAACTCCCAATTTATCCCTTTCCATCCACTCCCACCCTGTAACCATAAGTTTGTTTCCTATGTCTGTGAGTCTGTTTCTGTTTCATAAATGAGTTCATTTGTCTTTTTTTAGATTCCACACATAAATGGTATCATATGGTATTTTTATTTCTCTTCATGGTTTACTTCACTTAGAATGACATTCTCCAGGTCCATCCATGTTGCTGCAAATGGCATTATTTTATTATTTTTTATGGCTGAGTAGTATTCCATTGTATAAATATACCACAACTTCTTTATCCAGTCATCTGACATTGGACATTTAGATTGCTTCCATGTCTTGGCTATTGTAAATAGCGCTGCTATGAACATCAGGGTGCATGTATCTTTTCTAATTAAATCCAGCAATCCCACTCCTGGATATATGCCCACTCCTGGAGTGGGATTGCTGGATCATATGCAAAGTCTATTTTCAGCCTTTCAGCAAGTTATTTTTAAATGTACCTTATGGCAGAGGCACTCTGCATGTGCCCAGAGAGAACTATAGGAGGATGGTTTGTAAGAGCAGAAAATGGAAAGCAACCCAAATTCCATCAAGTGGTGAATTGATAAAACTATGGGGCACCCATATAAGGCAGCAGTAAGCAAGAATTCAAAAAAAAAAGGAGTTGATTATATGCATTGGGACAGAAAGAAAAGACACATTTTAAGTGAAAAGAAATAATTAAGAAGGCAACTCGAAACATTATCCCTTTCATATAAAAAAAATTTAAAACTGCCTACAAAATTTCCGAATGTGTGTGTGTAAATATATGGAAAAAGGAATGGAAGGATATATGGCAAACTGTTAAAAAATGATTTGTTCTAGAGAGGGGAGCATATACTATGTGTGTGGAGCGGGGGCAGAGGGAGGGAGAGAGAAGAGGCAGGCAGGGAGGCCGGGAGAGAAAATGAAAAATTTAACAGCATTCTACACATTTAAATCAAAACCATGTCATTTCTGAAAAACTAGGAGTTGCTTGTTACTATGTCCCTCATCATCTCCTGGAGACATTGGCTAAGGGTGGATCCAAGTCTTAAATTACTACCACTTCCTGTAACTCCTACACATTTCAAAGAACTCTCTCAAACCCCTGACAGCTTAACTACTGAGATTTACAGAAACCACTGTCTGGGTAGGTACAGTTACAAGATTTTAGTTAGCTTGCCTGTGACTCTTCCCCTGGCAGAACCCTGAAGAAAACCCCCTTTATCCCCTTCTGAGAACCTTCTCATTCAGCTTTCCAACTGACTCAGTGCCTCAGAGAACTGAAAAACAGGACTTCAAAGTACTGATACCGAGAAGTATTGCATACTCTGCTGGAACTTTTCCCAATTTTCATAAATCCTCATATTCTGCCTTTTCTTTGTTTTGTTTCAGATATCCAGGTTCTAGAAGAAATGTTTGTTGGAGACAGAACGTTACCTTTTAGTAGTAACGATAGCGAACATTTACAAGGTGCCAATCTCCATTGAAAGTGCTTAGATGTTATTAACTCATTTAAACTCCCCACAAACTGTGAGGTAGGTACTATTATTATTCTTCTTTTAGAGACAAGGAAAATAAACAGAGAAAAGTTGAATAACTTGCCCATAGTCTCACAGCTCATCTAATGATATATATTCTCATCATTATGTATAATGATGTCTCTTTGAAATATCTTTTTGTAAAGAGAGGCGGTATTGTCAACTCCAATCTATAACACCAGACCTAGCACTTTCGCGTCCCTTGGTGCTGAATTGCAGTTGAACATTGACAACATCTGAAGGCCAGACTTCAATCATTCCATTCAGAGGCTCCAGCTGGGGTGGTGAAAAGCTGAAGGATAACGTGTGAACTCACCTTGTGTCTGAAGCTGGGGAAAGCCCATAGTTACTCATCACCGCAATCTGGATCTGTCTGATGCTACCGACAAGGATAAGCAAGGTGGCTGAGCACTCAGGGTGAAGTCACGTCACCGCATCCAGAGCCAAGACATTCAGGTCTCCACAGCTTCCACCTGCCCAGGAGTCTGTCTAGTCACTCAGTTTCTCTCAGCTCTCAAGAAGAATGCATGGAATGATAATAAGATGGGTCTTAATCTCTGCAAATACCTTACCCAACCACTGGAACTGAAGTAATTTTCTACTCCCTGTCTACATCTATAGTTTGTAATCAAATACAAAAATCTAAAAGTTTATAGCTCTTCCTTCTACTTAGCAAGTAACACTAGGCTTAAAATGGAATCTTCATTCTCTATGTGATTTGTTACTATAATACTGTGTTGGTTCTATTTTACAATCAGTTTAAGAAAACATGCAGTACACTGAGTGGCTTCAGGTATAGCTGGATCCAGGGGTTCAAATGATGTCATCAGAATGTGACATCTCTCCACCCCATTTTACTGAGCAAACTCTCCCTTCATATATATAGGTATGTCTCTTCCCAACTTTAAGTCCAAAGGCAAAATGTGTGCCTCTTTTCTAGTCACGTATACAAAAATCCCAGGGCTAGTTTTGACTGGGCCTGGTTGGCTTGGCTTGAGTCAAATGCCCACCCCTGAGCCAATCACTGTGCCCACAGAAATGCTATGCTATGCTATGCTATGCTATGCTATGCTATGCTATGCTATGATTGGCAGGTGTAGGTTGCAGACAATCCTGGAGCCAGGAGTGTAGGGTTGGTTCCCCCGAGGGAACTCAGAGTAAGCAGAAGAACTGAGATGGATGCAGGGTGGGGCAAGCAAAAATAATGGCAACAGAGCTCAGAGCATAGTGTGGTCTCTGAGAGGTGCAGTAGTGGGGACATAGCTTCAGAGTGAAGATTTTTGTGTCAGTAAATCTCTTTATGCACATTTGTCTGCTGGATAAGGGGGGAAGGTATGGTAGTATTTTGGTCCTTGGTATGATTGTGATAAAGATGCCTTTAAATGCACAATTTGGTTCATTAGGAAACATACAGAATCACTCTTTCATTATATTTGGCCCAGAAATTAGATTCTGTTCCTGATCTTGTGAGCTGGTTCTCTAGCTCACTGGGGACCAGATTCATTCGCAGTCATCCATCCCTATACTCATGCACTCGCACAGTCCAGAAGAATCTTCTAGGAGTCTGCCACATGGGCAGCACTGGAAGTCACCTTCAATCAGTGAAACCCTGGAAGGTGAATCTCCTAAGCAGGGTCCCACCCTCCCTCTCCCTGTGGGCAGTCACTGTTCCCACCAGTTTGTGAAGTAGGTCGGTGGGACTCTGACATTTCTGAGAGAATAAAACACAAATTTATACAGTGTGATCTTCTTAAAAAAACTTTTTATAAGATTTCAAACAAAAGTGGATAGTATAATAAACTTGAGTGTACCCATTACCCAGCTTAAACAATTATTAAACATGGACAATCTTGTTGCATCAATACCCCCACTCACTCCCCATCCTCTGAATATTTTGAAGTAAATCCAGGACAAAATATAATCTGTAAATAGTTCAGCATCTGTCTCTGAAAAGTAAAGACTCTATTTTGGGTTTTTTTTTTTTTTTTTTTTGACAAAGCCATTTATTATTATCACACCTACAATAATCACTTAATATCATCAAATGCCTAGTCAGTGTTTACATTTCTCCAACTGTTTTTTTTTAATGATTTGTTTGTTTAAAACAGGACCCAAGTAAAGTCCAAATATTGTAATTATTTTATATGTCTCTTTAATCTCTTTTAATCTTTAATTTTCCCCAAAACTCTTTTATTTATTTTGCCTTGAAAAAAAAAAATTTTAACAAACCAAGTCTCTTGTCCTACAGTACATGGGTGAGTTTTAAGGATACTTTTACAGACATAAGTTGACAGAGTGTCAGAGCCCACCTAGCACAGTGATTAGACCAAGAATTCTACAGCCGAACTGTCTCTGTTCGTATCATGACTCTACCACTTATTTGCCACATGACTTAACCTCTCTGTGCCTCAGTTTTCTCATCTTTAAATGGGGATGACAGTAGTACCTACCTCATTGGGTTGATAATTAAATGGCTTAATGTAGGTGCAATAATTTTAACAGTGATGCTTAGAATACAGCAAATGTTATATGATATAGATGAGGAAATTGAGGGTCAGTGAAGCTGACTGGTCCAAGGTCTCACCGCTAATGGGGCAAAGGAGAACACTGATTTATCCCACCAGTTTCATGCTGTTTAAAACCACTGATAAATAAGGGCTGTCACGTAGTGGGCATCCCTCTGCCCCTGACCAAGATGTTATTGCCATTCTCTTGTTAAATCACTGGGATGGCTAGGTACCGTCTCTAGGCCTGTCTCCTGATCTGCAAAATGGTGGAGTTGGAGATATGTCTAAATCGCCTGAAATCCCTTTTAGGAGAAATCCCAGCAGAAGATGCCCTAGCAAGCCCAGCAGGAGAGTCATGCAGGCCATCCCAGAAGCAGCACCATCAGATGGGCGCCAGCCACAGAACCTTTAGATTCCCTGAGGGAGCATCAGCCCTGGTACTTCCTACAGAGAACGCCAATCCACCCCCAGGCCTCTGGGAAGTCAGCCTCGCAGCGCTAGCTACTCCCTTAGCCTGACTCAGGGTGCAGGCCCGGTACCCACCGTTCCCCACGTTACCTGTCATCCTGACTCACAGCGGCCCTAACGACAGCTTCCCGGGTTACTCACCGCGGCCTGAGAAGGGGAACACCTCCCCCAGACAGCTTTAGCGGTTTCTGCAGCAGGTGACTAGCCACACTGGACATGACTGTAGCTCGCCTTTGCTGCTCCAAGCTCTGGAGGCAAAACAGGGACTTCACCCCCACAGGACTGCAGAGATAAGCAAGGCAGGGTGCAGGTGACCATCCCATGGGCAGACATCCCCAGATCCTTGAGCATGTGAAAGGCAGAGCGGCACAGGAAGCCACAGCTAGAGCAGTCCGGTCTTTCTGAGCATCGCTGGTTTAAACCACCGATGGTTGGTCCCATTCCACCACCATTACCCACCCCACACCGGCCCCCCCATCTCAGGCTGCTTGTTTCCATTTCAATGAATACGGAAATATGGTTTATATTGTCTCAATTTGAGCACCTAACATAAATTATTTACCAAAAACCGTTTTCATTGTATCCAACCCAGTATCTTCAGAGTTTGAGCTCCCTGAAATTCTAAACAGATTTTTAAACCACTAGGAAGGAGGGGGAGGGAGACTGGGATGAGGAGCAAAGTAGGGAGTTGGCTGTGAGATTCTCCCTGAAGCACAGATGTTTGGCTCCAGTTGAAAGACAAGCCGTCCTGAGACAGGGAGGGGCTGCTCTCCTTGCTGACATATTTCAGAAGCATATTTATTAGAGGCAGCTCAGTGCTCACAAATCTGCTTGAAATTCCTAAAGTCACCCTACACATTTCTGGTCAAGGAGCACATGGTTGTGCCTTCATTAACCATAAACTCCCAGGTTCTTATTTAGAAGAACTGGACTTATTAAGTGTCTTCATGCTAGTCCCCTAAATCTGCAGAGCAGCATATATATACATGAAAGTGAGAGAGAATATAGGTGTGTATTCATGAGTGTTTTCCAGAGAAACAGAACCAGTAGGATGTGTATAGAGAGAGAGAGGAGAGATTTGTTTGAAGGAACTGGTTCCCATGTTTAGGGATGCTGGCAAGTCCACAATCTGCAGGGTCAATCATCAGGCTGGAGACCTAGGGAAGAGCTGATGTTGCAGTTCAAGTCCAAAGGAATGTCCTCTTGCTCAAGGGAAGTCAATCTTTTGTTCTCTTCAGGCCTTCAACTGATTGTGTGAGGCCCACCCACACTATGTGGGGCATTCTGCTTCACTGAAAATCCACCCATTTGTGAATCTCATCCCAAAACATCCTCACAGAAACATCCAGAGTAGTATTCAATCAAGTATCTGGGCACCACGTCCCAGCCAAGTTGACACATAAAGTTACCCAGCTCAGGGGGACAGTGGAGGGGAGAAAGAAAGGAGGTGACATTGTCCTGAGCTCAGATCCAAAAAGCAGGGTGTGGCAGAAAGCTAGAGACCCAGGGAAAAGCCACCTTCCTGACCACAGGTCCTTCGCTGATAGGGACCAGCTGGACACTGAGGGGCATGAACTTGCGTGCATAGGCTGAGACCCTTCCCCACTCCCTCCCCAGACACCCTCACCAGACCTAGACGTGGCACAGGACACGTGGTCCACAAAGCCACTGAATCTGGAGGACTGAGCTTGTTCCAGATGTTCCCTACTTTCTTTCCATACTGCTGGCAAATCATCCATTGAATCCTCTGTTCTAAAATTTTGCCTCAGATTATCATCAAGCCTATGGAATGTACCATTTTCTAGCTAGTGAGTGTTTGCATTCTTCTTCATTTCCATTCTCAGTTTGCACAGAATCCCTCATTAGATTGTCAGCCCTTCAAAGCCAGGGACTGCGATCTGTTTTGTTCTTTCTGCAATGGTCAAGAAAACGTTCTGCCCAATGTGGACGCTTTTGATTGCATGATTTAGCAAGTAGAGCCTCCTAAGAGAACAAAGAATTAGAGTCACTGTAATTTAATTGCAGCCACAACCCCCTTTCACTCACCAGGCACTGTGGTTGCAGCTTTCTGTCAATTACCTCTTTTATCCATCACAGTAATCTCTGAGGGAGATATTACCAGCCCCATTTTACAGATGAGGCACCTGAGGCTTCAAGTCTCAGGGGCTCACTCACGGTCACCCAGTAGTTAGAAAAGGAGCCAAAGTGGGAGCTAGTTTTTTCTAACTCCAAGGTCCGTGCTCTTAATCACTTGTGACCATCCCCTCCCACTCCTCCAGCAGCTGACAGCAAACAAACCAGGCATCTTAGTGACAATCTGATGAATCAAAAGGAGCCGTGGCAGGACAACTCACTAAGTTAATACCCACAGACTTTCATGTCGTTTAGACAGGGACCACGATGGTTGCTAGGGAAGGTAGTTCTCTGCCCCTGAGGCTCTTGGCTCCTGGACAAAAGCAGAGAAGCCATAATCCCTAATCTGAGGTCTGTGAACAAACAGCCTCTTCAAACCACATGGGTCACGAAGCACCTGGATAACGCCCTCCCCGTCCTGTCTGGCTTTGGTAAGTAAGTAAGCAAGTTACAAAGAGGGACGCGCTGCTGAGCATTTCCTGCGCAGATTCTTTCCCTTGCCGAGGTAGATCTATATACACACAAGTAAAGAGCAGGCACTAACAGGGGCGAAGATTTGAAGGAATTAAAAGGATAGCGGGGGTGTGGTCACCCACAATCCACCTCCAAGGATGGATGAATGATGTTTGGCTGTTATTACGAGAAGTTCTGGTTGCTAAATACTGTCTGGTATCTCCTTTCTGATTTCTTACCCTCACACCGCAGGCTCTGATCACTGCGGTCCACTATGCAAATGCAGGCTCCCGGAATCAGGCTGCGGGTGACTCACCGACCCCTTTAAAGCCACGTTGGGTTCAAGGCAGTGACTGCTCAGGGCAGAAGCCATGGCTCACAGACTCAGCTACTCCTACTGCCTGTTGGTCTGCTGGTTGGTGGTAACTGTGGCAGAAGGTAAGGGTTTTGTTTTTATTTGACTGTGGATCCACTAATTAATAAGTTGTGTGTAAAGACAAAATTTGGTTCCGTGATTACACATATCCATGAATTGGAAATATTTACGTCAGCTTCCATCAGACTGTGTGGTCAGAGAGAAAGAGGTTGAATTTTATCATCTGAAGACCTTGGTCCTAGTCTCAGCCCTAGCTATGTGACCCTAGATTCACTTAACCTCTTTGGCATCTGCCTCCTCAAATGTGATGTGACAGCAGTAATGATATTCATTCTTATGGGGGTTGTGAGGACCAAAAGAGCTGTCATGCAAGAAAAGCTCTTCAAGCTTCAAGCACTGTATGAATACTAGTAATGACCATTATAGAGCTAACAATTTCCTCCCTGAATTACAACAACGGCCCCCTCTGTATATCCCCAACAGCATAGTAATTTGCCCATGGTGGGTGTTTAGTCTGTTTATTAATTGCTTTAGTCAGTTGTGTCTTGGTGCTACAGCGGTGAGCATAGACTTCTTTCTTTAGGCTTATATTAGATTCAATTTTTCCACTGCCCCTTTTTCTTTCCTTTCCCCCACTACAAAATGTCCAGGTGGCCTGAGCTGGAGAATTGGTTTGCAAACCCTGGGGAAAAGGAAAGAAAAAGATAGAGAAGGAAGAGGGCAGAGAACAAGGGAACCTGGGGGACTGGGGTCTGATGTTTATTTCACAGTTCACCGTAGTTTAGAACTAGATACTGTCAGGCAGGAGAGCCCCAGGAGTCAGACTGCAGTCTTCTGCCCTTTCCTTATGGCCCTGGGGCTTTGCAGGGTTTCAGCCAGACCCTTGTCATCCTCCAGAAGTTCCCTGTGCCCATCCCCCAATGCTCACAATGAGCGGAGAGGGGCAGGGACATCAGAGCTGGTGGTGAGACCACCAGAGAGCACCTTGCCCAGTCTCTGCATGAATTCTGGCAATCAGAGGGTGAGGAGACATGGATAACCAAGAATACCTGCCCGATTCCCAAGACGAGGCGCATAAGCATCACCTGCTAAAAGTGACATCTGAGAGATGCATCATAAAACAGATCTTGTCACCAAACACCTTTCCAGAAAATGAACTACTCTTCAGGAAACTTTGTAAATATGTGGCTACATAAGTTATAATGAGATTAGAGATTCATTCACATTTAAAAAAAAAAATCTTTAAAATGTGAGAATTGATTTCTGATTTTGGCTCACTCTTCCCCACTGTCCCTCAGACTGGCATCAAAGTCCTTCAAACGCAGCTTGCAGCTTCACTCTCTCCAGACAGCCCTGGTCCCAGGTCATTGCCCACTTATACCTGCCCTGGCTTGGCCAGACGGGGTCACTTGGGGCTGTCCAAACTCACCCCGTTCTCTCTCTCCTCCAGGGCAGCAGCTGTGGTTGCCGCCTTGTCCTGCTTTCACCTCTGTTGATTGTAATTCCGCTTCCCTGATGGCGTGTAAATGTCACTATGACATGACCTTCACAAAGGCTTTCTTAAGACACAATTTTAAAACTTCAGTCTCTCTTTCTCAGAGGGATTTGAATTCCCATAGCCATGTGTACATCACCAATGACATGCACTGCATTCTGCCCTGTATTTACAGATCCATGTGTTTGTAGCATCTCCCCACTTCTCTGTATCTTTATCATCTCTGCACCTGCCACAGCACCTAACATAGGAATCTGCAAACTGTTGAAATGACTAGGCTTATAGCATAGGGTTGAAGGAGGCATGTGTGAACTTGTGTGAACTGGGCTCAAAAGTCTTTATCTGTAAAACCAGAGGTTTGACGAAAGTAGCCAGTCACCCTGTAAGTCTACAAAAGGAATAAAGTTGCAGTTATTGTAAGCAAATTGTATCACAGGACTTATATTTCTCTCTGCTTCGACTCTGAAAGCACTTGAGAATTTTTCTAATACTCCACATCAAGTATAAAGCTTACTTCTCTTAAAAATCAGGATGGTTCACTACAGACCAGCTATTGTCTGCCCAAATAACCACAGACTACAGGTAATTATATTTTTTTAAAAAGGTCATCCCATCCTTACATTCTTTTTCTAAAGTACTGGTTGTTGGTATACTATGAATTTCATGTCTAGACTATAATAAACCCACTTAAAATTGATGTCCAAACTCAAAGCAATATTTTGGCTTGATTTTTTATTCTACTCTAATTTTAAATGTAAGTTATGGTTGCAAATTTCCTGGGACTACAATTAAATCCTCAGTGAGCTTCACAAAAATCTACAGAGAGGAACTCATTCAGCATCTGCCTGGCCATTCATTTAGTTTATCAGCTCTGTACTGGGCACCACTCTAAGCCAGAGACTGTTCTAGGTACAAAGGACATAGCAGTGACCAACAGTGTCCACAGTCCTTATATTCAAGCAGGCTGGTTCTAATAACGTCTGTACACTTTAGTCCTATCAACAGTGCACAAATCATATGTATATCATATAACCATATGGGTCCAAGAAAATGAGGCTCATGCTAACAATATTTCTCTGTAACATTCAAGGTTAGTAATAACAGCTAACAACTACTAAACGCGTGCTGTGTGTCAGGCATGTTCTGAGCACTTTACGTGTGTCATTTCAGACACTACAACAAGCCAATGACATAGGGAGTAGTATTTTCTCCATTTTACAAACAAGGAAATGAAGACCCGGAGAAGTTAAGGAAGCTGTCCATGGTCACACAGTTATAAAATGGGATCCTATACTTTTCGACACTATGCTATTCTGCCTCTAAGAATGTTTTCAATTTGCATTTAAACATTTGACCTACTTTGGTTTAATTAAGGTTGCAAAAGTGTTCTCGTCTTTGATGTTCAGTGCCTTTGGTGTCATGTCAGTATGTTACATAACAAGAAACTTTTGCTTATTAATGATTGCATCATCTCTGAGAGGTAGGAACGTGGTAACTTTTGCAACTATAGAGACTGAGATTTCTCTCAGTCGAGTCCCCCGCAGGCACTGTGCTAGGGACAAGGGGCACAGTCTATGGGATGGTCTCACAGCTACTTCAGTGCAGGAGGAATGTAGTCACATGACTGATGGTCAGTATCTGCTGGACAGTAATCACATGACCGATGAGTATGATGAAAGCGGGCTCACAGGGCACTATGGCAGCGTGCTGCCGGGGGCCTTGAGCCAGCCTCTGGGGAGAGGAGACCTCCCTGAGGAGATGAGACGTGAAATCTGCAACAGAGCAAAGAAGGCAGGAAACGGTGCTCCAGGCACCTGGAACCAGCTTCTTAAAAGCCCAGGACCATTGATGATTTTTGTCAAAGTGTTTTTGTAGCATGGAGGAAACAGAGTCAGATTCCAATGGATTAAATAGGTGGGGAAAAAAATGGGGTCAGACGTGTGTAGACGTCTCTTTGAAGTGAGAGAAGCAGGAGCCAAAGAATTTCAGGCCGATCATTGATATTTTTCTCTCTGAAATATGAAGCTGAGTAATCTACTTAGGTAGAATTTTGAAGAGAATTCTTCAAATGAATAAAGAAGAGTGAGAATTTTGAAGGGGCTTTGAAGAGACTGTCAAAGATTTAGGAGACAGGGGGAATGGAGCCGAGCAAGGATAAACAACAGAAGTGATGAGCAGTGTTAACTGGGGGGAGACCATGAATAGCATCAACCCACTCACTCAGAGGTGTGGCCTTAACCTTGTAAAGAACCAGTGAGTTTCCCAAATCAACCCCTAAGGCTCCCCCATTTTAGAACACTGGAGCGAGCCAACCAGTGACCTGAAATAGTCACCATGTATCTACTCTGCTGGGATAAGGTGGATTTATGTGGGTTGGTTAGTAGGACAAGCTTGTATCTTAATCTTGAGCCCTTAGAAATTCCCAGGAGAAATTCTCAAGAGAGCATTGATTAATACTGGATATCCCCCCGGAGTCAGAGAAACACTGTCTAGCGGCTCTAACACCCCATTGTCACAAGGAAGATTTGGTGAGTAGCGTCAGGTTTTAAGAAATGAAATGAGCACAAGAGGTGGGTGTTTTTAAAAGCTGGAGTCCAGCTAATTGAGAGGCAGAGCCCAAGGCCAAGCCTGATCTGACAGCAAAGTGTCAAAATGGGGCTTAAGTATAAGACTAACTTCTCCCATAGCGACTGGATTCTCAACAGAAAATTTTCATGTTACAAAGGTTTAGAATCGATCTGATTGTGGAGGGGGAAAGAATGAGTAATGTGAGATTTAATCAATCATCTTCTGTAGTTGGAAATGTCTTAATGTGATTTCAACTATAAGATCTTAATACTTAGGAGCCTGGGTGGGTATGGGAGAAAAGGGTCAGTATTTCATTCAAGAAACAGACACCCATTTAAGCTGGCTTAAAGGAAAAAAGAAACTAGAACTGGAGCTGGAATGACTATTATAGAGAGTCCCAAGAACCTTAAGTATAGCCAGCCCTCAAAAAAACCAGCCCTCAGAAAGTCGAGAGCCAAGATCACTCTCACCATCGCTCTGTTACCACATGGTCTCTTGTCTCTTTTTCTCTTTGAGAGGCCTTTCCCATTTTACAGCTTCTATAGAAAGAGCGGCTTCTCTGTTTATTCAGCATTCAATGGGTCAACACCTGACACTCCAGCCCCTGCCCTCCACCTTCCACTTACATCTTCCACTATCTGTGTCTCTTTGTTGAAATTCTCAAGTGAGAATCTGGTCACGGGCCAGCCAACGAGTGAGTCGAGTGTCTGACAGCAGTCCAGCCAGCCATAGCCAAAGGTGCGTGGGACTGACCCTTCCAGGGGCTGCGGGTGAAGCAGAATCTCTAGAAGGGACTATGAACATAGGCAGGCAGTAAGCATATCCAATACAACCAAGAAACCTGAATTCAGCTGTTCCAAAGGTGAGGGGAATCTAGCTCTTTTTAAGTGCCTCAGAAATCTCAACTTCCTGTGAGGAATTCATTTTTCCGTCGTTCACACTTAGCAGGCCTTCCAAGGCCTGTATTGGTAAGTCTCTAAGGAAGTGACGAATAGTTTTCTAAAGGAAAGCTTGCTTTTTCATAGGCAATTTAATTATATGACACCACTATAGGGAAGATCCTGACACTGGAGATTGATCCAAATTTCTTCTCAGAGACTAATTTCATCCTTGTCCTCAGAGCTCATTCCCCTGCTGCATGTGGACGCCCCCTTCCCTTCTCTTCAGGGAGTGAGCTCACTGCTCAGGAAGTGAAGCAGGTCTTCTGAAGTAATGGCCTTCAGGTCGGGGCCTGGGTGGCGGTTATTTTTAATTTTCTCAACATTATATTATTATATTTTTTCCACTGAATTTTCTTTATTTATTTATAACTTATGCACAATAAAATGCACAAATCTTAAAAATACAGATTGCTCACATTTCACATATATGCGTGTGTGCATATAAATGTGTGTGTATATGTATTTTTGTGTACGTGTGTGTAAATATAAATGTGTGTGTATCTCCATATCATGTAACAACCACTCAGCTCAAGATCTAAAGAACTTACTGGTTACTTTTCTACTAAATAACACTGACCCTAACCCTAAGCTAACTATTTTTTACTTTCTTTTTTTTTTCACTGTAGATTCGTTTTGCTTGGTCTTGAACATCATATAAATGGAATCTTACAGTATGCAGTCTTTCATGTCTTCTTTTGCTCAACGTAACATCATGGGATGCATCCATGTTGTCATTTTAGTAATTCCTTCCTTTTCATGGCTGAGTAGTCTTTCATTGTATAAACACGCACAGTTTATCCATCTTCCTGGTGATGGACACTTGCATTGTTTCTAAGTTTGGGCAAATAGGAATCAGACTGCTGTGAACTCTCCTGACCTAGTCTTTTGTAGACATAAGCACTCATTTCTTTGGGTAAATTCCTCAGAGTGGGACCACTGGGTCATAGGGGTGTCCATGTCTCATGTTGCTGGCCTGGGCAGTTCTTTGAAACATGACTCTAGAGTTCTCTCTTCCACTCACTCCCCCACTACCACCTGAAGACTGCCCCCTGCTTCTGCCATCAGGCCTGTTTCCTGACTTTCACTTTTCCCCCCACAGGACAAGAAGGGGTGGTCACCCCTCCTGGAGACTCACAACATAATGCAGACCCTACAGACTGCCAGATCTTTACACTCACCCCTCCCCCCACCACAAGGAAGCCAGTGACGAGGATCCAGCCCATCACAAGGACACCCAGGTGTCCCTTGCATTTTTTTCCGCCACGATGCCCCAGAGTCCACCTTAGGTTTCCATACAGACCTTTCCACCCTCCGACGTGCAACCACCGTTTTCAGATCCACCCATTTTTTTGGCCACACAGGCGCCTTCCTCCTCATTATCGTTATTTCCCCAGGAGACCACTCTGGAGAGGAAGTTCCTCTGAGGAAAGCCGGGCGAAGAGAGAGGCCCCAAACATACTGAAGGAAAAGAAGCCCATGATGCGGAGGGTAAAGCTGAGTGGTAGAGCACATGCACAGCATGCCTGAGTCCTGGCTTCAATCCCCAGTGCCTCCACTGAAAAAAAAAGAAGCCAGTGCCTCAGGAAGGATGAAGAAAGGATTTCTCTTTTCTTTTTCAAAACTAAAGCTGTTGGATTGGAAGATTAAGCACCTTAAACACCAGTGACTGGAAACTATTCTCCTTGTCAGCAGTGAAGATCCTGGTTTATAGGTTATTCATCTTTGCAAAATAGGAGCAGTAACTATGTTAGTCTTATCCCCAACTTCTCATGATCACGGGATTTTATGTAAGGAATGTTCTAAAGTGAGTGGTTCCAGTCATTTCTATCATCCTGAGATGCCAGAAGAATCAGCTCCATCTTCTAAAATAGAGTGAAGAGCATTTAAAAAGAGATTGTCATCAACCAAATGGAGATGTTAATGACACTTTTTCATAGTCACTGGAAAACTTACAGGACAAAGTGAACTTTAAAAGAAATTTTTTTAAAAACTGAAAGCTTTACTTTATTCTCTGCTTGACAGTGGTTATTTATTCGTTTTTAATTGAGGTATAATTAGCATAACATTATGTTAGATTCAGGTGTACAATGTAATGATTCAATATTTGTATATGTTGCAAAATGATCGCCACAGTAAGTCCAGTTAACATCTCTCACCTTACACAGTTACAAAAAAGCTTTTTCTTGTAATGAGAACTTTCACAATCCACTCAGTTTTCTGACAACAACAACAACAAAGAAATTACAAAGATTAAAACAAAACAAAGTAATGGGGAGTCTGACTATAGATAATACTTTAAAGATTTTATAAACTAAATTACCTAATCAAAAAACTCTTTTTTTAATCTGTAATATCTAAATCCATTTTTTAAGCAACCTGTGCAAATTAGTTTGATGAATGTCTCACTGTTTCTTCTGTTATCATCATTTGGATACCAGCTTAAATGATATACCTCCCCTAAAACTTTTAACATCATTCCAGGTTCAAAATTCCAAGTAAAAGTTTACCAGGGTGTTCTAGTAACTCTAGAAATCCACAGGCACAAATTCACCCAACTGGAGGAACCCAGTGTTCTGAGGATGCAGTGTAAGTAACAAGTCCCACAGACTGCACTCTGGTTGTTCCTTCAGCCATTCCGCAAAATACTGCCTCCTGTTTGCGCTACTCACCTTGCCTGTAAGGTTGGAACTTTGGTTTCTCATATGAGGTCAGTGTTTACACCTGTTCCTCCCAAGAACTACATGCAAAGATGCTGCTGCTGCTTCTACAAAGGAAAAGAAAAAAGAAAAGAAAAGGAACATAAAGACCTGAGGACACTGGGAATGCCTGGGAAATGAAAAGAGATATGAAATCATCATGTTCTCTTTTCTTGCTATATTGAAAGATAAAGAGAAAAAAGACACTTTCCCTCACTCACTTTATAGCAAATTTTCATTCTACGAACAGATGTTTGTTTTAAAATTATGATTAAATAAAACTTGTATCTTCTTTGAAGTCTTCATTAAGTAAAAAATTCTATATTTTGGAATAAACTTGCTCTCCCCTTCTTTTTGGTTAGTGGGGCATAATCAGAAAAGGGCCAACCTTGGGCAAACTTGAAGATGGATCAGTGCTGTATTTGAATCTCCCCCCATCCCTGGATCCCTCTTCACGACGGCTCACTCACCTCCCTCTGTTCACCAGCTGTTCAGCGCTCTGATTGCCCAAAACCAACCTGGCTCTGGCAGGGCTTTCTCTTCCCAAATGTTCAAACTTTTGTCATTCAAAACGGAACTGCTCTGGAATCCAGTCCCTGAAGGCCTTGCTAGGTGGTATATAAACCTCAGAAAAACTAAGACAAACGAAAGATGGAGTAATAGCTTCAGTGCATCTGTTACAGAAAGTGGACTATTCCTGGAGTGTTTCACAATGAGGGCCTTTTTAAAAATAACTCCAGGTAAAATTGCATCATTCCTCACCCTGGAACATGCATGGAGTTGCCTACGTGGGAAGCAGCCCTAAAAGCATATGCCTTTGTGACTTCGGGTTAATAAATTTTTCTTTTAAAATACATTGATACCCAGCAAGCTTTTTGCCTCAGAGGGATAGTTTTCAGGCATTAATATCTCAAAGGGAATTCGTTTATCACGTGTGTTCCTCTTAGCACACAGGTGGGACTGTCTGCTTTGGAAGCAATGGCAGTGTCTTGGGAGCACATGATCTTTTATGTATCTACTACAAACTTTTATTCACGCTTAAATGCATCTTTTGCCTGTGGCAGAAATAGCCTAGGCAAGCCTAAAGTTCTAATTATGCTAAAAAGGCAGAACCTGAATCAAACCCAAATTGAAAGACAGTTACAAAACAACTGCTCTGTAATCTTCAAAAAATGTAGCTATGGTAGACAAAGTTTGAAGGACATTAAAAAGACGTGGTAAATAAATGTCACATGATCCTGGAAGTGGGAAGGTAAGGGAGAAATGGCCAGAAAGGGTATTATTGGGACAACTGGCAGATTTTTATGTGAGCCATGTTTTAAGTAATCATTTTATATCCATGTTAAATTTTCTGAATTTGATGATTATGTAAAAGAACATCCTTATATAAAGATCTGAAGTATTTGAGGGTAATGAGTATGATTTCTGCAGCTAAGTCTTGAATAATTCAGGGACAAAAGGGGTGTGTGTGTGTGTATGTGTGTGTATGTGTGTGTTTGTGTGTGTGTGTGAGAGAGAGAGAGAGAAGGAGGGTGAGAGAGTAATAAAATGTGGCAAAATGTTTTTACAGTTGATGTATTTGGGTGAAAGGCATATAGGAGTTCTTTGTACCATTCCTGCAACTCTTTTTAGTTTGAAATTATTTCAAAATGAAAGTAAAAAGGCATTAGTGGAAACAACACAGGATTTAGTGACAGGGGTTTAGTTGTGAGGGAGGAAGTGGCAGTCTGGGGCCTCCGGGGACAGATGAGGGAGGTGACAGAGTTAGATGAGACTGGAGGGTAGGGGTATAAAAAGAAGGAATGTTAAAAAGAAGACTAGATCTTGGGGGAAATATCCTGGGAAAAGCTGCATTGAAAGTGCCCGCAGGCAGTCAGCGGGGAGGACAGCGCACAGCAGACCAGCTGTCCCCACTGCCTGCTGAGAAGGGACGCTGGACCTTGGAGGACACCGTGTCTATGTGGCCTTTAAAAGTATCTAAGTTTGAGACTGCACTGATTTGATGTGCACTGAAGATGAGATTAGATGTACTCTCTTTTCTTCTTCTTATTTTCCTTTCTCATTCTTATCTACAAAACAGAGACAGACTCACAGACACAGAAAACAAACTTATGGTTATGGGTGGGGAGGAAGGATACATTGGGAGTCCGAGATTTGCAGATACTAACTACTATATATAAAATAGATAAACAACAAGTTCACACTGTATAACATAGGGAACTACATTCAATATCTTGTGGTAACCTATAATGAAAAAGAATATGAAAAGGAATATATGTATGTATGTGTATGACTGAATGCACCAGAAATTGACACAACACTGTAAACTGACTATACTTCAATTTTTTAAAAAATCTCTTTTCAGTTTGTAACTCATATTTTTTCTTCACTGAGATAGTATGTGATTGAAAATTCTGAGCAAGGTGAAAATGCAATGATTTCTAAAGGAATTTTGTATGGTTTAAGTCATGCCGTATAAACATATCTTTTGGCTTTACTGTGTTTGTGGTCAATATTAATAAAGCAAAATTTGTGCTTACTATTATCTTTCCATAGTCACTGTAACAAGGAGAAGCAAATCATCTCTTATGATCACAGTAAAATGACTACAATATTTGGTAGCAAAGAGAATCCACATACACTTGCTAAGGTTAGATAATCTGTTGTAGCCTCAGTTTGAATGTGTCTTCATGCTTTTTAAATGATTCAGGTCTAGAGCCAATCTGTCAGCCAAAATCAGTTTGGGGATTAAAAGCGAAATCGTGGCGGGGCTGGGGGATGGGGAGGCTAGACCTTTACAAGATGTGGACTGTGAAAATTCAGGGAAGGATCTGAAAACCTTTATGATCATTAATAGTTGTTCCTGAGCTGCATCTTGAATGCGTAAAGTAATACCAGTGGCATTTTAGCATGTCCCTCTTCCTCTTAAATTTGACTTAAAAATATTTAAATCCCCAATACTTTTTGTCCTTGAGATTTTTCTGTCTTCTGGCTTCTTTTTTTTTTTTTTTTTAATGTTTAAAAATATGTTGGCATGATAGGCCAATTTTTAACTAGTGACTTGGACATGATACAATTGGAACTTAGAGTGTTAGTCATGCATGTACGGGGAAGTTCAAGTATGTTCTTGTGAAGTTGAAACTGTAGAAGTAGGTGCTTAAAAGTCCTTGTATGTTGCTCTGTATAGTAAGAACTACTCCTGTTACATCATGTACATAATAACTAATCATTTTCTTCCCCTTTACAGCATAAATCAAGGTTTGAGTTCTAGCCCCCCTGCCAAAAAAAAAAAGCCCACAAAAATTAATCTTGAATTTATCCGTGCCTTGAAAATAAGTTAAAAATAAAATCCTATTCCTACATCCCACACTACCACGAACCTTGTAATGATTCACACGTTGGTTACCCAGACTGGTTGAGCTGAGACTCAGACGTTCACTGATATTTGGGGAGGGTAATTTTTAACTGGGGGAGAAGGGGGAGTTTGGTTGGAAGTTTGGGTCTCAAGAGGAGAAACAGAAGGTGTAAGACGGCATGTACTTCCACAGCCACCACTTGGATTGAATTTGAGCCGAGTAGTCAGTGATGAGCATCAGAAGCTGATAAAGATGTTTTAAAAGAAACTTTAGGAGCTTCTGAACACAGCAGAGCTGCTTTGGGGCTGACGTGATAAAGTGTCACAAAACTTGAGAAGGGGGCGCTTCTCCCCACCTCTGCATGGAACTCACTCCTTCTCTGGAAAACAGCAGCTACTTGCGGAAGGTCAGGAGACATCAGTGTTCTCACATTAGGTGCTGTTTCGTCAGGGCTGCGGGGTTGGATGGAGCGCCTTCCAGGGCTTCGTGGGCAGCAGGTGTCAACAAGGGGCAGCCAAACCAGGAAGGAAGGCGCTGCAGGCTGTGTGGAGTCTGCTGCTGAATGATGGGTTTGTGGCCCATTCAGACACTGGGGTTTGCTAAGTTCCTGGTCAAATATGAAAAATTAAGAAATAGCCAACTTTCTCTGTAAATGTTACCCCATGGCATTTAGAAAAATCTTTTGAGGAGGTGTGTTAGTTTGCTTGGACTGCTTTCACAAAATACCACAGAGTGGGTGGCTTACACAATAGAAATTTATTTTCTCACAGTTCTGGAAGCTGAAAGTCCAAGATCAAGGCGTCGATATGATGGGTTTCCTCTGAGGCCTCTCTCCTGGGTTTGCAGACTGCTGCCCTCTTGCTGCCTCTTGGCGCAGTCTCCTCTCCATGCACGTGTTGCCCATGGTGTCTCTCCTGTGCATCCAGATTTTCTCTTCTTAATAAGGACACCAGCCAGATTGGATTAGGGCCCCCCACAATGGCCTCATTTTAACTTGAATCACTTCTTTAAAGGCCCTGTCTCCAATATATATCACATTCTGAGGTACTGGTGGTTAGGGCTTCAACATATGTATCTGAAGGGAATAAATTCAGCCCATAACAGGAAGGATCCAATTTTGATAGCAGTAACTACAAATTATCAAAAGATCTGCATAATCTGGAGAGAGCTGGCTCTGACTCTAAGGAAAACAGGGGTTACAAAGCTCAGATACTTTTATACATACAAAAAAATGAAGAAAACCACCACTTTCCTTTTTCAAGCACAGAGCATATTTGACTTATTTTTATAATAAAATGTAAGTAAATATCAGGTTCCTGTAGGAACCTCCAGGCTTTTCCTAAACAGTAGAATAGGTCAATTGTATCTCAGTAAAGTGGAGACCAAGGCGGGGAAGCAATATTTCACTGAAATACTACCCATAACAGTAAGCAGAAGGTTTCACATGTCTTTTACACGACCCCGCCTCCCCACGCCCCACACCAGCCTCTTCCTCTCTGACCTCACCTCACCCTCCTTTCCTCCCTTCTCACTCCGCTCCAGACACACGGCCCTCCTCGCTGTTCTCACGCAGACAAAGCTCACAGCCTCCTCAAGGCCTGTGCCCTGGTCGGTCCCTCTAGCTACAGTGGCCTTGCCCCAGATAATCCACATTACCCACATGGGTCCTTCTCTCATTTCTTACAGGACACTCATAAAATGCCACCTTTCAGTTCCTGGCCAACCTATCAAAATGTGCAGGCACGGATACCCACGGATACCCTCTTCCTATACCCAGCTTTTTTTTATCCCCTAGCATGAATCACATTCAGTCATTCTACATGTGTTCTTAGTTCCCTTTTTTATTATTTGTCCTTCATATCAGAAAGTAAACTCCCTAAAAACAGTGATTTGTGTCTATTGTGTTCATTCCTTTATCTTTAGGACTTAAAACAATACCTGCATATAGCAGGAACTCAATAAATATTTGTTAAATAAATGAACTTTCAAACCTCCTGGTATCTTAACCTTATTTGCTTCCAAATCAATTCCCACATCTCAGGGGAAGTCTCAGGAGTTTAAAATCTCCTAGAAGAAGAAGGAGAAGGAGGGGGAGGGGAGGGGAGAGGGAGAGGGAGAAGGAGAAGGAGAAGAACTTATATTGAGGAGAGAAAGGTAAGATACAAAAATCCCTGTCAAATAAAACACTATACTGGCCACTGGTGCATGCTTCCAACCTTCTTTGAGGAATTTTAACGTGTATCTTTCTCTTTTCAGCACAGATAAAGTTTCTCGCTTTCAGTAGTTTGTTAGAGAGTAGGTTAGAATGGTAACCAGAGACAGAGAATCCTCCAATTTAATTGCTCACTTAATTTTGTAATTTTTTTTCACACTTTTATTAGCAGCATCTATCACTTTTTTCAGAATCTGAGTCCTCTTTGTAAAATCTCTCCTCCAAGTCCAGGTCAGGACATACAGATTTCCTGGGAAGCCTGTTATTTAAGATGCCTCTTCAAACTGTTATTCTTTAAATATTCATTCAACAGACAAGGAGAAACTGATTTTCTGACAACAAATTTATGCACATCTTGGTTTATGTTCTAAATAGTAGATTTATTACTTGAATTTCTTTGGGAATCTATTTCACCACATTCATTCACTTGGAGGATTAGATGCCCACCCTCATTCAGAATAGAGGTAGATTTCATATAGTCATAGTAATATTGTATATAAAATGTGTTTTAAGCTTCTGTTTCCACACTGGCAAAGTATTGCTCCTTTTCTAGAGTTTCTTTTCAGTTTTCATTGGTATTATTTTTCAAATCCATATGTTGAGAGGTACACTGGGGACTTTAATTTTAGACACATCACAGATAACTAATTTTCCCTAATCAACATGCCCTGCACTTTTGCAAATTCAGAACTCCAGTGGACTGACTGACGACTTAACATACACATTAGCTGACTGATTTCAAGACTGGAAATGCGTCTGGGGCTGTTCCATCAGACTCCCTAGGCTACATTCCAATATAATCAAGAAAAATAGCCCTGCCAGTGTGGACTAATTTTCCAATCTCCATTCATTGTATCAACTTACATTTTGCTGCTTGCAAATCACACTTGAAAATCAATTCATTCCAAAGATGTGCAGCACTCTTTTTGGATTAGCACTCCTGGAAGTGGTCTGATCTGCCTTTCTGCCTCTCTGCCTTTGCCCATCTGCTCACATTTCATCTTGGTGAGGCAAATTTACTTTCATAATTCTCCAAGTTCTTTTTCTTTCATTCAGGATTCTCACTGAAGTCCACAGCTCCTCCTGGCCACCCCCAAGTTCCCACAGCCTATCCCTCCTCCAGCTACTGGTTCTGCCTTGCTGACCTCTGAGTCACCAGCCACCTGCTAACATCAGGAGAGCCCAGACACAATCACAGAGACAGAGGCCACGTGCAATGGGTCTCTTCTGCTCCCCTTAGGCACGTTCATAAACCCCTAGGACTGGACAGCTAGAGTGTTAACTATCAGTGTCCACCAGGGTGCCCCACTCCACTGCCGGCAACTTCTGACGGACCGTCTATTACAGTTCTTCCTTGCCACCGCTGAGGTTCAAATAGAGTAAGTTCTCCTTAACACTGGGCCCATAAAAACGGGCAAAGAAGACTGTTTAATGCAAGGACAGAATTCTTCACAGGTTTTAGCACTTTCCCCCTTGGGAAGGAATGTCTTACAGAGTGGCTCTTTACTGCCACCTCCCGGATTGCACTTGGCAATCCTGGGCGGAGCCAGAGGAGTAAGGTGTCATGCTACTGAAACAGATAAAAGGCCAGCTGCAGCAGCCCCCGCGCTCAGAACTTTCCTAAATAATTCCCGTCCACCCAAGCAGAGCTGACTTCTAAATCCCTCTACCCTAGAAGGGAGAAGTGCTTCTCTCTCATCAACATTTCCTCCCAAGGCCCAACAGAAGAAAGGGGAACTGATCACCTTACTGAAGAGGACAAGTGTAATTGAAAATACATTCTTCTGGCTGGGTTGCACTTCCCAGTTTAAAATAATTTTTGACCTACAGTATGCTTTGAGCCAAACTATATTATCTGAATCTGGTGTTTGCCTTTGTTTTCAGGAGGTAGGAAACACATCTGCAAAGGAAAATGTCCAACACTCAAGCTAAAATCTGCTCTACCGTTTTTTTAAGAACGTTAATATCCTTTAGCCACATAAGGAATCCAAATGACCAATAGATATGAAAAAAAGAAAAAATATATGAAAATATGTGTAACCTCAGTAGTAATGAAGAATACGTAAACTAAAGCAAGATAATTTTCACCCATTAGATTGGTCAACATGAAAATTAGTAGCAGCAGTATCTAATATAGTCCAGGTCTGGGGAAATAGACTTTCTCATACACTGTTGGCGGGAATGTAAATTGGTATGGCATTTTTGGAGGACAATTTGGCAGACTTAGTCAAAATCTAAAATGAAGCATAGCTTTTGCAGCTTTAAAAGGTCCATCTCTGGAGAACACTGTGACTATCTTGCCAGCATCTGTTCCACATCTACTTCCAAGTTTTTGGAAGCCAGGTGGTCCCATGGGTAGGCTGTCATTAACCTTAAACCAATCAGTACAATCCTGTTTCCTTTTGCTCATAATTAATTCAGACAAATGAATTTAACAGAGACCCAAGCCAATCAGTGGATACCATTCCCCTGGCTACAATGCTTGACCCCTGGTGAGCAGTGTCCAAATATGGCTTTTAGAGTAAAGTGAAGTTTTGTTTATGGCTGGAAAAACACACTTCCTCCACTGTAAGTGAATGAGGATGTAGGTAGCTCCAGGAGTCTAAGCTCCCAAAGTTTATATTATCTAAACAAACAAAAAATTTTAATTGATTCCAGATCTGAGAAATCATGACCATATATTTATTCCCGCAAACACCCATGCGCCTATCATTTATTAAGCGAGTAACACTGAGCAAATTTCTTAAACTTTCTAAGCCTGTGCCTTGTCTATAAAACATGAGTAACATTTCTACTTTCATAGGGTTATTATTAACTATTGTCACATAGAAATCACAGCACTAGATGGTGTGGAACAGAAAGAGATAAATAAGATGTGGTTCCTAGTCTTTAAGAGACACAGAAATTTTGGTGAGGGCAGTGATATTGGGTGTGGTTCTTCCCCGTGTACCTTCAGAATCTGGCCCTGACTCTTCCAGAGGGTCTAGGAGCAATTTAATAAACAGCTTTTCTACTTAAAAAGTATACAGTGGAAGAGATGGATAGGTAGGTATTCATGGAAGCAAAAGGAGGGATGATCCAAGGAAAAAGTCTAAAAGCAGATTCAGGAGGGAAGTAACCAATGGAAATGCTGTTGTCATGGGGTGGAGGGACAGTTTTAAATTCTAGCAGCAATGTTAATGGAGATCGCTTTCCAGACTTAGAGGCACTGAAATAAGTTGACATGAAAACCTGTTCTCTTGACTGATAGGAGATCCCACCCCGGTGTAGGAACAGGAAAACATGCTGAAATGAGACATTTTGGATTCATTTCCCTGATTCTTTCTTATTTAATTCATGTAAACCAACAATACCATTTCCACAATTTTGCTAGAACCTTCCTCACTTCTACAGGAGATAACCCTGCATGCCAAAGTAGAACAAGAAGGGATTAAAAAAGGTTATGCAATGGGGGGAAATAAAATTTCACCGAAAGCAAAGGAAAATGACATTTTGTGGATGGGTTTTTGTTTTGCTTTCAATCTCTCAGTATATAATACAGTCAGTGTCAGATAGCTACAAACATCTGTAAACACAAAGCTCTAAATCACAAGTCACATACAAGTGATGACAAATGATCTGTGGTAGGGCACTTCACAGAAAGACAGGGTAAGAAATAGATAAGCTGCATGTTAATTACATTTTCAAGTTACTTCATGTCTGAAACTATCAAGAGAGAAAATTAAGGCCATTTAAAAAGCAATACGAAAACGTAAGTTTTCATTCACATAGAAGAGTGTTAAGGGCCCACTTCTAATGCTGAAGCACAACACAGAGCAACAGATCCACTTAGTCCACGTCTCCAGGACTGGCCTTAAACCTCAGAAGCAGTGACGTTAGTGTTTCTAATGTTTCCAACAGTTCGGTGATATAGAGGAGGGCTTAGAAAACAAGTCAATCACATTTTTCAGTCTAGTGTGACTCATAATTTATTACAGATCCAGCCTTATACTGTAGTACAACTAAGGTAAAGGAACCAACAATGAGTCATATAAGAAAACACATCTTCTATAGTCCCATTTCTATAGGAAGGCAGCCATTGTAACCAAGCAAGGGATTCTCAGCCAGGAGAACCAGGTTCTAAGACTGAGTCTGTCACTTTTACCAGGTAGTCTTTACAGGACATGTTACTTTAGGATCAGGCTGCTTGTATCACTGGCTTTACAAGAAAATTAACTCGCTACCCTTATATCCAAAATTTCGAAAAGAGAATTTACAGATGGCTTCAAACTTATGGTTTAAAACTATACAGTGTTGTACACATTATTCATGGTCTCTTAATTAAATAAATGCAGATAAAAACCATATATGGAGCTCAGTAAGATATAATATTTATTAATTTTAAAAGATACATACACACATAGCAAGCTCATTTCCCCCAACCAGTACATACACATATTTCCTATTAGTAAGTGGCTTAATCATATCCTTGTAAAGTGAGACAAAGCAAAGTAACCTTAAACTGAGAAAAGGGATTCTTTTGCTTCAGTATCTATGGCTCCAATTTGCAAAATCTTCTTTTTCAAGGAGTTCTGCCAAGGTTCTAACCAGATATGGTTCTCAAGTCTCAACGTGGACTCACAGTAAATCATTTTTAGTTCTGTAATTCTAAAGTTCACAAAATGTTTTAGTAAACAAAAAATATCAAAAGCAAACACAGAAATGAGAAGGTAACTGATCTTAGACTCTCAGACAGTGAAGTGATATTTTCAGACTGATCTTAAATAAAAATAACATTGAAATAAACTGGAGAAACACTTGGCTTCTAAGTATTGCCTGCTTTCCATGCTGTACAGTCTGCTGGCAATATTTTTCAAAATAAAAATAAAACAATAGCATTTTAATATGAAGCCTATTACTACCTATACACTAATTTTGTTCAGTACATTAGCCGCACCAATCTAGTCAAACATCTGGTCAGAGGCTAAAGACAGAGTCTCAAAATCAAGGTGAAATTTTAGTTGAACCACCTATAGAATCCACATTGGAGCCCCTTATTTTGCCTCCTCTGGAATGTCCTTTTGAAGCTTGAGTGTCTAAAGTCAGAATTTCAGTATTAAGCTCCTTAGAGTAACAGAGAAAACTGCTAGTTAAATCTGGGGGCTAAGTTCTCCTCAAAGCCTTTTGGAAAAAATACACTGTTAATTGGTTAAGGCAAAATAAGTCCACACAGATTCTGGTCCCCTGAACAACCATTCTCTAAGATGATAAATGCAGAGCATGTCTTAAAACCCAGAAACCCAAAACCTGGAGTCCAGCTGGTTTAACTCTTCCATGTAAAAGTTGTGAACTAGTGCATTAGAAAAGATGTGTGGGCTGCAGGGAAATGATTTTGCACCTTGGTGAAAAGCTTTGGGGAAGGCTTAAGTGTCTGAGAAAACAGGAGACAGGAACATCTCTGGGTTCTGTGCAACACACCTTCAAGCTCTCAGGAGACAAGAGTGAAGTCCAAAACAGTGGGCATTCCCTCCCCAACGCCTTTTCAGCTGGAGACTTCCAGAGCAATTGGCCCACAGAAGAGTGATCAGCCCTAGTCAGTTGGTAACGCTGTTTCCATCTCCTAAGGTGTGTGTTCCTCTTTTTCCCATGAGAAGCACAGTACTCAGCTCCAAGGCAGACTTACAAAATTCTCTGTCCCCATTCTTGTTCCAGTAACGTTCCTACACATAGGAACATTAGCACCAGAATCTTACAAAACAGAGGACTACCCAATGCCAGAGTCATACTAGGTCATTAGAAATAAAAGGTTTCTTTGCAAAATTTGCATTAGTGTGGTTCTTAGAAGATCAGCAGAGAGGCCAGATTCCCACAATAACACTGATTAAACAACAATAATCACAGAAACCAAAGATACACATCTATCCATAGAGAGCAGTTACAAATCTCCTTAACACCTAGAAACAAGCAAGATTTTTAAATGTGTTTTACAGTTAAATTAGGGTAAGGAAAGTATTTTCTCTTACTGATCCTAGTTCTTTTCATTTTCTTCAACTGATTTTACTTTTTACCACCTACCTCCACCAAATCCACTCCCAAATAAATGTATACGTTTATACAGATAACACATGAGGTTCAATGTATAAATGACCTTCTAAATGCTTATCTCTTTCTCCCTTTTTTAAATCACTTTAAATATACAACCTACTAATAGTAAATATACATTCATGTAAACAAGAAACCTATCACTATTCTTCCATTGGCTATATCTTGAAATTGTATCAGTGGACTTGCAGGTGACGGGATGGGATAACAATTGGGAAGGGACAGTTGTTCGAGGTTCCTTTGAAACACTCAGAAGTCTGTCTTTTCTTCTCCTTCAAGGCCCTTCTCGGAAAATGCAGACAATTCAGAAGTAAATGCTCAAAATCATGCATCTCTTCTAGGATATCAGCACTTCTGCTGCAAAAGGATGTCATCTCAAGTGCTAGAGCAGCATCTAAAAGCAAGGGGGGATATTTGCCACCAGTTTACATAGAATCTCCCTAGAAATTGATTCCTACCTCACTTGCTTTCTCACGCTGTATATTGATAATATTGGTAAGTATTCCACAATCTAAGAAAACCTTAGATCATATGTATCAAAAACAAGATTTTAAAGGCCATCTTCAGCATAATTACCCACCAAAACTATCATGTGTAGCAAGACATTTCCTTTTATGTAAATAATGACTAATTTTGACAAAATAGATCGAAGTTTTATAGACCTTGCGGTTATACAGTATGTAAAATGAATGCATTGCAATGACTTCTACTAGGGCCTTGGAAGGGACCTGTAAACATGAGAAATTAAAACTTAAAATTTGTTTACTTCACAGCAAATTCATATTTGATGTCACAGACATTCAAAATGTGTTGTGGAGGTTAACAGATTAGTTTCAACAACACAGTTATGAGAATGCAGGTTTTTATTATCAACACATTTCACAGAGTTAATAAGATATGAAATTTTGAATGACTCGTCTGAGTCATTGTTTTTTAGTACTAAAAAGTTATATTTAAAAGGAAGGCAATCATTTGGTATAGCGCTAATCCCTCTTCACTGGGAAAAAAGATTACCAAGCAATCATTTAATCTCTCTTGCTTTACAAGCCCAAAGGGCAAAAGACTGATATGGGAGATAAGTATATATCCTTCTGAAGCACTTGCCACTCTAAATTCACATTACTGTATCTAACAAAATACAGGAGATCAGTTTAAAAGCAAGAGATGTAAACTCTATAAAAAGGGATTTCATCCCAGAGACAAATGCTACTTCTGTTTTTTTAAGTGGTACAACTCTTTGTCTATCAGGAGTTCTCATGGAATCAATCATTCCAGAATGTTTCAGCTGCAGAATTTGGTCTTCAACAAGCTACAAAATATTCCCCATGAAAAGTTACACAGCTTTAAGTGTGAGAAATCAGACCTACCCAGTTCAGAATCAAAATGACACTCAGTGGTGGTGTTCCATTCGAGGAAAATCAGCCTCCGAATCATCTGACGGGGGAGATCCTGATACCTAAAAGTTAATCATTGAGCATTACAGATTCACAGTAATTCTAAAAGTCCTACTCTCCCCAAATCCAAATTCTTGTTCTAGTATCAGATGATTAGAATCAACTATTTATAGCTCAGTTTGCTTACACAGAGGGAGATGAGGTAAGGGCTTCTTAATTTTTTACCCCTTTGTTGACACAGACATTAAAGAGATACTTCCGATGCCCCAGGGCAATGTACACTCACTACAAGCCATGTCTCCTACCTATTACCAAAAACAAAGCGAAACTCTTTGACAAAAATAACAAAAAAAAAAAAAACCCACAAAAAACAGGATTAAGGGAAAGAGTCAAAACTTGGAGATATAACCCTTCTCATGGGCGTGGGCTTCTAATTTTGTTAATTTTTTCAGTTCTGTGACTTTGCCCAAAGGCCAGCCCCATTCTCAGAGTAGTGAGGAAGTGCACAAAGCTAAACATCTGAAAGGAACCCCATCTTTGTAGACAGAGAAACCAGGAAAAGGAATCCGTGCAGGTTGAAATATGGGGGGAATTCTGGAGGGAGGAGAACTAGAGGAGAGCCTCTGATTCTGTGTAGAAACCCACAGAAGTCTCAGTCCAGTTCCTGAGGGATGCACGCACAGGACTGCTCCAAACAAGAGGCTTAGAGAACTGAATGAGACTTGAATCACCTTACAACCACTGAACTACACAAAGGCAGGACAGATGCAAACTAGGATTACAGAGACCTAGAGACTTGAGATTTAAACCACCTCTCACCGAAGGTAAGGCAAAAATTACAGTGTAAACAAAATTTGGGTGACTGCCTACTAAAACAAAATTTTCAACATTCTCCTGAGAATTATAACAAGACCCAGAGGCTACACAATACAACATTTACAACATCCGAAATACAATCCAAAAGTACTGGACATAAAAATATCCAGTAAAGTGTGATTAATTCTAAAGGGAAAAGCAATCAACAGATATCAATCCTGAGGTGGCTCAGATGTTATCAAAATTTGTGGGATGAAGAAAACAGTGCTTAGAGGAAAAAATGTGTAGCTATGCATGTAGGTACATAGCATGTGTAAGCATGCAGAGGGTGGGGACAAAGTCCACGGACTTTGCAATACTTTACTTACAAAACTCTGTCTTACAGACTGTTCCGGAAGGTACATAACAGACTTTTATAAACATGAAAATGTTTGTGTTATGTTCAGAAACAAAATGTAGTTTGATGTATCGATGGACACCATGAAGAAAGAGTGCAAGGCAGGTCGCAGCCTCTGCCAGAGGCCTTTTGCTTTCAGTCTTCAGTGGTTTCTCCTCCCACTTAGATTTTCCACACATAAGTGCGTATTATCTTGGCGTTAAATGTATTTTTTGCTACACCTACCTTCTCTTTTATCGTGTTTTAAATACAAATGGAAATTGAGCAAGTAAACTGAGAGTAAAAATGCAGAACCAGCTTATAAATATAAGAGGATTAGTTCAGAAGGACAAATAAAAATATTGAAGAAGTGTAAAGGCAGCCAAAGACTTTCTTCTACTACATGAAACAAGATTTCGTTATGTCAACCTTGCAAAGTGTTTTTGAACAATAGTGCACTTGTCACAAAGAGCAAGTGGAAAATTCTGCACCTTTAAAATCCACGCTGAATATAAACTTAGAAGCATACAAGGAATTTATTGAGACTCTGTAGTTCCTAAATGCAAAATCTGTGACAGCGATTAATCTTCACACAGCAGGAATTTGTTTAGCTTGGAGGGTGTTGCTACCAAAATTGGCAGCAAGAGATGAGGCAAAGCAACACAGGTCAATACTTGTTTTCAGTATCACTGGGCAACTGCCTCTGTAATTTGTCATCCTCAACAATACTGTTCCCCTTGTTTGCAGAGCTCTACAAAATTATTTAAGGGGTACCAGTAGGAAAAGGCATCCACATAGAGAAGGAGGCAACATACAGGGGTTGTGTATGAAATGGAAATACTTAAACAATAAAGCTGGGGAATTAAATCCCAAAACAAAAGTTGTCTAGCATCAAGCAAAGGTGAGAGATCTGTCTAAGGAGGTAAAGTGGAAGCTCAGCGACACATACCCCAAGCCTGCGGCTCGCTATGGACGGCTCAGGAGGTTAAAGCGTCTGCCAGCTTTCTTAGTGCTGTGACTGTGGGTGTAAAAGTAGCAGAAACGTACATACTCTGAAGAGATAAGAGAAATTACTTTTTTCTAGAGATGACTATTTGTAATAGAAAAATCTTTAGCACAGATAGAATGGATTGTCCTGGAGACAAGTGTCAAACAGACAACACATTTTTAACGAATAACAACAATTCCAGAGTTTCACTCTTTGAAAGATAGGTTGGTTATAACCTTGGTATTAATGGACTGAAATACTATAAACTACCATAAAGCCTACAGTTACATAAAAGCCATAGCTAGGCTATACAAACACACACACATCATTTTTTCATCTATAAAAAACTGATTGCTGTAGGCTGGGAGGTGTTTATGTAATAAAGGTGTTAAGTGCGATGAACCATAAAACAAAATTTAACAAGCAAAGTTTCATAGACCCCACTAACGAACCTGCCGAATCCTTAAGAGCAAACTCTCCCAAAGATATCTGAATAAGAAGTATGAGAGAGACCCAGGTTCCACGCAACCCACAGAGTATTTCTGTACCTGATGTAATGCGATACTGGGGGCGTGCAAGTCAATAGTGGCCAGAGAAGGAATTCGAGATTCTGAAAGATTTTTGTTCTCTCTCCTTATTAACCTGGAATTTCGAGCTAGGTAAAAATAACCATAAACACAGTGAGAAAATCAGACATTTTTGTTAGTTTTTCACATTCTGTATCTGTCCCTCAGGATGTACTTATTGTACCTAAGTCTGTACATATTTACATACTTAAATATGTAAAGTTACTATGAATTTTTACTTTCAAAATTCTATTAGTTTATTTAGTATACATTTTAAATACTGTAAACAAAAGGGCTGAAAAAGTAAAAGCATTAAAACATACCGATGCCTTCCAAGGCTCTTAGTTCAGGGAGATGATTATAGTTTAGCTCAGGCAAGCGGACATCTGTCTTTGAGTAGTCCCTTCTTTTCTTACTTGCCTGCAGCAGGGTCTTTTCACTAGCAACCTAATATCAGAATGGTTAACACAAATGAATTAGCTTCCGGGTAAGCTTGCCCCTTTTTGTAACTACTATGTTCATATCCTTAAATGTATGGAATTGAAAAGCCAAACTAATACAAAATTTCAAGAACATTATTAACATATAAAACAATTTCATCCAATTATTTCAAATCTTTTCCTCATTGAATTTATTAAAATTGCTAATAGGTGGACAGCTGGGTTGCTATGAGTTTCTCCCTCTCCCTCTGCCAACCTTCAGTGTAAGTCCTGTGAGCAGTAAAGGTTAGAAGGTGGGCATCAATGTCTTGGGCTCTCAGGCCAGCAAGGTCAGGCCTTAGGACACTTGCTGCGCGTTTCAGCACACAGTTGCTATTGCCACCTGAGTTTTGAATAGTCAAAGACAACAGTCATCTCATCGTGTATATCACATCTCCTACCTTGGTTTTCACCTTCCCAATAATAACCTTGTTACTCTCTTTTCTATAGTTAATTGTCTTTGCCTTACTCCTCAGAGTTAGCAAATGGTATTATCTTCCTAGAAATAGTTTATTAAGTAAAAAAATTGTAACTTCAGTTATTCTCCTGATCTTTCTTAGTATTATTACTTCATACTTGATAAAGCCTGAAAAAATAATAAAGAGAAGCCTAGTAGCACTTCAGTTCTGCACCTTTGTGAACTTGACATTTTCCCAACCTGCTTCATTTGAGAATCACAGAAACGCTATATTCATTTCCACATCTTCAAAACAGATGATACACAGAGAGACTACATGATTTGCCAAAACAAAAACCACTTATGTATAATGAAATCACATGTACATCCATGTATATACACATACATGTAGGTATACTGAAATATACACACAAAGACATCTAACAGTGTTAAGCCACTGAGGTTCTTGATGCCTCGAGTTTAACATCTGTGCATTCTGTCACTCTGCTTCTCAGAAAGTCTTCAGGAGTCCTATAGTGAGCTTTTAAGTTTCTTTCTTTTGGGTGTTTCTACTTGCTCTTTTAATAGAATAAGTGCTAAGCCTCTTGGTTCAAATCAGCTACAAAATAAAATAATTTAAAAAAAGCTCTCCACAAGTACAAAAAAATTAAAATAATGACTCCAAACTACTAGATTTATATATGCCAAGAATGACAAGTAAAATACGTAAGAGATATTTATAATAACATGTTTATTCACATCTCAGAATCAGGGCACAAAGCATGAGAAAGGGATATTGATATTCCACCAAGTTGAAAAAAGTTTAGGCTTAGCTCTGCCTCCATTAATCTTCACTAAGGAAAGACTCCAGTGGACCTTTCCCCACTAATCTTTACCTCCTTTCTTGATTGCCTGTTCCAAAGAAGGATAAACAGAAATAAGATCTACAATTATCAGCCAGCGTTGATTATGCAATGCCTAAAAGAAGGCGGATATCGATTCCAGAAAAATGGTATTGAGCCAGCTGTGAAAAGTTTTGCTGATCAAAATAATCTTCCAAAGCAGACCAAGAATGTAAAATGCAAAAATATCCACAAATGAACCAGTAAGGTATATCAAAAAGGAAAGTACTATGGGTACAGAAGTTACAGGTTAAGAACAATTAAAAGAAAAACAAATGTGATGCCTAAATCGTGGTAGATATGAAGAGAAGGCTGTATTTTTCAAATCTGAGGATAATGAGGGAGATAGAGAAGGGAAATTTGTGAGAAAAATACTCCTTTGGGAATACATCCATACCTTCCCCTCCCTGGCAGAAGAATCCATTCACCACCTTCCTTAAGCAGTTTCAACGCACTACACACTGTTCTAGTAATAGGGCAGAGCAGTAGGGGAAACAATAAGCACAAATCCCTTTCATGCAGTGAAGGAGGAAAAAAGCAAATTCTTTGGATTATCTGGGGAAAGAATGCTCTAAAATAGAAGAAACAGCAAGTGTAAATACCCACATGTGGGGGCGTGTTTGGCCATGTTCCAGGAATAACAAGGAAACCAATGTGGTTGGAATAGAGTGACCAAAAATGAGAGTAGCCAGGGTGGGGCAGAGGGATGGAGGGGGCAGGGGTGAGGCAAGGGACTAACGGGCTCTGTAAGCACTTCGGTCTTTACTCAGAGGTGAGAAGCCAATGGAGGGTTTTGAGTGAAAGACCAATAATGATTCAACTAAACTTTAAAAAGAAACGTACTAACAGCTATGTTGAACATAATAATGCTCTTCTGAACCTTCAAATCTCTGAAGCTTGTATGTGCTTCTGCTACTGCAATCTCACACTAGGTTCTGATTTGTTGATTCTGTACTAGACCATGACCTCCTTGAAAGAAAGACGGACTTATTCATCTCCAGTGTCTTACACATAATAGATAATCAATAAATATTTGTTAAATGAATAAATAGAATACTTCCACCAAAAACCTAGTGTGGGTGAGATGAGACAATTTGTCTTCTCACCTAATCTAAAAAAAGAACTGATTACTAAGCCTTAGGTTACAAAAATTTGCCATTACTAAAAAATTAAAACAGATGTCATTTTAATAGTAACTTATAGTTAGTCTTATATTTAAACTTCTGGACTTAAAAAACTCCATAAAACTTAAACTTTAAGACTTTCACATTTATGATGTTGACAGGCTGCGATGATATCTGCATCACTGACTTTCCACTTTATGATATGTCTCCAAATAAAATATTCAGTTCTTCACTATCATATTTAATATTAATAAAAATCTAGAAATAATGCTTGCTCTTCTGCTACTGAGAACAGTTCACTTACCGATGTGGTCACACTAATATTATAAATGCCTGATGGAGACTGTTTATTTGGTTTAACAAATGGAATACAATACTTCTTGGCTTTCTCATCCATTCTGTAACAAAAACAACAAAAATTTATATTAGGACCAGCAGTAATTTTTTTTTCAAGCCCAAAATCAAATGACCCAACACCACAGGATATGCAGTTTAATCAGAATTTAGTGCCTAGTCCTAAATGCTCATGGATCTGGTGAAACATTCTGTCCTTTTACCCCTACCCTCATGCCTCCCACCCAGCCTTCAACTCCAATAAACTACCCTCCTTTCAGGAAATTCCCAAAAGGAGCTTCTTTGTACTACCAAATGCCCACAGCCACACCAGGCGGCAACAGACCCTCAAAGCCAATTATCTCTTTTATTATGACAACATCCATTTGTGTTATTCGACAAGATAGCTGTAGATTCTCTTCACTTAAACAATACAAACCTATTTCCTGAGGACTCGGGTAAATTTTTTGATCAAATGCTAATAATTTTCATCACATGGGCCAAGAAGTCATTTGAAGCAGCAAACTGACGAGAATAAATAGCACCCAGAAGCCTGAGAGTAACAATACATGGGCCTGACTTGATAAATATTTGCAATTTAAGCAATATTTTGTTCTTATTTTCCTAACTCATACCTGTAACTCTGAACTCCTGGGATAGTCCCCATTCCGGAACTAACAGCGGGAGCCACTACAGAAAGGTTGTGTGTAAGTGGGGGAATTGCCGTGCCTGGATTCCTCATGTGGTCCACACTGCCATTGCTGCAATCTCGGAGGCTCGTGGAAGGCACTGTTTTGATGTGGCTTGTCACGTTGTTGTGGAGACAGCTGGCATTGGAAACTCGACTGACTTTTTCAACCTTTTCTCCATCCATTTTTGACCCTTTTATTTTAAACACTTTAGAATCCTTAATTTTGGGATCAGCATTGGAATCCTGACCATTAATAAAAATGTTAGTAATATTAATAATCTGAGGAGAATGAAAAATCACCTCTCCCTATAAAGTACTTGTCAACTAAAGCAGAATATCAGAGATACCACCTTTTTGTGCCCCTGTTTTTCTTATTCTACCCCTGGAATTAAAATAAAGCCCAGGATTCTCGGTCAGACATCTTATTTTGAATGAAAATGCAATTCATACTAGCCCTAAGATATGTACATTAGATTTAATGATATATACACATTATCAAATTTATATATATTACAGTGGGAAAAAAATGGAAGAGGACTCAAGCATGCTCGCTTTTGTTCTCATATATTTAGAGTCAGGGAACCACAAAATTCAGGGCTCTTTCTTCTTCGGGAAAAATGGGAGTGGGCTGGTGGTTGATTTGAATTATCTTACCAAGAACAGATTCTGGATAGCTTACCAACAAAAGTAAACTTCAAACAAATTAAATACCCAAATCTCAATTTTATGTTTTTTTTAGGGGGATGGTAATTAGGTTCACTTATTTATTTACTTATTTATTTTTTAGAGGAGATACTGGGGATTTAATCCAGGACCTTGTGCATGCGAGGCATGTAGTCTGCCACTTGAGCTATAGCCTCTTTCCTCAAATTTCAATTTTTAAATGCTCTACTTTATATAAAATTCTAAAGATGATATTTTCCCTCCTATCATTTAAGGGAAAAAAATGGCATGTGTGTGTATTGTGTCCATGTGTTTGCATACGGGTGTGCACACACATGTCTAAATGCTCTTGGATAGTGCAGTTTCCTGACAAGCCCTCTTCCAGAGGCTGGTGCACAGGCTGGTACACAGTAGGCACTCAGTGCCTACAGAGAAAATACATTTTTAAAACTAAGCTAAAAGTTAACTTGTTAACCACTCAGGAAACTTTTAAAATTTTTGTTATTCGCCCCCCACCCAAATTTAAGGATATATTACATTTAAAATTTAATATGCATTAAAACATGGAAATTTACCTGTACCACAAGTGTTTTTCTCTCTTCGCCTAAGGAATCATCTTTTTCCTTTTCCTTTTTTCTGCTTTGGGATTTTTTAGATAAAGAAATGTTTCTGGCATCTTTCTGTACTTTTAACTGTAGTTCCTGAGAAAACCTACATAAAAAGACATTTGTCATGCTCCATATCACTAATTATCAGAGAAATGCAAATCAAAACTACAATGAGGTATCACCTCACACCAGTCAGAATGGCCATCATTCAAAAATCCACAAATGACAAATGCTGGAGAGGCTGTGGAGAAAGGGGAACCCTCCTACACTGCTGGTGGGAATGCAGTTTGGTGCAGCCACTATGGAAAACAGTGTGGAGATTCCTCAAAAGACTAGGAATAGACTTACCATATGACCCAGGAATCCCACTCCTGGGCTTGTATCCAGAAGGAAATCTACTTCAGGATGACACCTGCACCCCAATGTTCATAGCAGCACTATTTACAATAGCCAAAACATGGAAACAGCCTAAATGTCCATCAACAAGTGACTGGATAAAGAAGAAGTGGTATATGTACTCAGCCATAAAACCGACAACATAATGCCATATACTACTCAGCCATAAAAACCCGACAACATAATGCCATTTGCAGCAACATGGATGCTCCTGGAGAATGTCATTCTAAGTGAAGTAAGCCAGAAAGAGAAAGAAAAATACCATATGAGATCGCTCATATGTGGAATCTAAAAAACAAAAACAAAACAAACAAACAAACAAAAACAAAGCGTAAATAAAGGACAGAAATAGACTCACAGACTGAGAATACAGACTTGTGGTTACCAGGGGGGTGGAGGGTGGGAAGGGATAGACTGGGATTTCAAAATTGTAGAATAGACTACACTGTATAGCACAGGGAAATATACACAAAATGTTATGATAACTCACAGAGAAAAAAATGTGACAATGAGTGTGTATATGTCCATGAATAACTGAAAAATTGTGCTGAACACTGGAATTTGACACAACATTGTAAAATGATTATAAATCAATAAAAAATGTTAAAAAAAAGACATTTGTCAATAAAGTAAGATTGTATGAGACAGATAAATCTAGAAAAAATTAGTTTTCAAGATACTTAATTTTTTAATTGGGTATTAAACTAGACTATGTTATTTAAAATAAGAAATGAGGTCATCTGCAGACTCCTGGGGATCCTTGAGAAACTTTCAGGAGGTTCACGAGGTCAAAGCTCTTTTAATCTTAATACAAAGATTACTTCTTTTTTGCCATGCTAACATTTGCGCTGATGGTATAAAAAGCAATGGTGGGTAAAGCTGCAGGGGCTGAAGAAGTGCAAGAACTGAAGCAACGGCACCAAACTTTGCTAGCAGTTTTTGTATTCTTCATAGCCACACACCCTCAGTTTAAGAAAAAAAAAGACAGGTTCATTTAAGAATGTCCCTGATGAAGCAGCAAAGAAAAAAGTATTTGTTTTATTAAATCTAAACCCTTGAACATATCTTTTTTTTCACATTCTGTGTGACAAAATGGGAATATGTATAAAGCACTTCTGCTACGAATCAAAGTGCAATGGCTGTCTTAAGAAAAGCTCTTGTGTGATTGGTTGAGCTACAAACTAAAATAGCCACTTTTTTCATGGAACAACATTTTTATTTAAAAACCTATTTAAAAATTTATTATTATTATTATTCAGACTCAGGGTATTCAGCAGATATTTCCTTTCCAAAAAATGAACAAAGGAGCTTGTCACTTCAAGGAAAACAACTGATAATATTTGCATCAATGCTAAAATTCTAATTTCTATCCAAAATTAGAATTGTTTAACTTGTATCCACTACCATGAACTTAGCAGATTCCCAATACTGAAGACTTTTAAGAAAGAACGTGACTTTTTAACATCGTATAATGAAATAATGTCAACATTTTAAAACTCTGCATAACTTAGCAAAATAATATTTTCCAAATGACTAATGCATGATGCTATAAAAGCATGCATGAGTAAAAGATCTATTCAAAGTGCAAGACAGACAAGTGGATTTTAATGTAACAGAGTAAGAGAAGTTCATTGACACGGTTTCAGATTCCACAACACAACCAACATTTAAGAAGCTACCACTGTCAAGTTTTGGAGTAGTACCAAAGTGTTGGTATAAAATCAAAGAAGAATACCGATAGTGATCTAAAAGGGCTATTAAAATACTCTTCGATTTTCCAACTACACATTTGTGTGAGGCCTGAGTTTCTCCACATATTTCAACCAAAACAACATATCACAACTAATTGAATGCAGAAGCCAATATGAGAACTAGCTATCTTTTATTAAGCTAGATATTAAATATTTTAGCAAAAATATAAAGCAATGTCATTGCCACTCATCTCACTAGTTTTTGTTTTGTCAGCTGCACTGATGCCAGCAGCTGGAACAGAACAGGAGACCATGCCAGCAGCTCTGGCACCCACAGGTTTGGCACATCAAGGTCTCCTGCACATCAGTAGTGCCAGCAGTGTCAGGACTGGGCGTGGTATGAGTTCAGCAGCAATAGGAGACGGCACCTTTGCAAATGCATCAGCACCCAAGATAATGGCATCACACAGCTGGTGGCAACGTAGAGATCAGTGACCTGAGTGGCAGATGTCACCACAGGGAGACAGAAAGAAAAGCATGAAGGGACTGCGTCATGAAAACCAAGAGCCTTAATTTAGTGAATGCAGGGGGACCACTCCTAGGAATGCATTATCGCTAAGGGTAGGATGGTAAATATTTGAGATCCTGTAATAGCCAGTGGATAGAGAAATAAGAGAAATCCTGTTTGTTACTGTTATGTACTGTTATGGAGGCCTTACTTTAAGTCCAGATTGGTGTGATCTAGAAAATACAGTCAGTACTATACCTCTCAGCAAATCCATCCACACGAAAGAAATCATGGTGCAGGAGCTCAGCACAGAAGGGCCTTTTGTCCGGGTCAATGTGTAAGCATTTCTGGGAAACCAAGGAATACATACAGTTCATACCAAAGAAAAACTGCCTACATTCACATTTCTAAATATAGAAAAATAGAACATTCCTCTTCACAGTCAATAAATTTTAAACAGCTGTAACAAGTGATAAAAAATAAAGCACAAATCTAGACAGTGACCACCAATGATTGTTAATATCATAAAAAGAAAGGCCACCAGACGTTCAGTGTCTCTGGACAGGAATATACCAACCTCTTATGAAACAGTCTTGCCAAATTTGAACCTGATTCTGATCAAGCTATACTATGAGTTTATATGAAATACAGGACACAGAGGAAACATATTAAACTATACTATATGGAAAATTCTAAGGGACAAATAACCTATTTTCTTCAACAAATAAATGGCAAAGTTTAAACAAACAAAAAAAGAGAGTGAGAAAGATTAAGAAGAGCTTGTAAATTAAGAATCTTGAAGGACATATTAACCAATTGTGATCTCTAGACTTCAGTGTGATTCTTAATTCAAACTATATAAACAAATTACGAAAAAGTTAATGAAATTTTGAGTATTGATTAGACACTTTATGACATTAAGGAATTTTTGTGAATTTTTCAAATTTAAAGCACTTGCAGAATGGAAAGGAAACAATCTACTCTGTGCTTATTACTGCGCTGGATACTTTACATAGATGATTTTGTTTTATCTATGTTCTCTCATTTTATTATAGATTTTACTATATCTTGTTCTGATTCATTGGAGCCATCACTGTCAGTAAAAATAGAAGCTTTAAATGAACAAGAAAACTTTACAAATTATCTAAGGTATTTATTAGTGAAATAATATAATATCTGGGATTTGCTTCAAAATTCTCCCAAAAAAACAAAAGTTGATGAGGGTGCACATAGATGAAAGATTGTCAACAGATTATTAATTGTTGTAGCTAGACGACTAGTTTGTGAGGGTTCATTATATAACTGTTTTCTCTACATTCCTTTCTAGGTTTGAAATTTTCTATAACATTTAAAAAGTTATATGATTCTACCATGGGGACATTAAATTGGACAGTAGTTTTACCTTTATTCCCTTTAAATCTCCTTGCAGACAGATCATAAAGCTAATCTCAATAAAAAATATTTGCATCTGTTAGAAGATTAGGTAGAAAACTAGAAATGTATTATTCTAAGAACTTGTTATATAATTAGTTATAAGCTTACTAAGCTTTTTTTAAATGAATTATTTCAGGAATTAAAAAAGAAAAAGTATCTTGGGCAAATGCTAAGTGACCCTGCTGTTTTAGAGATACTTATTTTATCAATGCTTTATGATAATCCTAACTCAAGAATTTTTGAGCTAGTAACTCCAAAAGGTCCATATTTAGAGATAATTTGATCAAGTGAGAGTTTCCCCAATATCCTTCTCAACCAAATACAAGGCAAAGGTGATGATTATTTAATAATTAGCTTCAGTGAATCTAGTGGTTAAGGAAAAAGCCCCTTTTTAACAGTACACTACAGGTCATGATCCTACACCCTAGACTTTAACATTTTCCTACTTCTTCACCATTCTTTTTATTTTCTTATCCTATTTTTCTTCTCTTTTCCACTTACACATGGCCTGCAGTTTAAATGTTAAACATTAAAAACATGAGGATGTTTTCACACTTAACTAGGTAACACTAAATGGTTTCTCAAAACAAGCAAAAATATCAGGCCTATATCTCTGAAGGCCCCCCGACCCCCCCATCCCCACCAAATTAACCTCTTTCTTCTCTCTCTTTTTTTTTTTTTTTTTTTTGGTTTGATTTCTTTGGTGGGGAGAGTTAATTAGGTTTATTTATTTATTCGTTTATTTTTAATGAAGGTACTGGGGATTGAACCCAGGACCTTGTGCATGCTAAGTATGCGCTCTACCACTTGAGCTATACCCTCCCCCAACCTCTTTCTTAATGTACAAACATTTAAATCAAAGGAAATTATTGACCTAAAAGGTCAACTAGACAAGAAAAAAAGAAGAGAAAATCAAATCTCCATAAAGTAAATTCCTTGTCAGAGAGTGAAAAGAGAAAGGTATGATTACCTTTGCCAAATCTATCGCAACTTGAGAGAGCTTGGGATAGCGTCTTTCAAGAGGTTCCGTTTCCTTGATTTCAGGCAACCTGACTCCCGCAAACACAGGATTTTTATAAAACAGCTCCTGATGTCTTGGAATTAGATTACCTGGCAGTGAGAACGGCACACATCTCTGTCATTCTGCATCATGAGATGGGTGGTGTGGAGTAGGGATAAGAGTGGGACACAGCTCAAGGAGGTGGGGCTTTCAGCATGCAAAACCCACCCAAGACAGGGCTCTTACTGTGGTGGTGTCTGTCAGTCTTTATAGGGGCTTTGACATAAGTCAACTCAAAGGAAACTAACATTCTTATCTCAACACACTCATTTAGTAGAAAACTTCACACGCCACTATGCATAGAACTGAATACACAAGAAAGCATAGGAAAAGGATAGGTTAAAAAAAATTTATAATTGTTCAGATTGTAAGTGCCAGCACTTCATTTCTCATAACAAAGCATAAAGTGCTGACCAAAACTCAAAATATTAATAGTCATATAATCAGAATCTACTCTAGGTAAATAAGTCCCACCCTTTAAGAATCTGATTTTTGGTCAACTGACTATTCCTGTATCTAAGGTCTGACTTGAGCACTTTTATCTTTTTTCTCAACTTGAATACATAATCTAATATAAAATATATTTGAAAATTCTACTGTAAGGAACCATCATACTGTTTATTGAATTTCTAACCTGTAAACTAAAAATCTAAGAGATAAATAACCCCCAAGTAATTTCCCATTATTTCCATTTTCTAAGCTTCATCACCCAACAGAAAGTTGATACTTCAACAAATGTAAGAAGCCTTTGATAGCCTGGCTTTGAAATCCTGTCCAAAGCACAAACAACAAAAGTCATAACTGCAGCAAGATTAAGCTACCTTGGAAGTCTCTGGGTCTCAATTTGAAGGTGAGAATGAGGGTGATATTCATATGACACCAACAGCTTGCTGACCCAGAGATAATATGATCATTTGTATTCTCTCTACATGTGATTTACTGAATGTAAAAGTGCAGAGAGAATAGACGTTTGTTCTCTTCTTTAGAGGGGAGTTGGGCAGGGGGGCAGGTGAGAGCATGATTAGGGCCATATGTCAGACAAATGAAAGCCACACTGAGAATGAATGAATGAATGTATATATGTAGAAAGAGATAGATGAGGTTTCCTATTTGCTTCCTACATCCACTCAAAACACCAATCGTCTTCAATGTACCAACAGCTTATTAAATCAATACAAACAAACAAAAACATAGGGAGGAAAAGTCACTAAAATTTAAAATGCACATGCATCATCTTACCTAAACACATTGTAATATGATACAGCTGATCAATGTCAGAATCTCCAGGGAACAGGGGCTCCCCCGTGAGCATTTCAGTCACCAGACAGCCAACGGCCCACACGTCCACAGCCCTGAAAGAAAAGCAATGTGGTAGAAAATCTGGCATCTTAGTGTGTTTACTGTGGCTGCATCTGTTCTGTACATTACTACTTGGTATTCCTGGCACTGAGAACGGTAATAGTAAACTTTAAATTATCCCTAAAAACACATCTCCCTCTAAACGTAAAGTACTAACCTCCAATTTTACCTAAATCAGTTTTCTAGAAACTTCAATCATGTGACACAGGAAAGAAAAGGCTTCCGAAGAGTCAAAACAGTTATTAAGTGTACTTTATTCTGGAAATAAGCTTTTTGGGTTGCCATTCAGAGGCTATTCACTCTTTGTTTACAAGTAATTTGAACAAGGTTCATCAGTCTCTTCCCCTGCACGCTGAGAACAGCATGCCGGAAGGAGGCGGTTGTTTGGGACACATACAGCAAGGAGAACTGAACGCTAGGAGGGAGAAAATAGAATTCGTCTTTGAAGAATTCATTTACAAAGATAATTTATGTGTTTAAAACGTTTCACTTAGTTCTGTTTCTATCCCCCACCCGTGCCCACCCTACCTTGCCTAATTTCAACAGTGTCAGACATATCCAATCAATGTTACCTCTCTTTACAAGTGATAAATATATCTATTCTTAACTTGCTATTAAAAAACAGACTACTTACTCACCTTGATTTCCTTACCTTTAAAATAATTATACTCACACCAACCTGTTTCACAAGAATGTTTAAAGGCAGAGCACCAAAGACAGTTACAAATCACTTTATAAAGTTCCCTAAACTGAAAACTTTCTTTCAGCATTAGAGGAGTCTTTTTATCACAGTAAAAACATATTACATCTTATCAAGAAGAGAGAGTTAAATCCGCCCTCCCCACCCTGCAGCTTGCTCATGTCTTACTTGCCATACTTGACGTCACCAACCAACAGCTCTGGAGCTCTGTACCATCGGGTTGCCACGTAATCAGTATAAACCTCCCCAGGTGCTGCCAGTGTCCGCGCAAATCCAAAATCACACAACTTGACAACTCCAGACTGGGAGACTAATATATTCTCTGGCTTTATATCTCTATGTATGATCTAAGGCAAAAAGCAGAGCATGACATATATTGGTACATCAAGTTAAACAAATTAATTATCTTTTTGAGCATCTGTCATGTGCAGGGCACTGTTTTTATCCCTATAATGAATACAAATAAAAGCATATAAAATTGTCCCTGGCTTTAAAGAACCTGGGACCTAGTTGAGCAGGAAATAACATTTATGTTTGAAATTGTATTTAAACAATCAAAGACATCAGACGAAATATATATTATTAATTACCAAATCGATTACTCTGATAATGACTGCTCTGAAGACTAAGAGAGTGAAACTACCATTGAAGACTGTGGTGGTCAGGGAAAGCTTTTGTGGAAAAGGATGGGCTCCAAGTAGGTCTTTAACACTAGTGTGACCTGGATAAAAATGTAGAAATGAAAGGGCAATCCAAGTGAAGGCAACAAAAAGAGCAACAGAGTGAAGACGGAACAGATCAGGAGATTCCAGGGAAACGTCTTTTCTGGAGTAAAGGGTAAGTACTAGGGAGAAAGGCTGCCTCAGCTGCCAGCCTGGGAAGTCTGAGCTTGCGTCCAGGCCATGGGAACCCATGGAAGTGACATGACCCATATGGGGCTGAATAAACAAGATGTTGGCCTGTTTATACAGGCTAAAGCACAGAAAGAGGGACTAGAAGCAGGGAGAAGCGCAGTGGGACCACTACGAGGGGATAAGGGCCTGAATTAGTCTGGTGCACAAAGGAACGGAAAGGAAGAGATACAGTTTAGAAATACTTTAAGTCAAGAATCAATAGAACTTAGGAATTAATCTCAGATATTTTACTGAAACGTGGGAATCTAAAAGAATGGTGGTTCCATAACCAAAAACAGAAAAGTTTAGGAAAGTTTAGTTTTGATGAAGAATAATGAGTAGTTTAGTTTTATTATGGGCTTTAGTAGGCAGATTTCTGAGCACCCAAGTGGAGGCATCATCAGGCAATTATAAACATAAAGAGAGTAAAACAAGGTCAGTTGGGTAAGATTTCTGCAGAGAGACTATAGAAGGAGAGAACAGGACACTGGAAGACAATACTAAAAATTCCAGAGCTAGACAAAACAAATTATTAGGCATAATTCCCTACTACAAGTAAACTGTATTTTGAAAAAGTTTTTAAATATATTTATTTTCAACTCTTTCAGAGGACCAGCACCCTAATTGGCATTGCTGAGCGTTTTGCACAGGCTAGCAATTTCTATTACATATAGACAACCTGGTGAGGTCACAGGGCCAGCCCCACATCTACCATTAGCATTTGTTGCTTTTATAATCACACAAAAAGTATCATTAAAATATTTTGTAAAACTGGCAGAATCAATGTGTTATCTGGTATATACTTAGTAAGTGCCATTTTACCAGAGCAGCTTCTATATGATTTTCAAAGGATATAAAATCATTGTGATAGACAACAGGGTAAAAGCGGGGATTTTCACACTTCACAACTAGGCAAGAGAATCTGAACTAACAAGTAAGTGGATCCCTGGGCGAATGCACTTGTCAAAACTCACCACTTAAAGTTAGTGCATTTCACTCAGTAAATGTTACCGCAGGGGAAAAAAAATTCTGCAAACAAATTAAACTATTAAAGTTTTAGAGCTGAAGTGTACTGGTGTCTGCAATTGACTTTCAAGTTAAGTAAATAAGACAGATTAACAAATAGATAAATGAATGAATAGATGAATAAATACATCATAAAATAAATGTAGCAAAATGTTACTAAGTATAGAATTCAGGTGGCAGGTATGTGGTTGTTTACTGTATACTCTTCCAACTTTTTGATTTTTTTAAATACTTACTTAAACTAAATACTTACGTTGTGACTGTGACAAAATCCAATTCCACTGATAATCTGAAACAAATACTTTCGAACTACTTGGTAGTCTAGTCCATTTGGAAAGAGCTCCAAGTCGTCAAGAACTGTATGGTCAACAAATTCAAAGACTAGGTACCATCGCTTTTTTTTCTTACATACTTCCAACAGATTCACCAGATTTTCATGCCTCAGTTGCTGTTATTAAAAAATGCAAAATAATTTTTACAAGATCAAATTACTAGCAATCAGTCACAGTCTAAAATAGATCTTAGCATAAAAAAAATCTAAATAAAATGCATAAACAGGACAAATTATAAAACTATATTCTGGTTTTTATAGTCAAAAGACCATAGTGCTCCATTCTCTTCTCAGAGAACACAATAAAAGCCAATGAGAAAAAGATCTTTGATGAAACTAAGCAGGATCTATGACCCCCACCTACAACAAATGAGGTGGCCCCATCAAGGTGGTACCACACAGGAGTCCAGGAAGATACCAAGAGTCATCTGTGGCTACAAAGCTGGCAGAGCAGAGTTGGTGACATACCCTGAAGAGAAAAACAACAAAAACAAAAAACCTTCTTTGATGTAATGGGAACAGGGTTCACAGACTGTCAGTGAAAGCATCCCTAGAACTGAATGGCACCAAGGAACAGCAGGGGAGGGGAGTCTGAATAATCACACAGAAACTCATTTGCTGAAGCAATCTGTCAGTGAAGCCAAACGAAAGGCAAAACAATTCATTATGAACAAGCTTGCAACTACAAGTTTCAGAGAAATTAAGAATAACATAAGTCAGTCCCACACTCAGGCTTGTATTGTAAGAAACATCATTGTGAACCACAGTGGATTCCTGCCAGCCTGGAACAAGATCACATCTTCTCCTGAAAGCGAACCTCCTACAAACAGCTGGTCCAGGAAGGGCTCACTTCTCTGTAAGATAAGAAACAATCAAAAGGGAACCAATCCAGGATCTATTCACAGATACTGAAGAAAAGAGAAGGAAACACAAATGGCAGATAACACTCAGCAGAAAATGTTGCCACATTTTTTAAAGAGGAAGAAACTACTAGAATATAGTCCTCAAAATCCTTAAGAAAAGAAACTTTATACCCAATGAAATTGTCATTCAACAACAAAGACAACAGAGAAAAATTTCTGAACATAAATTCATTAGGGCAGGATAAGTCTTATATGAATGTGGGTACCATAGTTACAAAATAGAAAATGAATATTTAGAACCTAACAATATACAAATGATATTAGTAACAAACTTAGGAGAAAGAAGACAAGATGCAAATAAAATAAGAGTATGTATGCTGATTTTCTTGTCAATGGGTCAAAACTGTATTTTTCACCTGAAATTCTTAACAAATTTAGGAGAAAGAAGACAAGATGCAAACAAAAGAGAATATATATGCTGATTTTCTTGTCATGGGTTAAAACTGTATTTTTGACCTGAAATTTTTAATTATAAGGTCTAATTATAGGTTTAATGGTAAGCATAAAATAAATAAGATATCTTCTAAAGTCAGATGGTGGATTAATGGGAAAGAGGAGGAAACAGAAATACAATAATCACTTTACAAAGGATTATGTATATTATATAACACTAAAGTTATAAAGTATAAAATAAGGCCTTTCCATATTAGCAAAGGAAACACATTCAATGTTTAGAAAGGAATTCAGAGGCTAAATAGAAAAATATTTTTTAAGTAGCAACATAATGTTATAAATAATAATAACTAACATTTACATAGTGTTTACTATGTTCTATGGACTATTATAAACACAAAAACTCTATAACATTGGTGCAATTATTATCCTGTTTTACAGAAGAGGAAGAAATCAAAGCACACAGAAGTTAAACTTGTTCAAGGTCACACAGCAATAACTGATAGAGGAGGATTAGAACCCAAGAATCTTGGCCTCTGTCTTTTCCTGAAAACATTTCAGTTTTGTTCAGTTCCTCCTTCATGTCCGGAACATCCAACTTATAAACCAGAAGTGCAGCTGACTTGTGTGCAAAATATTTAGATGTCTTATTCTTAACACCTAAGCTATTCTGACTCTAGAGGGGAAAAAAAGAAAACTAAAATCAAACTTATCTGTTACATTATAATTATAAATGGACTAAACTTAGCTATTAAAGCAAAAGATTCCAGATTGGATCACAAAGCGCTTTCCAAATATATTACTGGTTAAGTGAATTAAAGTATATCCATATAATGAAATAAAATGCAGCAGTTAAAAAGAACAAGGCAGTTTTATGTCCACTGGTATGCAATAATCACTAAGATATATTAAGTGGAGAAAAGCAAGATGCAGGTCAGTGTGTAGGGTATGCTGCCATTTGATATGTGCACACCTACTGCTCCGTATATACCCGTAAGTCTGTATATGAAAATAAGTTCTCTGATGGGTATATTTACTTATGAAAGGTGTATACACACACACACACACACACACACACACACACACACACACACACTTAGGTATGCTTATATATAAGTGAAATGACAGCAATGATACAAGAGACAGGAAGAAAGAATTAGGACTATTTTGTTATTATAAGTTACTCATACTACCTGTGAAGTGGCATAGTGTTGTCTGAAAGTGGACTTGGATTAGTTGTAAATGTACTTTGCAAACTGTAGGGCAACTACCTAAAAGATATTTTGAAAGAAGTATAACTGATATGCTAAGAAAGAAGAGAAAATTAGGTTATATTAAAATGCTGAATTACAACCACAAAAAGGCAGAAAGAGTAGAAGACAAAAATAGTAACAAAGAACAAGGGCAACAAATTGAAAACGGTAACAAATATGATAGACAGTAATCCAACTATACCAACAGTAACTCCGAATGTCAGTAATCTAAGTGCACCAATTAAAAGACAAAAACTGTCAGACTGGATCAAAACATACTCCAAATACATGTTGTCTATAAGAAACCCACTTTAAATATAAAGACACATAGAAATTTAAAGCAATTGGATGGAGAAACTATATCATACTAAGACTAATCAAAAGAAAGCAGGAGTAGCTATGTCAATTTCAGACAGGACAGACTTCAAAGTAAGAAAAGTTATTAGGGATACAGAAGGACATAACATAATGATAAAGGGGTCAGTTCTCCAAGAAGGCATAACAATTCTAACATGTATGTGCCTAAGAAGAGAGAATCAAGCTATATGAAACAAAAACTGATAGAACCACAGGGAGAAATAATGAATCCACTGTCATAATTGGAAACTTCAACATTCCTCTCTCAGAAATAGACAGAAATCATAAGGCCATAGATGAATTCAGCAACAGCATCAGACAACTGGATATAATTGACATCTATAGACTACTTCATCAAACAACAGCAGAAATAACGTTTTTCTCAAGCTCATATGGAGTAGTCACCAAGATCAACCACATTGTGGGACACAGAACACATCTCAACAAATTTAAAAGACTAGAAATCATGCAGTGTCTGCTGTCAGGCCGAATGGAATTAAATTGGAAATCAATAACATAAAGATAATTGGAAAATCTCTAAATATGTGGAGATTGAACAAGATTAAATTAAAACACAGACCACCAGTTCCACATTCTGCCCCTGCCCCTCTCCCTCTATCTGTCCACTTATATTTTTAAAAGCAGATGACTGCCACATTTGGTAATGGCAGGCGAGGTAACTCAGACCAACCCTCTTATTGAGAATTTGTAAAAAGTTGGACAAAATATCTTAAAATCTTCTTAAACATAAAGAAGATTTAAGAAGATGGTGAGGAATTACTGGGCCAAAACCAAGAAGAGGAGGACTCAGAAACAATCTCGGGACTCAAAGCTGATTTTGCAGTGAATAAAGTGACAGATTTGAAACTGAGCTTGGATTTTTGTGGCCTCTTGGGACTAAGAGGGAAAGAAAAGTCATATCTAAATGACTTGCAAAGGTGGGTTCTCTGAGAAATCAGCCCTAAAAGTAGTATCTACTCTGCATTTGCTATTTTTTTAAAATATCCTTTGGATTCCTTTCACCCCTCTTAGTAATTAACCACCTTTACTAGTTAACAATTATTTACATTAAAATGTTCCCTGTCCTGGCAGAGGCACACTACCAGCCCAGGACCTCCTTAATTTTAAAGTTCTTTGCTTACAGTATCATTTTCTTGTGTTCTTCATTATTATTTGTATTGGATATTGTTTTTGGAAATTTAGTTGCAGAAATATTTTGAGGCTAAGATAGTTATCTTCCTCCAGAGAAGATACAAATTTGCTTCTGCCATGTGCATGGGATGCTCCCAGTCTAATATGCTAATCCAAATTCAAACTATTTATAGACTTTTTAGAAATTAACACAGGCAATAACAGCTAATAAACTGAGCTATTAATCATAAAAAAATTAATACAGGCATATCAAGAGATAAGACTTGATCAAAAACCAAGAGAAAAAACAGACAATGGAAATAAATACATGGGAGATCTAGAGAATAGTTATTGGATACAGACTTCAGAAGAAAAGCCTGTAATTTCAATAGTCAAAAAAGCAGAATAGAGAGTTTGGTAGCAAACTGGAAACTATAAGAAAAAAGTCTAATGGAAATACTAGAGCAGAAAAATACACCTTTAATTAAGAAGCCAGTGGTTGAATTTAACAGTAGATTAGATACAGCTGAAACAGAACAGCTGAATTGGAGGACAGGTCAAAAGAAAATCTGTTGAAGTAAAGAAAAATAAACAGATGAAAACACAGAAAAGAGTATAGGAGACATATGGGGAAGGTCTAATATATGAAACAATTCTTAAATGGAGAAGAGAAAGAATGGGACAGTAGCAATATGTGCAACAATAATAGCTGAGCATTTTCTAAAAGTGACAAATGACATTATTTTACAGACACAAGAGTCATAAAATCCAAGCAAGATAAATACAAAGGAACCCAGACCTTGGTGCATTATTGTAAAACTGATGAAAGCCAAAATCAAAGAGAAAGCTTAACTGCATCCAGAAGAAAAATAGACACACTAAGGAATGTCCGATCTTTCAATAGAAGCAATGAAAGCCAGAGGAACAGTGAAATGATGTCTTGAACATACTGAGTAATGCCGACTTAGAATTCTATATCCTTGAAAATAATCTTTTAAACAGAAAGTAAAGACTTTTTTTTTTAAAGACAAACACAAATGGACAGTATTCCTTACCAGCAGATCTGCTTTAAAGAAAATAAAGGATATGTTTTAAGTACAAGGAAAATGATTCCAGTTGGAAGCCCAGAAACAGGAATAATTGGTAAGTAATGGAAGGGGTATTGGGTATTTATTCAAAAGGAATAAAATCTTACATAGTACATACTCACATCACAGGGCAATCGTGTCAAAAGCAAATAACCAGGGAGGAAAGCCTAGAAACTGTCCACATGTTTGGAAATCAAGGAAAATGAGGAAATACTTTGAACTGCTAATCAAAATTTCTCAGATACACAGCTGTCCTTAGACGGAAGGTTATAGCCTTAAATGCATATATGAGGGAAAAAAAACCCTAAAAGTTAAAGAAATAAGGTTAGAAAAAGAACTGTAAAATAAACCCACCCCAAATCAGTATAAGGTATAAAATACTGAAGAGCAAAAATTAATGAAATAGAAAAGAAATATACAATATGGAAGATCAACAAAGCCAAACATTGGTTCTTTCTAAAAATAAATAAAATTGATAAATTTCTGGTTCTTCTGGTTCAACTGGGAGTTAACAGAGCAGGCCTGAGACTCTTACCCTTAGAAATCTTGCAAAGTGAATCCTTGGCTGTACCCGGAAACTTGGATTTCAAGAGGGTTCCCTTCATTTCCAGAACAGATAAAGTAGCTCACTGTGCAAACAATATGGTTTATACTGAAAACCTGCGTTTCTTCTGACAGTCTGGAATTTCTACATTAGCCAGGCAGAGGGTGCCTGTGTAACCAGCCCCTGATAAAAAAAACTCTGGGCACTGAGTCTCCAGTGAATTCCCTTGGTAGACAATATTTTACACATGTTGTCATAGCTCATTGCTGGAAGAAACAGTGCATCCCGCGTGACTCCACTGGAAGCTTTTGACAGGTTTCCTCTAGAGTTCACCCCATGTGCCTTTTCCCTTTGCTGATTTTGCTTTATGTCCTTTCACTATGATAAATCATAGCCTAGAGTACAACTATATGCTAAGTGCTGTGAGCCTTCCTAGTGAATCATCGAAACTGGGGGTGGTTTTCGGAACCCCTAAAACAGTTGTTGCTGTATAGACAGATAGAGGATGGATAGATAGATAGATAGATAGATAGACAGACAGACAGGCAGGCAGGCATAGAGAAAAGCAACAAATACTTCTAAAATCATGTTTATATTCATGAGATAAAAGAATATGCATATGCAATCTTATTTGTTTTTTGCCAAAAAAATTATACTTTAAATCTAGTTATGGAAACAAAAGAAATATAAAAACAGAATTTTTTTTCTAAAAATAATGGTCAATCAAGAAACAACTCATTTTTTTCAATTCAATATATATATTTACTTACCTTTAGTAACTTGATTTCTCGCATAGCAATCTTTTTAACCATTTTGTCATCATCACTTTCTAAGAACTTCTTGATGGCCACAATTCTTCCACTATCCTTATTCCTACACTTCATTACCATTCCATAGCTCCCTTCTCCAACCAGTCCTAGGTTCTCATATTTTTCCATTTTAATTGAAAACCAGTAGGAATTTTTCTTGCTGTAAAAACCAAAACATAGAATCAATTATGTTGAGTATATTAGTTTCCTCCACCCTCCCAAACTGATTCTTGCCCACCTGTTTTTCATATTAGGGCAGTCACTGCATTGCATCAATTGCTGCCCTGTGTATTGTTCTGCATATAAATTATGTTTTCCAAATATTCACATATATTTCATAATAGACAAGGCAAATGGAATTGAAGCCATTAACTTTAACTTAATAAATGTCATGTTAATGAAATTTCAATATATTTTTAAAGATAAAGCAATACTTGAACTATTATACAAAACAATTACAGTTTACTTTAGAAAAACACAATTCCTTTTCACTCAAAGGTGAAAAAGGCACAAGTGAATTTGGTTTTAGTGAAGACAAAATTTATTTTTTTACATCAGGTTTAAAAGATCAAAATTGAGGCTCTTTATGCACTTTCTGGTCAATTGGGAAAATATTTGTTCACAAAAAGATTACTCACCAAGTTAACACTAACAACTTTTGATAAACTATTTTTCTTTACTTTTCTCACCATAGTAATTAAATTTCTATATTGAACATATAAAATAACAATGACATCACAGTATATAAGCATATTTTTAAAAATTAAATATCAGTATCAAATACAGTTATTTCAAAAATCCTTTTAATGATTAATCACTACAAGTCTGATTATTTGAATTTTGTGTTTAGAATTCTTTTACATGCCATTATATGGCATTTTCTCAATAAAGGCAATCCTAATGAAATCTGTCTCACTTTACTAATGATTGGTGACAGTCCAGCAATCATTCCACTACATATTTTGGATCAAAAAGAAACTTCAACCAAATACAGTTAGATCTCAATTCATAAGGTTTGATTGCCATGAAATATAAAAACTAATAAACTACAACTTCAAAGTTAAATTTATTTTTAATCTGATTTTGAAATTAAATCCCAGAAGCAAAGAATGAAAAATATGGCTGTTAATCCCAACGTGGTTCTAAAAGTTTGGGGAGGGGAAAAAAAGTCTTTTGGTAACTATATATTTGAATGAAGATTCATAGTTGAATTTTTCTTAACCTGACAATATAAAAACACTCATTCATAAAACTTGGACAGGAAAAAAAATCTTGCCATCAGTTGTGTACTTGTCAACACCAACTCCAATGATTTCATTATTTTACTACCAGTTTTTATAGTAAGTTCTACTATAAACTGTTTATAGTGTCCCTGACACTAACTCTCCATATATTTGACATTTTAACTTCCATTTAAACTCTATTAACTATTTTTAAATAAAATGTCAATGTTTAAAAAAAAAAAAACTCAATGTAATTCTGTCTCTCTTTTCCTTAATTTTTTTTTTCCTTCCACTAAGACAACATATTTTATTAAGGACTAGACTTTTAGGCTTATCATACCAAGGACAAAAATAGCTGGAATCTATAACCTGGATCATTTAAAAATATTAGTAGCTATGTCCTCAGTATTTGAAAATGCAATGTGAACAAAATTAAAATTACCTTAAGCAGGTCTAAGAGAGTCTGAAGAATGTCACAAGCTAACATTCTGCCAGTTGACTACTCCAAGTGTGTTCTCCAATCCAACTGCATGTTTGGTCACACCTGTTTTTTCAAGTGGCACTGCCCACAAATACCTTAAAAGTATCACAGCTTAAAAAGCCTCTTGTTTCCTGAAACAGTTACTCATGAACTGTAACTCCTCATGCCTTCTACTCCTGAATTAAGGGTAATACAAACTAAAAGGAAACCTGGCCAATTGTAATGCGGTAGTTCTGGATGTGGGCCATGTGAGCATATGGTTCTCATACCAATAATTTAGATAATAAAAAATAATGCTGTTTTTTTTTTATTTTGTTAAAGACAGACTGAGATCTATTACATAGTAAAGAATGAGATAATAGAAGCTTTAAAAAGTATTATACTTACTGTTGCTTTTAAATCCTTTCGCGTGGAAAGACCCAAAGGTTTTCAACTTGGGAACAAATTTCAGGTGAAATGCATCTCGCTCGCAGGTCTAAAAGATGCTGACTAGCAAACTAGCAATTCTACTGTTGTAGTGATTTCTTCTGCGGGAACAGTCACGGGTCCCAGGTGAAGCAGGCAGGGAGGCAGATTGGCCTCGACCCTGCCGCAAGCTCACACTCCGGAGGACCGCGGGCCGCATGCTGCCGTCGTCAAGGCAACGACCTCACTCTGTCCCCAACCATAGGCACAAAGTCTCCAGAGAGATACGACCGGGGTTAAAATGCGTCCACGGCAGGCACAACACCTGTTAAGGCCAAGGCCTGTCGGGATAATAGCTGGGGTGAGAGGGCACCGCCTCCCAGCTTGTACGGTGCCCAGTCCCAGGAGTCTGCGAATCTGCTCGGCTCTCGCTAGCCCTGGGCCAAGGCGTTGGCCACCGAGCTGCAAGGGGGCGGGTCCTCACCCTCCCAGGCCCGCCCTGAGTGCGCCAAACTTCCCGTGTTCTGATTGGCCGGGCCCTGTCGTCACGAGCTGTGATTGGCTTAGTGCCAACCACCCTGCCGGTTCACCTGGGGCCCTGCTCAGGTTCTCATCACTGATGCGCAGACGCCAGCATTAGCACACAGCTTCGCTTTCAAGTAAGGAAGCACCTTTCGCCGGGAGGCCTCTCCTTATGTCTGAGGCCAAGAGGAGATTCTAGTGCTCAGGGAAAGGCTCAAAGTGGTGGTGATGGTTTTATAGGATTGGGAGAAAATGAGAGGGGAAGACTGTGCAAAGAACGCGATGAAGCGTTCCTTAAGCTTCCCCGCTGGGCCGGGGAGTGGGCTCCTCACACGAGAAGGTTCTGGCCCGACCGCGATTCGACGCTTCCTTTCCCGTCCGTCCGGGCAGTGGAGCCAGTCTGGGCCAAGTAGGAGATGAGGGTGACAGTCTAAGAGGTGATGATAAGTAGGCGAGGCAAGGTGAAAGTAGTAGGTGACAACAGAACTGACTTTAGGAGGGACTTGGGGAAGACGGCCTAGGCACTGAACATGAGGGAGACACTTTGGAGATAATGGAAGGAGACGAGAGAATGTGAAAGAAATGAGAGAAAAAGGGCTAGGATAGGTGGGGAACTAGCACACATGAGCAACACTTTGGTCTTTTGACAGCCAAATTTGGGTGCAATTGCAGGGTGCGATGTTTAAGGCAGAGACTAACTCAGTCCATGACCAGGCAAGACTGGTAGGTCAGAATCATGCACATACTGAAATCACACAAGAAACAGGGCTTTCTTCATTTTCAAGGAATTTGAGGGTTACACCATACCCCTGCAGTGAAGAGACCTTAAGCACTCAATTATTTTCACATCAAATTATGAAAACTAAACATTTTATAATAGTATTTGGTTTCCGTAATACCTTGATCCAGTTAAAAGTGCCCTGGATAGCAGATACTTATACCTATAGTCAATATTAAGGTATTAATTCCTTCTTGTATACAAAGAAATAAACATTCTGGTTTTTAAACAAACTTTTGTGAGTTTGCTTAGAATGAATTAATCTTCCAGTGCTTGATCACCTTGGTCAAGCTGCTTAAAATCTAGTTCCTGAAACTAATGAGGACCAGACCTGAGACCTGGCTATGGAAAGAATATAATTCTTCAGTCAATACAAGGTGTAATTAGCTCTATCCTTAGCTGTGACCAAGTGGAGGGAGCTATGCCCCGTTTTGTTACCTCTGTAGGCTAATCTGATGAACTTCTTTCGTATGAGAAGCAGATTCCCTTTAAAGTGGCAAATCCAGGTTTTGTTGGGCCTGAAGCTTGAGAACAAGAATGCAAAAATATTTTACTTTTGTAACTTAACAAAAATATTCAACAACATAAACATTTTTAAGGCACCTTTAAGCAAGAGGCCCTGAAGCTTAAAATAACCTGTTTATATCCCACAGGCAACCAAAAGTTTATCCTTTGGTGACTAGGTAATGCTGGAGAAAACAATTTCTTAAGAATTGAGCTTGAAAGCCAACTGTAAAGGAGACATAGGGTATTCAAGAATTAAACATCCTGGGCAAAGTCATCTACGTGTTTGCTGAAGAGGAGGCAGCATTACGCAGAAGCAGGATTGGGTTATTGTTATTTTTTCTTTTTAAACAGGAAAATCTTTGTAAGGAAGAAGAATGGAGAGAGAAGCTTTAAAGAGGCAAAAAAAAAAAAAAGGAATAATTAATGAAAAACCAAGAAAAGCAGTGAAGAGGAGGTAATAAAATATGAAAAGGGCCTAGCCTTGAAGAGGTTTAGAGGAAAGAGGAAAAACAGGAAAACGTAGGACAAACACATTAGCTGGCTTAGATCTTCTCAGTTAAAAAATAAAAACCTTCATTTCTGCACACACACACAAAAAGATAATGGTGAGATTGAGGCTCGAGGGTTTGTGAGCAGAAATTCTATGAAAGAAGACATTTTGATCTGAAAGGAATACAAAACAGTAAAATATGCCCACTTGAGCCTGGACACCATGAATTTACAGTGAAACCAGCTGACTCTGTTTCATAGGACTTGGTATCCTCAGGGTCAAGAATGGAGAAAATAGATGTTATACATAAGCTGCTTAGAGAACTGGTAGTGCAAGGAGATTAAACAAAGAAGAAATCAAGGATGATGGAGAAAGTACCACGGAAATGGTCTGCCACAGGTTCCAGCTAGATAGGAAGACAAATTATGACAGAAGTTAGCTTAATAAACTGAAAATAGAGGCGCTGAGAAAATGGAAGTCTTCATAGGCATAAAAAGTAAGTCTAAAGGGAGTGAAATAGAAAAAGTTTCTGTCAAAGAAAGCAATTTGTGAATTTAAGACCTTGGAAATGGTACAAGATGATGATGATCAGTTCTAAAGGGTGGATTGTTTGGCTGTTCCTTTGGGTAGCTGAAGTTTATTGAAAAAATGTCATTGACTTGAATTCAAAAAAAACTTGAAGTTACTGTATGAAAAGCCATACTTTTCCAGAAAAATCATAACATGAACTACTGCCCAAGTGGGACAATAGAGGAAGAGGTTGAAAGGCACCTTTTAATGACTAAAGAAAGTGAAATGCTCTAAAAATCTAAAGAAAACACTATGGAAGTGCATGAAATTGGAAACAAGAGGACAACTTGAGAGATGGCAAAGAAACAGATTAAAAAGAGACTAAGGACCATATGAAGCAGCAATTCCATTCCTAGGGATATACCCAAGAAAAATGAAATGAAGCATATGTTCACACAAAAACCTGTACATGAATGTTCATAGCAGTACTAATATTCATATAAATTGATATTCTTAATAGCCAAAAAGTGAAACTCAAATGTCCATCAACCAGTGAATAGTGTGCTATATCCATACAATGGAATATTATTCAGCCATAAAAAGGTACAAAATATTCATAGACACTAAACCACAGATGGGTCTTGAAAACATTATACTAAGTGAAACCTTACTTTTTGTAGTCTGAAGATTTTATGGCCCTTCTATTCACTTGGGACTCAATTGAAGTGATGCCTGTGATCAATCGTGGGCCCTAAGTGAAAGATGGTTTGTTTCTTTTTTTTAATTTTGGGGCAATAATCTGACCCAAGCACATTGTTTTGAGATGTCAAAATATGTAGAGAATGACTGTTGCCAAGAGTTATTTAACAGAGATGATTGCTAAAGTGAGGAAGAGAACTGGGCTACTGTAAGGGCTCAGTCCTTAGCCTCTTCTTTTGTACACTCTCCTCCTAGATGATCTCATCTAACCCAATAGCTGCAAAGACCTATTCTGACCAGTCATAGCATGGAGCTCTCCTCAGAATTCCCAAATCATACTATCTGACATTCCTTCTTGGATATCTATTGGCATAATAAACTTAACATGGATAAAAGAGAACTGTTGACTTTCCCTTCACATTTCACTCCTGCTCCTCTATCTCAATAGAATATTGCCTTCTACCCAAGTTGCATAAAAATCCCAGGAGTCATCCTTGAATCCCTTCTTTCCTTCACATTCAAAATCCAATCCATAAAAAAGTCTTGTAGGTTGTATCTCAGATTATCTAATTAAGACCGTTCATCATTGTCTTCACTGCTACAACCCTAATCCAAGCCACCATCACCATCACCCAACATCTCTTCCTGACAGGCTCCTCACTAATTCAGATCACATCACTTTCTTGCCCAGATCCTTACAATCCCACTTTGAGTAAAATCCAAAATACACAGCTGTCCTCGATTTAGCTGTTACCTACCTCTTGGTATCATCTGCTTATTATTATGGCCACAATGGCATCAATGCCCTTGAACACAAGCCAATTCCAAACACAGGGCCTCTGCACTTGTTCTATTTGGAATGCTCTTCCTTTAGATCTTCTCAAGGCTGCTTTCTCCTCATTTCAGGTATCAAGTGGTCTTGAGACTTTTCATTACCACCCTCTGTAATGATTAAGAACAGCCTCAAGTCCAGTCACTATTTCATCCTCTACTAGTCCTACACCCGATTAGCCACATGCTATTGGAAAAGCAGCTAACTCCACTGTGCCTGAGATAACTCTTCTGTAAAATAGTCCTCCTCCCCTTAGGATTACTGTTGAGACTAATGAGTCGTATTATGCCCAGGACTAATCAAGACTGAAACCACTTATATTTGTTGCTTCCCCGCCTCAAAAAATATAAGCTCCCTGAGGGTGGGCTGTACCTGGTGTATTGCCAGCCAGCACCCAGGGAGGTTTCTGGCATATGTTAGATGCTAATACCCACACACTGCTAAACAAGTCTTTCTTCTTTCACACATCTCGGCTGCTAATATTTAAAGTGCCTGCTTTGAAACATCACTCTCCTGTTAAGTCAATCACCCAACTGAAATGTCTCACACCTGTTTTCTGAGTCACTATACTCATCACCATATGCCAGGCAGAGCTTTGCTTTTACCTCTCCAAGCTTTAGTTCACCAACTTAAAAACAAAAAGTAAGAACTTAGTAGGGTTATCAGATTAAGATATCACATATATAAAATGACAGATCCTCAAAAAGTATTCTTTTTTCTCAGCTCTGAACAGTATTTGACACCATTTGATTTCTGTTCTAAGTCTTTACTCTGCCTCATTACTTAATGCTTGTACTTCCTGAATGTAGTAGTTCCTGATTAAGGGATCCTTAATTTTAGGCCTGCTAATGCTGGAGGCTGTGATTTTCCAATTTCCTAAAATGAAGTGAGGATAAAAATGCATTGCATTCAAAGTTTAAATTTTTAGTGCTTACAACCCATTTTCTAAAATTATTCATCCTTTAAAGAAGATCAACACTTTTAGTTAATTTAGTATTTCAAATCCTTTCATGCTAGTTTGACTACAATAACCCTTCTGAGCCTCAGTCTCCTTGAGTGTAAAATAGGTAACTATACCTTACTTGGCCTAAGTATTACATCAGATGTAAAGCTACCAGCAATGTGACTCATAGTCTACCCTCAAATATTGTAGAACTCATTTTAAAGATAAGAATGGATGTAAAGATAACTACTTTCCTGGTTACACTATTTTAAGTGGAAGTATCTACTTTTCATTGATTTGTATCTTTATGCTAACTATTCAGTCATTTTCAGTTCCTTTCAGATACCTGAATTCAGTTGCCGAAAAATAACCTAAATTTTATTTCCCTCCCTCAGATATAATATTCTTGAATTATCACAGTAGCCTCCTGTTTGCATTCTTGGTCCTCCTGCCATCAATCCTCTACATGGCTTCATGTTGCAATTAAGAAAATATCCAAATAAACTCCTTACATGGGCTGACTACATGATCTAGTCCCAACATCTCTACTTCACCTCTTACCATTTTTCCACCCCTTGACCCAATTCCACCCATCCCAGCTTCTTCTCATCACCCTCTAAGCCTTTCCAATTTTGGAGGCTTTACACTAGCTAGTCCCTCTAACTGGAGTGCTCCTATGTTCCATGTCATCTCTAGGTGACTGGGGAACACCTCTCTAAAGCTGCCACTCAGTTGCTCTGTACTATCTTATTTTACACAGCATTTACAACTACTCTTCTTCATTGTCAAGTACATAAGCTCAGAGGGAGCCCTGCAGACTTATCTTGCTCATGGATCCTCAACATCAAGAAAAGTGCCTGGCACACAAGAGGTGCTCAATAAACACTCGATACACTGTTAAATGGTTTGTCTTCATTAAAGCAACGTTTAATAGTATAAAGAAGCACACACACACATGCCAAGATACTTTTAAGGATCACCTATGGGTTAGATTGTGGGAGTTCATTCTTCTGCATTATCTGTACTCTCTATATAATGTGCATAGAATGTTTGTGTGTGTGTGTAGTAAAATATACATAAAACTTACCATTCTATACAGTTTTTAAAAAGGCAAGTTGTCAAGATTCCATACCCTCCTACATAGCCTTATCTTTTCAGGTCTAGTTCACACCAAAATCCATTAACGGTTTCACAGCACTCTTGCCTCCTCGTCATGAAAGCCTGTTTTTTTAACTTGTGTTTCACATATCATGTTACTTTTCCAACTATGCAAGTTAAAATTTTGAATTCTCTGATACCAACTTCTTCCTCACCAAGACCTGGCCATTTTATTTTACTCCCCAGGTCTTTCAAATTCTTTAGGCTTCTACCATCACCACTCAAGTACAAGCTAGTACAACCACTCTATCATAGCTCTTGACTAAAATACTTTAGCATCCTTTCACCTATTTACTCATTGCTTCTTCAATCCTTCAATTTGTTTACTCTGTAGCCAGAGAGATTTCAAAATAGAATTATCTTCCTGCCACTCACCAAAACCTTCAAATTCCTATTGTCCTTGGGATAAAGATCAACCTCCTTAAGGCCAACAAGGCCCCATAGCTACCTTGTTAAATATGCACCCACTCGTTCTCTCCAAAGTTTCAATCCTTTTAAACCTGAGAGCAGTAAATCTTGTTTATTTCATCATTTATCAACAGTACCTAGAAGAGTGCCTGGCTCTTAGGAGCTCAATAGTTAATGAATTAAATGAGCCAATGAAAGTTAATCAGAATAGCAGGAACAAGACCTCCTGCACCTGAAAAATGGATAGGAGAGAGACACAGAGAAAGTATTCAGCAGAACAGATTAGACTTCAAACATTTCTAGGTTAAATAGGTCAGATTAGAGCTGTTCATTATCAGAGAACCAGGCATGCATAAGTCACTTAGAAAGAGAAAATAGTTTTGGACCTCTGGGTTTTGAATTATCTATGACTTCAAAAGGTAACAAGGCAAAAAAGGGTTTAAAAAAATGTGTTTGAAACACAGGATAGGTAGACAGTAAAATCAGCTAACTGAGAAACAGTTATCAGGTAACAGTTGCTGAGGGTCCAACACATTGTTTTAGATAGTTCCTAAAACCATTCAGAGAAGTGTGTGTGTGTGTAGGAGGCAGGCAGTGAAGGTTTCAGGGCAACAACAGTGAGTACACAAAACAGGAGCAGTTAGAATATTGTCACAAAGCTGAAGCATTCCAAGCAGACAGCTAGCTTTACCAAAACACTTAAGAGATCAAGGACAAAGAGTAGTTAATCTTTCTGTGAATGTTTCACTCTAAACCTGCCATTTATTTTGCCCAGTATTTAGTAATGTTAAAAATAGACTTCATTTCCTGTAATTCTGAAGCATAAGGTATGTACACACACACACACTACATAAATAGACTGGAAGATTTTAGTCTTTGTCAAAAATACCTAGAAATGTCATTACTTGGAAATTCTCAGACTTAAGGATGCAAATAGTTTTAAACAACTACTCTCTACATGAAACCTACTGAAATCTATCACAAAGGGCAATCTCAGGATGTGATAAATAATTCATTTATCCAAGAATTTGAAATACTTTGTAACTGCCATTAAACTGATCGTAATTAGAAAGTCTTATAAACACAGGATGAAAGAAAGTCTTCACCTGTAGTTGAAATATAAATTATCAACAAGTTGTCCTAATTTAAAGGAAAAATTTTGAACATCTATCCACTATATTTTTATTCACTCAATACAAAGACTGCATTATATAGCACAATGAAAATGAAGCATCCTGTGTGGCCGAAACTTTCAAATACTTTGTTCCACATAGATTTCCTGGACCAAATGATATTTTGCTCCTTGAAATTTGGTTCTTTTTTCAATACAGTGTGGCATATACATTTTACCCCCTCTGAAAAATGTTTTTCCACAGCCATAAAATTAGATAAATTACAATTATAATTAAAATTGAAAGTGAGTTTAATATACATTTATAAAAATTAAGTCTTACGTCCATGAGAGTATTTAAACAATAGTTATTCTGGCTTTTCTCAAATATAAATTTGTGAAGATTGAGTTAATGAATCTTCATGAACAGTGTTATGAATGTATCAGAAAACTCATTTATACTATCCTTTTTAATGAAGGAAAAGTCTAAAGTTCTGAAAGTACATATGCTTTAGGACCTCATTTTTCATTTGAAGTATATATTCATATTTATAACTAAATGATTCTTTCTCTTAATACTCTTTTAGAGCTTGGCAAGATTGTTGCAATTGCTGAATTGGGTCATGTCCATAACTTCAGATAACCTCAATCTTCCCATTTCTTTTCTTCTTTCCTTCTGAGATGAGGTAGCAATTCTTTGGAAAACTCCAAATTAAAAAAAAAAAAAAAAAAAGTCAGTAGTCTGCTTTAGACCCTTCTCACCTTCCTTACCACTTATTATTCTGTTCTAACATCCTTTACCTTGTATGCCAGCTATCTAACTGAACTGGGATCAATCTCTAACAACAATCAGGTCTTACTTGTTTTATTTTACACATCTAATTTCACAAATAATCAGTTGGTTTTAGAATAATTCCTTATTTTTACTTAGGCTGTGTGAAATGCAATCGGGAGAAAATATTTTGGAACACAAACCTATAGATTAAATTAGGGACATAGATAAATGCTGCAGACATCAGTAGTTTATTGTTTGTTTAGTCCAAACACATTCAAAATGGAAACTCAAAGAATACTTTCCACCTGAAACAATTAAACTAGATACTACTAGCATATAATGCTTAACACATTACAGCAATAAAGATGGTAATCCATTGTCTTCTATACCTACTAAAGCCAAGATGGTAAAGCCAATTTGGTTGCAATAGTGTCATAAGGATAGAATAGAATATTACCATCCAAACAAACAAAAAAAAATCAGCAAATAACAGTAATGGTAGATGAGTATTTTACTCTGGTTCACTGAAAAGGGGACAAAATGTTAAAAGTCCACAGTACTGCAGGTGAACAATCACCATGTAAACTTCTCCATGTGATGTTTTAATGTTTTATTCATGGTATGTAAAGACTGAAGCTGAATGGCTCTTTGCTTTAATTTTCTATTACACTTAACATTTGTCGTTACTTTTGGTGCCAGAACAGTTTTCATGGGTGGCAGGGCAATATGTTGGATTGGAAATTTTACATATATGAAAGAAATGAAAGAGTGGAGGGAAAATATGCTATAAAAAACAAAACAAAACAAAACACTGAAGATAAACCACTTATTTAAAAGCAGTTTGAATAAAGGCTTCAAAACTCAAAAGTAATTTTCTAGTAAGAACTTCAAGTACTATACATCAGAAACCGTGAAAGTATTTCAAACAGGAAAAAAAAAATCCTTAAGCCCCACAAAATGGAAACTGAGAAATCTGTGTCCCCAAAATATATGCAATAGTGCAAGACTTTTCCTCAAACATGGAAGACCTCATTCAAGCAGGGGAAAAAGGGACAGATTTACTTTTACTTATATTGCCCAGTACATGAAAAACAAAATTATGTGCATCATTTGCTAGTTTATTAAATAGCAAACAGTTTCATAATTTAGAACCAGTTTGCTATTATGTCAAGTGCGTTTTTTGTTTGTTTTTACTAAGACAGAATGGAGAAGTCTTCCATGCTAACAAGCAGCTTTAAGTGGTCACACTTATTTACCCCACTCCTAGCCTGAAACATCAGAAACTGGTATGTACCGAATGCTCCAAGCGTAAAACTGGACATCCTTTGTCATACGTGCGGTTTACTGGAACTTGTTATAAAGACAGACAATAATCCAGCAGCTACAAACTTTGCTCACAGAATTGTTTAGAGATTCATGTAAAAATAAAAGATGTCGTCCCAGACTTAAATTCAGAGCCACTCGGGTGCTGACATCAGTTCAAGAATTGTGCAAAATGAATGACAGTTCCCTGCCCCCCAAATAGAAAATGCAAACACTTAAGAGCTGTTGTTCTTTTCTCTGAAAATTGCAGTATCCTCACTTCAGGTTTACTTGCCATTTATGGAATCTGACTGCTTTTTAAATGTCACTAAAAATGTACATCAAGTTGATTGACTTTTCCAAGCACCTCTCAAATGATACGCTTCAAGGTTCACATTCAGGTTATGAGAAAAGTCAAGAGACTTACTCAAATAACTGACTTCCTCCTTCCCTCTCCTTCACAAACACACAAGACTCCCTCCCACGGAGAACACAAAGTTGTTAACTGAAGAACAAGGTAAATAATATGCTAGTCAATTTTACTGATTTTAAAGATACTGCAATTTTTATACACTTCAATGATTTTTCAACATTTTGCAGCTGTTTGGCTTTGCAGCACAGCAATTCATACACTATACTGTACAAAATTACCAGCAAGACTGGAATGATGTATTAATAGAAGGCACCATCATGCTTATTACATTACCAGAGAACAAAAATACAGTAAAGACAATTTTCACTGTACACAGCTTAAAGAAAGGAGGAAAGGGAGGAGGAGTGTGTTGAGCAGCCAGCCATCCCTGTACTGAAGAGGGGCAGGTAGAAAAATCTTAGATACGGAGCTACTAAATCTGGTCTAATATTTAAGACCATAGCATTTGAAGTTCTGATTTTTGTTATTTAGTTCATAACTAAATTATTTCCTTCTGGAACATACTTGTAGTCTTGTTAAGGTTTATGTGTACACACGCTGGTCACAGCAAGCAGATAAAATGCCCTCATCATTTCACAAACTATACTCTACTGGAAAAAAAAATGAAAGATTTCTTTTCCCCTGTTGCCTCCTGTTGCAGATGTCAGCGTTAATGAGTTCAGACTACCCATTTAGTGCATTCTGATGAGTGCATACGTAAGTTTCTGTTGGTTTGTATTTGGGGGGGAGTCAAGAAAAAAGGCAAGATTCTCCAATTGCACAAATTGCACTATTTGTGTTTCCAATATTAATAGGCAGAAACAGTAACACTTAAACAAAATGTGCAGCAGAGGATTTTTTTGACTCAAAGGACCTGAATTCAGTTGGGCATGTCCTTTTAAGTTCACTTTGTTGTAGATAGTTTAAGATATGGTCACTTCTCAGTCCTTAATTCTCCAAGTCTAGATTTATAAATTAACAATGCAAATCCTGTTGTAAAACTGGGGAAATAATGTCCACCTCAATTTAACTGATAACCCAAAGATGCTTTTCACATCAAAGAAATGATCAAAAAGGCTGTGTCACATTCCAAAGCCAAAAAAAATTAACAAGAATGCAAACACGATGAAAAATGTACCACTGCCAAGACTTTGCAACAGTGGAGCCTCAGCGACGCTGTCCTGTGAAGCGGCCTTCCATCTGCCCGGTTCCTCTCCCAGAGCCAAGTTTCTGTGCCATGCCACCTCTTGGAGGGGGTCCTCTTCCATCCCGGTCCCGCATCATTCCACCGCCCACTATTCCACGGGGACCACCAGGACCTCGATCATTGCGCCTGATATCCCTGCGATCATCGCCACCACCTCGGGTTTCTCGCTCTCTGGCAGCTCTTGTTTTTTTCTCTTCCACATTTAAACGTACTTCCCCTCGAAACATAATTGGCTTTAAAAGGGAAGGAAAAAATTTACACGGGCAGGTTAGACAGTAATAGTAATGTGGTATTACCTCCCACACATAAGGAAATCCTAAGAGACAAAAACTTTCACGAAATTCTTAATATCTATTCCAACTTTCTTCACCAGAGTAAATAATAAAATCCATACCTCAGACTTTAAAACTAACAAATCTTTATTCTTTGCATAAATACCATTTTATAGTGAACTATTTTTAGCTTTACTGTTTAAAAAAAAGGCTTTCTATAGTTTTTAAATGCACCAAATTAGCATCATATACAATAGGAATAAGAGTCTTGAATCATGCCCCTTAAGTCACTTACTTTTGCAATTAAGATTCTCTGAACTGGTTCAGAGTCATCAAAAACCACAAAACCAAAATTTGGAAGCTTTCCCCCAACACCCTTGGTATTGATGCGAAGTTCCACAACGTTTCCAAAACCTGTGAAAATATACATTACACCAAGGGTTAAATATTTTAACAGAATATTTTGTGACTTTAATTGTTCAGGATGTAATACCTTAATCTCCTTATCCATTTCAAAATAAAAGTCACAAGCTGCTATTGTGACAGTGACAATTAAGGTACATTTACTTTTATAGGTCATTCACCTTAGAGGCCAACTAGCCTGTCTTGTTACTCTTCTGCTTCTTCCTTCTTCATCTTTTGTTAATGCTTTCAAAAGAAAAGTTACCTACATAGTTTTAAAGAGACAATGTTATTTTCTATTTCTGACTTGCCAAATGAATCTCATTTCCAAATTTAAGATGTTCACCTAGCTCTTTCTTCTAACCTCTACAGAACCAGGCAAGTCAACACTAAGTACAGTCAATGGGAAATCTCTGATACAACCTTCTACTCCCTTCTTAACAATTAAAGGTGATTAGTGCCTGGAGATACACACAGTATACAGAGGTAAATGTTTTTTTTTAAATCCTAATTATGTTAGGAAAAAAGCTCTTTTCTTGTTCTTAATTTTACAATAAAGCAAAATAAACCACTTACTCATGAAGAACTCTTTCAGTTCATTTTCATCAATATCATGTGGCAAGTTACCAACAAAGAGTTGATGACTATCTGGATAGCGAATTATTCTACGGTTGTCAGGTTCATTCTGTTCAATATCTCCTCTACCTGAGAAAAGGAATAGAACCGATATTAAAGTTTACAGTGTCACATAAAAACTAGTTCAAAGCAACTGAATGTTAAAAAAAAAACACCACTTGATATTCCTGTTTTAGTTTAGTTTAGTAAGATAGTGAGTTCCCTGAACAGAGGGGGAAGTGCCAATTATTAGTAGGTTAGTTAGAGAACAATATGACACAAAAGTGGAAAGTGAGCGTATTGACTAGATTGCTACAGTCCCTCTCTAGATCTGCTGCTCTGATTATATGAGAATCAAATATTAGCCATACAAGTATTCCTCCTTAACCAAACTCTTGCCATCACCCAGGAACCAATTTCAGATACATAAAAATAGATTTCAAATAGATCTCAAATAGTGAGATCTATTTGAACTAAGTATTTGTGTAGTATTTTGAAGTTCACAAATTACTTGGTCTTTGGTTGTATGACACCATAGGCAAATCAGTAAATTTAATAGCAATAATATCTCATTTATATAGGCCTTTTATACACATTAGGGTTTGTGCATGTCTGTATGTGTGTGTGTGTGTGTGTGTATATGTGTGTATATATATATAAAATCGAATTTGATCCTCCCAAAAAACTACAAGGAACACAGTGAGGCATATAAAAAAAAGACATCACATAGGAAAAATTTATGTAGTAACCAAATAGCATAAGAGAATCTCATGATTTAAGGGTCTCACCCAAGATCATAAACTCAGTCAGTGGCAAAGCTAGGACAAACCCCAGCTCCCATGACTTCTAGTTTAACAACACATCACTTATCTTACTTTTGTGGGAAAATTATATATTCTAAATTTGATGTAAACTATTCTCCCACCTCCTCCCAAAAGCAATCTAAGCATACTTACGGAATTCAGAGGTTCTACATATATTAGCTAACAATGGAAACAAGTCAAAAATCATGGCAACTTAATACCTAAGACAATCAAAATAAGAAGAATCAGGGTGTGCTTATCGTTTATCTGTGAAGAGGTAAGAGTGCTAAGTAAGAGACTAGGTTATTGGCAGCTAGGTTTTGACTTCTTACAACCAGTGACAATAACCAAATAAAATTTGTCTCAAAATTCTATTACACCTTCAAAATACAGGCCTCCGTGGTACGTCAGCTAATCCTCTAAAAGTTGTTTTGTCCCTGGCTGTATTCAGCAGGTTACTCAAGCCTTTAAGTAATCTGGTACTGAAAGGATTTGTGTATAAAATGTATTATAGTTAAAAAAATTTTTTTTTCAGTTTCAGTCTTTTCCAGCTTTTCCAGTGCTAGGTGCTAAAGGCTGAGGGGCCAGCTCACCTGGTCTTGGTCCTCTAGGAGGGAAACCAGGTCGTTCTCGAGGTCGCTGTTCACGCACACGAGGTGGCTGAGACTGAACTTCTGGTTTAGCTTCCACCCTCGGCTACAATATAAGGGAAAAAACACATTATGAAAACACACATTCCATAAGAGAAAAACCAAGTAAAGCAACCACCAGCAAGTCACTAGCAGGCATAATGGTAATTTTAAGTTTAGAGTATTTTTAATATAGTATCCTATATATGTGAAAACAAATTTTTACAAAGATATTCTGTACCAATCTAGGACTGTAGGGTAAGTTTTTATTTTCCACACAAGGCTGTAACTCACAAAAAGCTGCTTTTACAACCATATTTTTTCAATAAAGTTATATCCACAAAGAGACAGCATAAAAGGTATTGCTACAAAAATCACAAAAATGCAAGATGAGCCACTCCATGTAAATACATATATACAAAATAAAAAGCCATCTTTATCTTAGAAAGACAAAAATATATGACACTTTCTAATTATCTAGTTTGTTGCCTTTCAAATTTAATAGTACTCAGATTATCTTCTAAACCTCACCCCATAAATAATTTTAAAAATCAGTGTTTTGATAGTTCAAAATACAATTTGGCATACTCTGGCACCTAAAAATACTACCTTGAAGTTAAAATGCACATAAAAAACAAGATAGGAACATGTATATAGCATCTCAAATAGTCAATGAAGTCCTTTAGTTTCCTATTGTTCTTCCTTACGGCCGAGAAGTGTGCATTTATTTAAGTACTGACCCCAACAATGTTTCTTAACTGCTTCTTGGAGGTGGCAGAAGTAACAGAACATTTTAGGGTACCCTCCAAAAGTTTCTGCTAACTGCTAAATTAAACACATATAATTAAAGTAACTGTTTTAAAAAGAAAATGACATTCACATCTGCTATTACCTTTTCCTTAATACATTGGCATGTTCTGTATTCCCAACCTCTTCAGGCTGTCTACTGTCCAAATACTTATGGTCCAAGGAAGAGACAAAATACATGCTGAAAACACTCAGCAGGAATATGAAAAATGTGTCAAGTCAGAAAGCTAGTAATTTCAGTCCTGTCTTTATGGCTGATCATCTCTGAGTACCTCAGTCCAGGCAGTGGCTCAGACTCTTTCATCATTTATATAACTGGGATATTATAATTTGTAAGGACCAATTTTGTTACAAAGAGCTATGTTTCTTTCAAAAACTGACAATTTATTATAAGTGATTTCACCCACTGTAACCAAAAGGTATATTATCTCCTATCCTAGCAGTTCTTAACAGATTTTCCCAATTCTGTTTTCTTCATGTAGTTCCCATTTCCCTCAAAATAAAGTTGTTTCCCATGTTCTAGAATTTTGTTACTTAAAAAAAAAAGCTAATGTTTAACTCTCCCAAGTTTTAAATTTATACATATTTATTCTTTTTTTTAATACGTATTTATTCTTACAAGAACCGTATCTTAATTCATTTCTACACCACATAAAGAACCAAGCACAGTGCTGTTACACAGAGATGTTCAGTTAACTACTGGTTCATTTAAAGTTAAATTACATTTTTAGTTCTCTACCCCAAAACATGTAGGTGAATGTTCTATGCCTGACCAGGAGCCCTAAGTTACAGCTATCTGTATTTCAAATTTAACACTACATAATAACTTTATTGAAAATGTCAGATCTGAAAAAGGCAATTATTTAGAAATTTCAACTAAGGGCCTAAAAGCAGAAGTTACTTCATTATGAATGTAAAACAGAATTAAAGAACAGATATGCTCTAACAAAGTTTGATGAAGCTAGTATGTTTAAGAAGTTACTAAAAATAGGAAATGTATTTTTAATTTGAAAAACTCATACAAAGAAAAAGAAAGAACTCTGGGTGATTGATTCAAACTCTTTTCAAAACAGATAATGAAAATAACTACAAGTAGCAAAACAAAAAAGGACTTCATTATCTTTTAAGGATTTAAAATTAAAAACATAAATTTAAATAATTTCCAACATCTTACAAATAATCCATACATTAATTTAACAACCTGACTTTTAAGAGATACTTGATAAAGCCAATACAAGAAAAATATATGAGACCAAAAAAAATTTATCAATATTCCTTTCAATAAATGATTAATATATGCCAACTAAGGGAGCTGTGCACTTACTAATTCTTCAGGCTCAATTTCATGAAAACTATTCCAACAAGGTAAAATAGCTAATATACCACACACAACTATAAGGCCTTACAATTAATTCCATGCAACCAGAAAGTATGCTCACATGACAAATCTCACAAATGAAGGTCAAAGAGAATATGCAATAAAAATGAAACCATCAAATCAAGTCAACAGCAGCAGGTAAAACCATAATATGTACTTCAACAGAACATAAGCTATTTAAATGAACTAATCAATTTCCAGACAAAATATAATTACAAGAAATTAACCTACCTACTTCTAAATTAATGCCTACCAATGCCCTAGAACTAGATTAATCCTCCTTTTATTAATAATCTATGCTAAAAGTATTAAGGAAATGGATATTACACCAAAGTAACAAAATAAAATTAAAGGGTTTATTAAATCAAGTGGAAAAATCATGAATCCATTCTAATACAGCTTAAAGAGATCAGAAATTTAAATTATAAACGTTTAACATTTTTGTTTAAAAAGGGGGTGGGGTGGGAAATATAATCCAGTCTCTTACAATTTAAAAAAAACTTAAAAATTTTTTTCCTGGCTAAGAGGCTAGGATCTAATGTAATTTAGATGTGCCGTAAGTCAGCATTCTTCTTCTCTGATGTAGCTACATTACCCTCCAGAGGCTAAAGAAACCTATAGATTTGCATTGTGTCCACCTGCAATGAAAGCCCAGCCCTACTAATTTATTTATATAGCTGTCTGACCTTAGGTGAGGAACTCTAGGCCTCAATTTACTCATCTGTAAAGCAGGAATAATAGTAATCATTCTCACAGGGTGGTTGTGAGGATTAGATAAGAATAAATATTTAAGTGCTTTGCACAATGCCTGACACTTACTAAAGGCAAAATAAGCCATTAGCTACCCTAACTTTTAACTAGCAGTAAGTTTAAAATAAATTTAAACAACTCTCTGAGATCAAGTAACAATTCAAAGGACTCCAAATGCAAATCTGGTAAGAATTATAGCATTTCAAAAGAAAATCTGGAAGTCACTTATTGGGTCTTCAGATGCATTGAAAAGCATAATCAGTACTTCGCAAATTAATTTTATTCATTAAGATAGAATTCTGGTTTGTGATCTGAGATGATTACTCAATAGTTCCTGAATATTTGGCTGAAAAAAACTTATCATGAGGCTGTGTATTCTATTATGTACAAGCTAATTATGTGTACAAATACTAGAAACACTAATAGTTACCAGCTACTTCTGAAATCTCAAAGTTTCACTGTTTAAGAGCATATAGAGAGGTGTACAGACACAATTTTATGTGCACTTATCATTTTAAATGTAAATTTTCTGGTGGAATGAAGTTTGACTCAAAGTGTAGGGAAAAGAAATGGACACCCTTCAACTGTGCCTATCAACCTTAGAATTTAGTTAACTCTAAATTTTACCTAATAAACATATTAGGTAGCCCGTTATCTTATTTTCAATTTTTTAAAAGCTCTGAAATGGGTAGGATGACAAACAGACAAAAAGCAGAATACTGGAATGATCAGTTAAGGTGAACACTACAGTCATAAGTTGGTACAGGCTTCAATTAAATGGTATGAACCACTTACAGACTGAGAGCTTAGGCAGTGTATTTTTTAAAGTTCTCTGTTTCTAAAAAACAGCGATTCTTTATAATGCCATACTATTTTGTGCCTTTCCAAATTTCTTCCCTAAAATATTTTTGCTAAATAAAATTTTAAACTTTGAAAAAGGAACTTTTTTTGGTTATTTTAAGAAGCCTTTTAAATGCCAATAGATATTAGTAAAACCAACTTAATCTGTATTTCACATACCCAAACCCCAAATACCACCTATGTAGATGATGAATGGAGATTTGGCATTTAAAGTGGGTGCACTGACATTTAATACATTTTTTGTATATTTAATCCATAATTTCTGATTGACTCACTTTAAAAGTATAAAAAAGATAAGCAATTGGCAATGTAACAAGGATACAATCCAATGTGTTCACAGATTGGTTACCTGTGAGACTGGTGCTTTAACATGGGGTGGAATTCCAGAGGAAGAAACAGTACCACTAGGAGGCAGGTTTTTACTGGTCACTGAAGCCCAGGAGAAAGCCTGCAGGAAATGCAACAAACCTAGACTACTAATCATGGAAAACCACCAACATTCCTATAGGGCAACTTCCAAATAAATATTTTCTTTTCATTTCTAAACTATTGCTCTATTATGGAGGACTCCTGAAAGAAAGGCACACACACACATGCCAGTCTATGTGCCAGCTTTCAAAATCTCATTATGCAAGATTATTTGACTCTTTTGTCTGAACAACTAAAATCCACAAGCAAGTTCCTATATGCTCTAAGTAGATGAGCAAGTGGCAAACAAAACCACTAACAACTACACATGGTAGAAAAAGTAAGAACCTAACAGAACCAATTTCTTTTCCCTTTTGGGGGAAGACAGGGTGCTGAGATGGTGTTAAGGGGAGAGGGGAAGGACAGAAGAGAAGAGAACACTAGCTGGAAACTTTAACAGACATTCACAAATTGAACAAGGAATCTCCTCTCACTACCCAAATATACTTTAACCTTCTACTTTACAGAAAGATAAAAGATGTTTTAGATAGGTTTAAATGATACACTATGGGTGTCACTAGTTTCATTAGTGTAGAAAGGAAATTGTTCACATTTAAACCAGAAAAAACATGTATCTCTTCTTTTAATAATAGGCCAACTTGTTTTAATTTGGGAAATTGCATGATTCCTGTTGCATCCATGCTAGAGGACTCAGTACAGAGTGGAAGAGGAGCTCAGCTTTATACATGGACCCAAATGATTTCATGTAAGATACTAACACTGCATACAAATTTCAGTCAGGGGTACTTTTTAGGGGGTAAAAATACAATGAAATTTCCTCAGGATTATTAAAAAAAAAAAAAAACCCATAGCTTCTTTCATATACTTTTTTTTTAAAAAAGCATACTTTACTATGTTAAACAATGTATTGTAACAGAACAAAGGTCATGCTTCATTAATGGCACCATATATGAAAGTGTGATGTTATAGGTCTAAAAAGCTCCTTTGATCTAACCTTTGGTGGCTCCTGTGGCAGAGAAACAGGTTCAGCAGGAGGAGGAGATGTAGACTTCTCCTCTAATTCTTCTAAGTTCTTCTCCTCCACTTGCGGTTTCAGCTCTTCAGTCTTTGTTTCAGATTCTGGCTCAGGTTCAGGTTCATGAGAGGATTCTTCCAAAGGCTCCTCTATACCATTACTACAATAAAATATTTTATTCACTTTTCAGTATGAGTGAAATAATCAGTTTGAATAAAAGAAAACTCAGCATTTCTCTAATCTAAAGGGCATGCTAGTAATAATGCTCTGAAGCAAAAGTCCATTAAGAACTAGAAGGCAGAAAGGAATAATACTCAAGCAGCATTTCTTTAACCATTTAAAAACTTGATTACTCAAAATGTTTACTTTAGCACTACCTATAAACAAACCTCATTATTTAAAAAATAAAATGCTCACTCTGTGTTGTTTCAAGCATTGTGCTGCATCAGTATGTGATCAGTTTGGGGCCAAACCATGTTCAGTTTTTGGATTAAATACAATGCTTCCCAAATTTCTTGCATATATACAGTGAATACTCAAATGCTGGCTTGGTAGCTTTATCAAAAATTTACTTCCAACAGTAATTCTAGAAATAAAAACCACCTTGCTACTGCATTATAGTTGAAACCAAATTTGGCCTTGCTATCAGTATTCTTACGTCACAGGGTGAGCTTCATAGTAACCACTGTTAGCATTTTCTTGCACAGGTTCTGGAGATGGTTGCCTTTCTTCTTGTTCCTCTTCTACTTCATCCTCTGATTCTGACAATAAATAATACATCACATCTTTTTAAGAGGCTTAATACACAATTTGATACATGTATTTTTAATGTTTAAGGAAGTGATATTATAGTAAAAAAAAATTGACTTATTTCTTACAAAGGCTTTTAATTGTAACATTCTTTGTTTTTTTAAAAAGCTGGAAAGCAAGAAAGATGAAGTTTGGAATTACTCTATTTTTAAAAAAGGTCCATTAGTAAGAAAAGGATAGGAAATGAATGATATTAAAGTCATAACTCAATTTCCTTTGTCACGTCTATTCAATGGAACAATAATGATAAAGAAAAGGAAATAAATTGATGTATATCAATGGAAAAATCAATTAAATAATTATGGTATAGCTGAAAAAAAAAGTCAATAGCCAACAAAGATATATTAAGTGAGAAAAAGCAAGCTCTGAGCCAGCATACTTCCACTTTTAGAAAAGTACTGGTCAGTATAAGCTATAACAAAATTCTGTAATAAGCCAACTCTTGGTTAGAGGATGAGGGAAATTTTTTTACTTTCTTTGTCTAATTTTTATAATTTCATCTAATGAATATCTATTTCTTTTATAACAAAAAACAGGAACAAAAAGGGGGAAAGGAGGTTTGATTCAGTTACAATAGAGGCAAATTTCTGCAACTTTCATCCTTGCCATGTTCTTAATGAATAAAGACAGAAGCCCTCTAATATGAAAGTAACCTTACCTTCATCAAGTTCTGGTTCAGAATCACCAAATACTTCATCTTCATAACGAAACATGTCATTGTGAACATAAAACTTATTTGGAACAGATCCCTATAGGAAAACAACATCCAAATATTCCATAAATATCAATAAATGTAGCATTACATTAAAAGAACAAATTATATGGCACACACAATTTCTATTTTAATAGTACAAAAATAATGTAGACTCAACATAACTTACAAAATTTGACCATGCTATATGATAATATAAACTACAGAAGATCATTCAAAGACTATCAAAACTCAAGAAATGGTTACTCAACAGAAGAGAACTAGGATCAACTAACAAATGGAATTTTTCCATTGTTTAGTATGTTATTTATCAAATATATGCTTTTTATATTGTTTCTGTAATCTTAATCATCTATTTACACATTTGTATCAGGATCTCACTTAATCAACAGATCCAAAATAGATTTCTCAAAAATGGCTACATGCATATTTATACCTGTAAAAAGAAACTCTTCGGACACTTGAAGCAATTAGCAGCAGCAAAATAAAATCACATAAATGAAAATTAACTGAAATGAAAACTTACTTCAGGAGCCAGAACAAATGTTTGCATAAACTTCCTCTCTGGCTGTCCACTGTTGGATAGCAAACCCATGACCTGGACAACTACTCCATCACTCAAGGTTGCATGAGCATCCACATGACGAATTTTAGTATGACATTCACTGAAGTTCAGAGACAATACTTTGTGGTGTATATCCTTTATTAGGAAAAGAATGTGGGGAGGAAATACAAATTTGTTACATGCATTACCTGTACAACACTACAGACTTTCACTGATTTCCTCACAATATTAGAATACTACCTACTTAATATCTCTGCCTCATCTGAACCCATTCTACCATGTTGTGCATTACTGCCTGACCAATGTTCCTAAAACCACTAGTTTCAACATGTCACCTCTCTTTATAAGAAATCATGATGGCTGTCTCCTATTATACAGCTTTCTGCCACTGTTCTGTATTAAGTATTTAGTCATTCACATAAGCTGTGTTGACTACTCCTTGAAGTCACACCTAATTTCACTTTACTGTGTGTCTGCTGAGGCCATTTCTTCTACTTTCAATTTCCTCTTATTTGGTTAAGGCCAAAGCCTGTATAAGTCCCACATCCTCTACAAAGTCGTAAAGAAGATACGCTTCTATGCATTCCTGTAACACAACGTTTAGCCTACATTTGTGTAAACTTAATACACTGTCAACTATTTCATGTACAAAATACACCAAGAATATAAAAATGTCCCATCTTCTCCTTTGTATCACCCCAATGTAATACTGTTTTATAAAAAATGGATGTTTGTAAGAACTCAAAGCACATTCAACAACTGCAACATAAATTCTAGTACAGTTAATTGATCACATTCAAGAAGAAATCCACGGGCACAAGAAGGCTCTTTCCCAAACCACTTATCTTAACTTAATAAAATAAAAATAATCTAAAATGTATATGAAATTGATACTCACATTTTGGCCATAAACAGCCTCCTGGGGTTTTCCACTAGCATCTACTCCACCATGAACATAGGAAGAATTCCTGCCATAAAACCTGTAAATCCATTGATAATGATTAACATTCAGTTGTGAAGAGAAGTCTGAGGCAATAGAGTTCTGGTGTCAAACAGACCTAGTTCCCAGGTCTGGCTCGGTCACTCATTACTTGTGTAATCTTGAGACTTACGGTCTTTAAGTTCAGTTTCTTTGGTTATAAAGCAGAACAACAGCAACTTCTCCATAGGGTTGTTGTGAGGATTAAGTGTGTAATGACACGGAAGTCTTAGTGTGTCTGGCACACTAAATATACAATCGTTAGCTAGTCTCATCTAATTCTTACCACATCTGTATTTTGTTAAGTGGAATAATGAGATAATTCAAAATAGATTCTAATTACTGATGCTGTAGTAATTGACCTATTTCCTTTTAGATACAAAAACTCAAGTTATCTAGGTTTGTTTGGGTATCAGATACTGTGCAACATTCTACTCAAGAGTTCCAAATGATCACTAATTCCAAAGTCTTAGATTAAAAGTTTACATTTAAATTAATTAAAATAATTCAGAGATCAAGTAAAAAACATCAATAGTATTTCAGCATCTAATTTCTCATTAATATTTTTATACTGCTCTTAAGTACATGATAAATTAGTGTTTCTCTGGTATTACCTAAAGCAATTAGAATTAATATATTCCTAAATTAAGGTTATGAAAGTTAAGTTTTTCATAAAGAGAACCCAGATCTTATTGTAATAAAACATATGACTTCCTCTATGCCAAGCAATGTTCTCAGTGAATTGCATATATTGATTCATTTAACTGCCCCCAACGACCTCAGGAGTAAATGGTATTACCTGAAAGAGCAAACTGAAGTTCAGAAGTGGTTAAATTAACTCCCCAAAGGTTACATACCTATTAAATGGGGCAGCTAATACATGAACCTAGACTGGCTCCAGAGTCTGTTTTTAACCCAGATTGCTAAAATATTGGATGTGGTTTGCAAAGACACTGTCAGGACATGAAGAAACAGCAAAGACAAAATATACGTAGTCATATTCAAGAAAATAAAACTAAATAAAAATACTAAATAATCCAATTAAAATTTACCTGTGTAAATATTCTGGAGCTTTATTCAGCAAAGTATAATATTGCCTCACAAACTCCCGCCCTACAAGCAGCGGACTGGGCTTCTCCATAACCATTTCTTTGCTGAACAATGTCAAATGCTAAGGGAGCAAACACAAGAATGATAACTATTAAAAGTCATCTTTATTAAATTCCATGAAGTAAATTTTCATAGCCATTCAAATGAAAATAAAGAAAATACCATTTATCAAAAAGTAATTACAACGGCAAAATAATAAATTCCCAACAACCTCTGTAATCTCCAACATTCGCCATCTCCCCTGTGTCTCTATTTCTTAATCCCCCTAACCCTCAATACAGGGGGAAGTAGCAGAGTTCTCTTTCTCATTCCCAAGGGAGTCCAGAACCGCATCAAACTATGTAAAAATCTTTTCACTCACAGTATCTTTTTCCTTGGGGGACCATTAACTACTACGTTCTTGGATTCCAATGGTTTATTTCATGAAAACTAGAGAGGGCATACATAAGTCAGGACTTTGAGATTACGTCCATCATGGACAGTACTGACTTTTGTCTTCTTTGTATTCTCTCCTAGGCATTCATTTCACTGTTTCCGAAATGATAATGATTACCATTAAAAACCAGCAATAGCCTCAATACTCCAGATAATGGTTCTTTACATTTGGTGTATGTCTTTCCAACCTTTCTTTCAATTATTTGTCTAACTACTTGTCAGGCACTGTTTATAGTAAATAGGATATCTCAGTGAACAAGGTAAGACTCTAGCCCTCAGGAGTTTATACTCTGTCATGGAATATAAAAAAGCAAACAGGGAACAGAATGGGTTAGGTGCTATAATAAAGTACCTCTAAGCTGAAATCTCAAAGGTAAGGTCAAGAAAAACAAGTACAAAATAAAAATAGAAACACAGCCTTTCATTATTTAAAGTAAATGATTTATGTGTTTATAGGCCCCCCAAAACAGTAAAAATTAAAACATTAGGAATTGGAGAAAAAGGCAGGAATTGGAGAAACTTTGAATGTTACATGTTTATACATACGTGTGTGTGTATCTATTGGGCAAATCGGGATGTAATTTAAATTCCCATTAACAAATAAATTTGAACACAGGTTTCCTTTAAACAAAAAGTTTCACAGCCAAAGATAGCCCACCATAATCATTACAAAGGTGATGTTGTTTTTAATTAAAAAATCAGACACCAGCCATAATGGAGCCTATAGCTAAGACTGTACATTTTAGTGACTCCAATTCAACTTTTACATAATACTCTACTAGGTTCCTTGTTTCTCCTTTTGTGACTGTCCTGAAATTCTCAGTCTTTTTTTAAAATCTGTTTAAATTTTTATATAATGCCTCACTCACTTTCAAAATAGTTAACTGACTGCTTCCAGTGGCAGGGTCTGGAGAAGGGCCAGTGGCGAGAGGCCCTTGAAGCAATCCAAGAAGCACGCAAGGCTTTCAAGCAGAAATAGAAAGAGAAGTAGCTGGAGGAGCTAAAAGTGAAGGCCACGGGGAAGGGTCCTCTGGCCACAGGTGTAATTAAGAAATCTGGCAAAAAGCAAGTCGTTCCTATGCCTCAGGTGATGGTGATCCTTACTTCCATTGCCATTTAAACATCTGGATTCTCTGCCTTAACATCTGTTGCCACCTATAGGTAGAATTGATGGAGTGTTGTCTTGGAGCCTGTGGCACATTTAAGAATAAATTTTGCAAAAAAGAAAAAAATTTTTCATATGGTGGCTCATCTCTTCAGTTCTCACTTAGCCAGTTCTCACTCACTTCTACCTTAGCTGTGAGATTGGAGTAAACCCAGCCCAGAATCCTACCAGCCTGCTCTTCAGTCTTTGTTCTACCTTGAATTCAGTACCACCTACAATTAAACCAGCTCATTAAAAAAAAAAAAAAATTAATTCACAAAACAGAATCAGATACTGTCATTCCAAATGCCATTAGTTCCCCCCAAAACCCAAAAACTTCCAAAAGTAGGGATTAATAAATCCTAATACATAAAAGGACTCTCATTTGCTACATTTAAAGTAACAAAGCCACCAAACATAGTGTTTTAATTCTGAATGATGAAGAAGGTTGAAGAGCAGTAGACTCATCTAGTAAATTTTATAAAGTAAAAAAAGTGGAAATTACACAGTAATACTGTGTAACACCTGATGTTAAGATGTTGGAAGATACTAACTTACCCTCTGAATAAAATAATTATGTACAAAATAGTTTTGTCAAATGACAGAAATACTATTAGAGATTGTTTCTGGGTTTGGGGATTCTCATTTTTTCTTCTTTATTCTTCCTACTTCCAGATTTTCTATAGTGAGACTGTCATTTACCCCAATCTCCCATCACATTTATAAAGTACATACTCACAGACCATTTTTGTCACTTACATATAACCGAAGTAAAAAAAAAAAAAAAAGGTACCAATTACACACATCAACATCAAAGAAAGGTCAAAATACACTAGAGTTACTGTAATGAAGTTCAAGGGATGCTTCACATTGTCTACCACCTATACAGTCACTAAAGTATTATGGCCATATTATCAATTTAGATCAGAGAGACAGGGCAATAGGCAGTAGAGGTAATTTTTACCTGATTATTATTCAATAAATTGTTATTTATTCAAAAGAGGTAACTTAAAAAAGTGAACTTCAAATAGTCAATGAGTTAAGGCAATGCTAACCTGGTAAAAGCCTAAACAAACAGCCTAAGATGCTACACACAGTCACTTTTTTAAAGTTCCACGGAGGCTCCCACAGGGAATGATAAAATGAAATAAAGATGTTACTCAAAGGATGGTGTTTCAATTAATTATACTGACTTAAATATAACTTACAGACCAGTTACTTGTTTAACGTAAATGATTTATAAAGTGACTCAATTTAGAGGGCTAAAGTATAATTGATTGATGGAAACCAACCATAGCAACCAGAAAGTAAAGGTACAGAGGGGGAAAATTTTTTAAAAAGCAACCTCACTGACTTACCTACTTTTTAATGAGAGGTTAATTTGTATGTTCTGCCCAAACAACTGCCATCTTCCCCTTTTCTCCCCTGGAGCAGGGAAATTTATTTACAGCAAAGAACCCAAGTCGTAGGTAAGCAATTTCTGGGATTTGGGTCCTTCTATTTCTTAAAAAAATAATACAAACACACACACACACACACACACAAACACATACACAAACACATACACACATACATACATACATACATACATATCAAAACAAAACAAACCTCTGAACATAGAAGTGAGACAAAGGTTTTAACTACCTAAGGCCATGAAAAAATCATGACCTTTTTGGGTCCTGACTTAATTTATAAATTGCGAAGTGATCTCTGGTCAAGCCTCCAAGACTACACAGTTCAACAAAGATAGCCAAGATTAAAGGATACTTAAATACAAAAATAATCTACAGAAGGCTGTTAACCTCTAGCTCCTTCAAAAAGCAATTATCATCTAACACCTTTTCAGAGAAAGTGAAATCCCAAGATTAAACCCCACTTTTCCTCAAAACACTTGAATATATGGAGACTGCTATCATACCAAGATGTAAAATGTATTCTTTACCTGTAATTTAAAAATATCAATCCTATTTATTCATCCAGACACCAACATGATCATATCTGGCTTCCCTGTTTAGAGTCCTAACTACTACATTCACTAACTCTGCCCACAATCCCTGTGTATCTTCATTAACTTTTACTCATTTCTGTATCTTAAAATGTTTCCACTTGCCCAGACTCATTTCTGAAGCATATCTATTCCAGTTCTCATGGGCAGTCGCTCTATTATCACTTGTCACCATCTTTTCTTAATTTCTTAATATCCATTTAGAGAAGAGTGGAGGAGAGGAAGAAAGTAACACCATACACACAAATAAGGTAGAAAAGAAAGTTACAGTGGATTTCATATCCTATACCATGCTCAAATTTCCTCAATTTTGAAATATTTTTTTAAAAACTGTTATCAAAGTATATCGCCCTCTTTTCCCTCCTTGACTAAAACTTCAGCTTTTAGTTAAGTACCTAAGGTTTTTTGTTTGTTTGCTTTTTAGTTAAAAGTTCAGTGAATCAATCACTAGTATAATGGTGTTGCCTCCAAAGCAAATAATCTCAGGCTACATTAATATGGATGTAATGTCTAAAATGAGGGGACAGTTCTGTGCTAATTGGCAAGAGTTAAATGCTGGTTGAACAGTGAATGGAAATTACAGGAAGGTATATCGTTTCAATATGCTGTAAGAAGAACCAGAGTAGAGCTACTTCATGATACCTGCCACTCACTGCAGGTATTTACTCCAGAGACTGAATAATTTAGCTGAAATGTAGTAAAATAATCGTATGATCAATGAAGTTAGATTAAGTTACTCCAATGCTGGGATTCTAGAAGTCTATTAACAAGAACCAGAATCTTTGACTCCTACTCAGTACTCATTTCATCCCTTCCTATCTATGACTGAAACCCCATGCATTTATTTGGGCCCAGCTAAAATACTGTTGCCCTGAAAATCTTTCCTGATTCCTGAGTAGAACTGCCGCCTTCTTGAATTCTCAAAGTAATTTGGACCTTTATCATGGCACTTTATCAATCATATTCTGACCTAAATTACTAATTGTGCATCTGTCTCTGTCCTTTCCATTCTCTACTCCCTTTTCAAACACTATTATCTGAGCTCTCCCTTGGATATCATTCTCTGGAAACTCACAATTCTTCTCAAAAATCCAGTGACCTCAGTCTTCTACCTGTCTGCATTACTACTGTTGATCACCTTACTCTTAATGCTTCTAGATTTCTACCATGAGGCAACTTTCCTTTTCATCAAAATGCAGAAGTCCTCGAGGTTGTCTTCTAACATGGCAATTCAGACAGTCAAATGGCTTTAGCTCTCCTACCTACCTAAATTTATATGTAGTCTCTGCCATAAACTCAAATTTTACACTTTTAACCACTTGCTGAATACCCATACATGACCTCGTAGGTAACCCAATATATGTACCCTCTCCCATACAGAAACAGCAGTTTCCTTCTTTCTTTACATGGTGCTACCTACTAACTTCTTTACTTGAAAGCTCAGTCCTAAGTGACTTTCCCTCTTTAAGCTACAAACTGTGAAATCTGGACAAAAATCTCTTGGAATTTGTCCCAGCCCTTCTGTTCCAACTGAATTCAGACCCTTTCAGTTCTTCCTCAAGTCTTCCAAACTTCTGCAACATGTGTAGCTATATACACTGTATACAGTCAAATCCAAACACCTGCTTTCAGTCTGAAGTTTAAAGCCTTCCATAGAAATCCTGTCTCACATACAAGACCCTAACCAACATTTCAAATTTATCTTCCACTGTACTTCTCACCTCTCTATAAACAAACTCTATGCTCTTAAGAATATTATACCATTTACCATCATTATCATTCCCTGAACCTGCAATTTTCATTCTCTAGGCTGCTGTCTTACTTCACTCAATAGACTAGGTAAATAGGGGGACAACACAAATTCATTCAACATTCGTTGGATATCCACCCTGTAAGCGCCAGAAGCTATTCAAGGGAAGACAATGGTGAACATGATAGACTTGATCTGCTGCTCCAAAGAAATCAAAGTTCAGTCAGTGGGAGACAGAATTCCTCAACACAATTATCTAATGTGATAAATGCTAGATAGCCCTACTACAAAGAATGTACTGCCTTGAACTGGAACAGGAGCAGAAATCTGACATGCAGAAAATGAAGAAGTGAATATTCCAAGCCAGAGCTGAAAGGGAAAAGAATTTGTAGGAGATGACTGTCTTTCTCAACACCACCAAATGCTCCCCCATGCGCTTTCCAAAAACCTACACAAAGACTTATTCCAATTTTACCTAGCTTTCTTTAGCTAGGTCCCTCAGGCAGGATTAATCATTTCTTCCTCTTAGTATTGCATATATCTTCTTTATCTCTTTTATTAATGCACTTAGTCCTAGTAGTACATGTGCATGTGCACAGGCACATCCCTCTCCTATCTGAAAGACTCCTTTACATTAATGCTGAGCACAGCCTGGCAGTGTTATGCTTCCAGGAGATGCTCAAGACACTCTCTGTATCATCTACCATTACTTTGCACATAATAGGATTAAAAAACCTTGAACAAATCTGTGATACTGAAGACCACTTAAGAGAAGCAACCTACCAAAATACAAAGATGTTTCAATAGTTAATGAATAACAAAAGCTACTATGAGGGATGTACTACACAACATGATAAATATTATAAACACTGGCTGTATGTTATATATGAAGACTTGTGTAAATCCTAAGAGCTCTCATCACAAATAAATTTTTTTCTATTTCTTTAATTTTGTATCTGAATGAGATGCTGGACTTTCAAAAACTTAACTGTGATAATAACATTTCATGATGTAAATCAAATCATTATGCTGTATACAAACTTACACCGTGCTATATGTCAATTATATCTCATTAAAACTTGGTGGAAAAAAGCTGCTATGGGGGAATGCTAACAGGTTCTTATTTAAAATAGGAAGTTTCACTCATACTTTGCACCATATACAAAAATTACCTTAAAATGGACCACACACACACACACAAAGGACCACAGGCCTAGACATAAAACCAAACTCTAGGCTTTGAGAAAAAAACACAAGAAAAAAACCTTTGTAAAGTTAGGTAAGTAAAGATTTTAGGTAAGCACAATAAGAACAATTAAAAATACCTGACAAATTAGACTTAGTAAAATGTAAAATTTCTGCTTATTTAAAGTTATCATTAAGAAAATGAAAAGACAAGCCAGTCAAAAATATTTGTATACTACATATTTAATACAGGGCTTGTATCCAGAAGATAGACCTCTCCTAACTTAAGAATAAAACAAGAAATATAATTTTTAAATGGGCAAAAGATTTGAATACATACTCCTACACCAAGATACACAGGTGGCAAATAAAGATGAAAAGATGTTCAACATCACTAATCATTAGAAACCTGCAAATTAAAACCACGATGACATACCACTTATACCTTTAATAATGGCCAACATTAAAATCTGAAAATACTAAGTGCTTGCAAAGATGGGAAAAGTTGGTAGGAACAAAAAAATGGTACAGTCATTTGGAAAACAATATGGAAGTTTCTCATAAAATTAAACATATGTGCCCCATATTACCCAGCAATCCCAAACCTACATATTTACCCAAAAGAAATAACTGCATATATGTCCAAAGACCTGTATGTTGTTTCCACTTTATTAATAAACTCTCAAAATCTGAAAACAACAAAATGACTATTAGCCAGGTGAATAAACAAACTGTGGTAAATCCAAATATTCAAATACTACTCAGCAATAAAAAGCACTTATTGATACATGCAATAACATGAATGAGTTTCCGAAGTATTACCTAAAGTTAATGCTAGATGATTCTATTGATATGTCAGTCTATAAAATACAAAACTATAGGGCTGGAAGCATAAGAGAAATACTGTAAAGGAACATGAGCACATTTCTGGGGTAATAGAAATATATTTTGATTGTAGTGATGGTTTCATGACTGTATATGTCTGTCCAAAGTCATACAAATGAAAACACTGGTTTTTATCAATTGTAAATTATCCCTCAATTTTTAAAATTCAGCAATACAATTATGCTTCATTACATCCATCTACCACATATCAAGCATTTGTAAGGTAACTTGAAATTGACAATACTCAACAGTTCAACGGGAGAGGGTATAGTTCAAGTAGTAAAGTGCACGCTTAGTATGCATGAGGTCCTGTGTTCAATCCCCAGTACCTTCTCCAAAAAATAAGTAAGTAGACCTAATTACCCCCTCTACCACAAACAAACAAACAAATATTTTAAATATGCAACAGTTCAAAATATGCGATTTATTCACCAATTATTTGGCTTTTTTTTTTTTAAATGAGGGGGAGGTAATTAGGTTTCTTCAATGATTTCCGCTTGGAGGAGGTACTAGGGATTGAACCCCAGACCTCCTGGGTGCTGAGCATGAGCGCTACCACTTGAGCTATACCCTTCCCCCTCATTCACCTATTAGATTAACAAAATTGAGAATGACTGTTAATATTCAGTATTTTTAAAGATGTGGGGAAAACAAGCTCTTTCACATACAGTACTGGTAGATCTATGAATAGTTACAACCTTTTAGAGATGTCATTTTGCAGTTTTAATCAAATTAATTAAAAATGAACACACATAACCAGTAATCCCACTTCTAAGATATATTACAAAGAAATACATGCACAATTGCCAAAGATATATTCAAGGTTGTTCATTTACACACACACACAAAATCAAAGTCTAAATATCCATCAAGCAGGAAATTATTAAATAAACTATGGCACAGCTATAAAACACAAAGATTATGCATTCATTAAAAACAGGGAAAAACAGTAAGGTTACAAACATAGACAAAAAATATTATCCACAAAAGCTAAGTAATAACCAAATTCTAGAACGCTGTAAATCTCGTCTTTGGAAAAAAGGCACGACACAAAAACAAATATACAAGACAGTAAGTGTTATGGATCTAGGGGAAAAAAGCTACATACCAACTCATAATGCCACTGGTAAGCTACTTACTATACTGGCTATCACAAAGAGTTACGTATTAACTTTGTAATTTTAAAACATATTTCTAAATTTTCATTTAGTTTCTCATAACCAACTAATAGATACATGTCACTGGTTAGAAAATACGGCTCTAGAAATAAAGACCAAAAGTGTGAAAATGCGTTCAGCACTACTGGCAAAAGAAAAAGTAATTTCTGATGTTATGCCTACATTAGTGACAATTTATGGTTCAAGTCTGAGTGTGCTTAAATATTACCAACTAATTGAAGATAAAACTGAGGAGGTGGAGATGAAGGGAACAGATTAGTAAAGATACCATGCTGGAATTTCAAATGAGCAGACAGGGCAGGGTGTATATATATATAGCTCAGTGGTAGAGTGCATGCTTAGCATGCACAGCATGCAGGAGATCCTGGGTTCAATTCCCAGTACCTCCTCTAAAAATAAATAAATATACCTAATTACCACCCCTCCACAAAACACACAAAAAATAAAATGAGCAGTTATATAGTGAAAGAATAATAATGAAAAACTTCCTGCTTAGATCCTAAGGTGCAGTCTTGAACTTTAATGTTTCCAAGAGGCAACTTAAAAAATAGTTGATATGTCTGCCTGATAAAGTACTATTTTTTCTAATATGGTATTAAATTAATAGTCTTGGAAACAAAAATATAATACACTGAACCCCCAACTGTAAAATCAGCTCATATGCAGTCATTAAAATATTGCCAAAGACTATAAAAACCATAGAAAAAAATTTGAAAGTGTATAAAATTTGCAACTAACGTAGGATTTCAATAATGTAAAGGCAATGTTATCACTTGCACAAGAAAATGAAATTAAGTTCTTAGATTTACTACAGCAAAATAATTATCAGAGCAGATTACAATAGAAAAGACAAGGTTATCCAAGTGAAATAATTTTGTACTCCATCAATTCTTTCTAACTTTAGGGATCTCTGAAATGGCATCTCCATTCTCTATTCAGTAATAAAATGGCTAGATCTACGTATGATCAAAAAATCTAATTATATTAAACTGTTAACCTTAAACAACCTTAAACTGGCTGCAACCACCACCACTACACGTAAGCATCAAAAACACATAATCAAAAATTCACTCTTCCAGGAGCCTGGAATATTCTGAGCACCATCTATAATGAATGCTGAGAACTGCAGCATCTTTGATACTCAGGCAGTTCTAGGGTGGAAAAAATTTTCACTTATTGCAAACTACTGACATGAAATTTCCTGTCACACTTTGGGGCTATTTCAGTGCTTGGAGAAAACATCCAAAATGAAAACTGCTAAGTAGTCAATTAACTGCTAAGAAGTCTTATTTTTAAAAGTCAAGAAATCAAAAGAAAATGACATTTTGAAAAATTTTTAAAATCTACAAAAATAACTTTTCAGTACTGTAAAGTTACATGCACTACTTTATCTTGCTTTTTATAAAAAGAGTAAGATCTCCAGTAACAGGATGCAGGTCTCCTTACCAGAAACTATGTTATTACCAAAGACTGTATCTGTGCTAGGACAGTTCATCTCTACTATTGGATGCTTACTTCCCCCTCCTCTCTAGAGCCCCTCACTCATGGCTGGGCTCACATTAGTCAGACCCAGGCACTTTCTCACTGAGCCATGGACTATACCCATTCTCAACAGCTAACCGCATATTAAAACCGGTACTTACAGAAATTCCAGATGGTCTTTGTTTAAAATTACCTTACCAATCAAAACAACAATGCATTTATCTATTTAGAGTAGTGACCTTCAATGTGTTGTGGCACACCAGAGAATGAAAGCATCACAAATAAGACCTAAGAACCACTCATAGAAATAAACGATAAAAGGTAGTTGCAGATTAAATCTTTCCTTTCCTCAGTCTCCAAAGGTAAGGAGGCAAGTTTTGAAGTTCAGAAGCTATTAAAAGTGACCAAGCATTAAAGAAATGGAAATGCCACCCCACAAAAACAAAAGCATGTATTTATATTCTGCTTTAAAGTTTAACAAGTAACCTACACATTCCTTTATCTCCTTGATATAGGTAGGTATTTGCTTTATTTACAGAAAAGGAAACTGGTATTTTGAAAGCCTAAGGAAAAAAATTCAAGGTCTCTCAGTAGTTGTGAGAGAGGATTTGAAATCAAGTCTCCTGCCTCTAGTGATGTTTTCATTATACCTGTTTAAGAACAAACTGCTTTTGAAGAACTGCCAGGGATGTAAGAATATAAAAAAAATTTTAAGCCCAACTGTTAGCTTATTTGATACTGTTGGGAGGATCTAAAAGGCAGAGGACCGTAACATAATAGGAAATCCAAGGGAGTCATCCCTACATACCCATGATGGTATGTCAACATAGGTAATCTATCTAGAAATTACAAGATAAAAATTAGCAATCAAAAAAGCTGATTCTGGCTTCTGAAGCCAATCCAGTGTTCCGAGAGATAGAACGTATTTGTTCTATCAGCTCTTAAATGTGTCCCAGTGGAGTCCGTCAATTAAATCCTACTGAATTTAAGTTCAGAAACAATCCTTAAGTTTATACCTATCAAAACCAGCCTGGAAAAGGGGTCACTTCTCACCTTCATACCCAGTTTTAAAATATGTTGGAAAAGTCTTATTTAAAACAAGTTAGGAAAGAATTTTCAACCTTGATAATGGATAATCAATGCAATAACTGTTTAGGACAAGGAAGCTGTTAATCTAAAGATACTGTTGGTATTTATAGATTTTCAGTAACCAATAACTGAAATTTTCATTTTTTAATCTCTCGTAAGTGAAATATAGATAATGAATATTTATTACTACTAATAGTCCCAATCAATACTATTCAAATTCAGGAGTTTATCTGCTGACCATTCAACTGCTCACCTACTAACTAAACACTCAATTCGACTATCACCAATTATTAAAGACTTGTCTCCTTTACCTTCCTTTCATTTCAGGTCCCCATCCACCCCACATTCTGGTTCTTTCCACTCTTGCTCCTTGTTCACCACTGACCAACATTTCAACCTCCAATATTCAACAACCTAAACTATACCACCTCTTAGACAGTAAGCAATCCATTTGAAGTCCTTATCCTCCCTACAATTCCTTGATAATCTTCCAGAACTAAACAGCCTCTAGAGATTAAGTCATAACACAAGGAAACACATGACTAATCCTATAAATTTAATAAAACGAGAAGGCAGTATCACCAGAAAAACACATAATTCAGTTCTAAGAGGTTCAAACTAATTATACCGTCTATTTTCTGAGATCGGGAATTTGGGGCATCCAAAGGACCACTAGATACTAACAGGAGCAAGTGTTTACTTATAAACTTTGTTCACATGCTTATGGCTATATTAATTGCCAAATATGGAGCTAGACAAGGAATTCTCATCGTCTTCCCCTCTAGTATACGGGGCTCCCTAACTGCAGTTAATGGTTCATAGATTCAGGTACATGCAATGCTAACATTCGGAAAGGTAGCACAAGGTGTGAAGTTTTGAACCTAAAAACCAGTATTTTAACACAAGTTTATATCACAATCATACGGAGGCAAAGAGAAAACAACTTTGCTGTATTATTCCCGCTTCGGTGCACGTGTTTTTGTTTGTATTTTAACAGAGGAACGAACGGTACCTCCCATACAAAAACAAAACAAAACAAAACAAAACAAAAAAACAAACAAACAAAAAAAACCTGTTAAGAAATTAGGTATACTTTGGGGAATAAAAACTGATCTATGCGGAAAACTAGATGCAAGTCTATATTTGCCTCAAAGCGGCACAAGGCCATCTTAAGACATCTGTCTTTAGAGATGCAGGTAAAATTTGATCTTATTCGACTACCAAAATCAACACAATCTAGGGACGCTTACGTTCCTCCCCTTGCTATCCTCCCCACACCCCCAAAGAAGAGGTGGAAGAAGAGGTCGAAACCCATTCCCCAAAGCATTCAAACATCTCTTCTATTCCTGGGTCAGTAAGAGATCGCCTGCATAAAAAAAGGTCACGGAGAAAGCGTACGTTATATATAGCCCGGGTTTCTGAACTCTTTCGGGATAAACCCCAGGGGGGTCAAGAACAGCGGAACATCAGGTACTGGGTAAGCAAAGCGACGGCTGCCTTCAAACCCGGATTCTGTTTCGGTGCACAGAAATGGTGCCCGGAGGCCGCTACTTTCGCATCTGCGTCGCTTCTGCCTCCGCCGACACAGCCTCTTTTCCCCTCCCCCACGGGCGGGGCGGCGACTGCCTCCCCGCTCCCGGGGAACCGGGAATAAGAGCCGCAAAAGAGTCGGAGACCAGGCTGGTGGGCTTCCATTCAGAAAACACCCCCTCCGGAAAGCCCACTCCCCCACGTCCCGTCCCAAGCCTCTCTCAGCATGCCTTTGGGAACCGCTGTGTCCCCTTTCCCACCTCGCCACCTCGTCCCCAACCAACCCCGGCCCCACCTGTGCCCCCGGAGCCCTCCGTCCGCACGACGCGCGCCGGTAACCACCCATCCCTCACCTGAGAGAAAGGGCTGGCTTCTCTCACGCACAGACAACAGAGTAGGTAGCCGGCAAGAACAATGTCTCTCTCTGCCGCAGCACCTCCGACACCGGGGCTCACGCACAGGACGGTTGCCTCGAGCCGCGGCGCGCGATGGGAATGTCCCCTTCCGACCACCACACCGACCGCCCTTCCCGGCCCCCGTACACACCTCCAACCAACAGCGGCGGCGGGTACGTCGCGCGGAGGTCAGCGGGAGAGTCGCCGAGGACCGGCTGCAGCGGGTTCTTCTCGCTTGCCGCCCCCTCCCTCCGACAAACCTAAAACCTCGGAAGCCAGAGAGCCGCGAGCTCGTTCCCCTTACAACCACCTCTTCCCTGGCGCCAGGCACTGCGGCGAGCGACAAGGAACACGGACGTCCCGCCCCCTTTGCCGCCGCCCCCTCTTATTGTTTTACCCCTGCCGAAAGGGCTGGGGAACCCCCCAGCACAGCTTCAGCCAATCACGCATCTCCTCCGCGAGCCGGACCCAACCTTCTCGCGTCCCTCTGCGGAGCACGCGCAGAACGCCGCCGCGCACACGTCCTCTCGCCGCCCGGAAAGCCGGGGAACCGGAACCGGCCTGGAGCCGGGGCGAGAGTCCGCTGATTTGACGTCACAAGGAGGCTGCCTTTCTCCGGCCCCGAGGTTCTGGCCTCGCCGGCCTTCGAGATCGCGCCCCAGCAGGAACAGGGTTGCTGCAGCGCTGTGCCTACTGCGCTGTCGTGTGGAGACCGATATTTCTGCTCCCCTTTGATTATTAATGTGAAGAGGGAGGGAGTTTAGTGATTTTTCTCCCTGAGCTACGTACCTGCAGGTTGCTGCTCTACACATGAATGCATAAAATGCAGCCAGTGGTTTCGGCTGATTGCACCCTAAACTCTGCCTAGGAAACGGAGGTTTTTAAGCTCCACCGAGGTTAAATCATACAAACAAGCTCAACGCAATATATATTACGGGGCTTACTGGGTCCTAAGTACTGGGAAGTAGAAAAAAATACAACGTGGCCTTCGCAGGGAAAGAAAAAAGTCTTTCTTTGTGTGCTCGTTCAGTGTTTAGGTGTTGCTAAATACAAACTAAGCATTCTACATACTAAGGCAGCGAAAAGTCTAAAATCCCAGGAGATATCAGGATTACAGCCCTGTCCTAGATCTAGGACTTGGCCCCGGGGGCGTAGCTGGGAAAACACTAGACACTGACTCGCATGACCTTGATTCATGGAAAAAGCCAAATCTCCTTACAGTCAAGGGAGCCACTTTGCACCTTAGTTCTGGCAATGCTTCTTTGAGACTGTCAAGACAGCTGAGAAATTTTGCAAGGAAGGGCTGAGGAAATTGGTGAAAGAAATGAAAGGCAGGGAACACATTTATTAAATGCCCATATACCAAACAAAATGCGGGCATATACGTTTCACCAGTTTTCTTCACAATCCTATTAGAGTAATTTCAAGGTTTTTTTCACATGTGAAAACTGAGGTTTATAGGGCCATGCCAACATCTGAACCTCCAAAATCTACACTGCTTTCACCTTAGGTTGCTTAATATTTTGTTATGTCCAAAATATCTGGGCAGACTCACTTTTATGAAGTGAACTTTAACACGTTTTTCCTTAAAGCATCATAGTATGTTACATGCAGATCGCCCTTCAAATCTAATACTTATGTACTGACCACTCTTCTACTTTGTTTAATGCTGACCACTCTTCTACTTTGTTTAATGCTCACAATAACCCTATAAAGTTGTCACTATTTTTATGCCCATTTTACACCTGAGGAAACTGAGGCTTAGAGAGATCAGGTAACTTGCCCAAGGTCACACAGCTACTATTCTGGTGGAGTTGGGATTCAAACACAAGTGGTCTGCCTTCACACTCCATGCCCTTAACCACAAGCTATAGAATGCTCTCATTGTATTAATTGCCATAACTCATTTATCTCTTCGGTTGAGTGACACTTATACAGTTTTCAGTTTGAAACTCTTATGCAACACACTGTTACTCCTCACCAGGTGCAAAAATTCCTCTAGAGTGGCAATTCTCAGAAATTAATATGCATCAGAATCACCTGGAGAGCTTGTTAAAACACAGATTGCTGGGCCCAGTTCCCAGAGTTTCTAATTCAGCAAGCCTGTTTGAGGCCCAAGAATCTGCATTTCTAACAAGTTCCCAGGTGATGCTGCTGCTGCTGCTGCTCTAGGAACCACATTTTTAAAACCACTGATCTATACCATGGGTTGGCCAACTTACACTGTAAAGGACCAGAGTAAATCTTTTAGGTTTTGAGGGCCATAAATGGTCTCTGTTACAGTATCCTACTCAACCCATCTTTTTTAAATCCTATAAAAATGTAAAAGAAATATTCTGAGCTCTTGGGCTATGTAAAGCAGGCTTCAGGCAACTTCCGCTCTAGGATATATAACAATAGGTGGAGTTATTGGGAAAAAGATCCAATTATCTTCAATTTTATTGAAAAACCCCAAACTATTTTCCTACATAGTGATTTTTTAACACCTTTATTGTGATATGATTCCTGTATAGTAAACTACACATATTTCAAATGTACAATTTGATGAATTTTGATAGATGTATACACCTATGAAACCATGACCACAATCAAGATAGCTAACATTTCCGTCAGTCCCCAAATCCTGTGAGTGATTTTTACTTCCTAAATGTCTCTCAGGTCTGTCCCTCTGAAAGCCTCTCCACACTTAGAGCCTCTGCCCAGGTCCAGGCCCCTTTCATCTTCCCACAAGGACTAGAGGATCCTCCTAACTAATCTGTCTGCCCTTCAAAGATAGCCTCCATGAAACAACCACTCCCCAACAGACAGTAAGGCAGGAAGACCAGTACAAATGTATTCATTCAGAGGCTCAAGCCAAAACTTTTTAAGTCAGCCTTGACTCTCTTTTTCTCACACCACACAGCAGATCATCAGTAAAGTTCTGTTCCCACCACCTTCAACACTTATTCTGGATTAAACACTGCTCATCACTATTAGTGATATTATCGTTGTCCAGGCCACCATCACCTACTGCCACAGCCTTCTACTTCGTCTTGATGTTCCACTCTTATTTTACAATGTTCTATTCCCACAGCAACCAGATCCTTTACAAATCAGATGCCATTCTCAAAACCCTCCAAAGGCAACACAATACAATCCCAAATCCTTACGGTGGCCTACAAGTCATACCTAATTTAGTGCTTACCTATCACTTCCACTTCTTTTCTTACCACTTTTTCTCTTAAACACCTCAGCTTTTCCTTTGACACTACACATTCCCACCCCAATGTGGGCCTTGGACGTGAACCTTTATCCAAAGTCTGTGAAAAGCCAAAGTAACCTGTATCTGCTGATTTCCCCAAGCAACAGAAATATCTCACTCAAGCACTCTAAAGGCAAGTTAGGTATGATTTTTTTCTTACACAACTACCCTTCATAGAATTTCAATTAACCTAGTACTGCTTAAATAGTCTACTAGCTTGTCTAGGCTGTATATTATATAGTTCCTAGGTTCTTTTCTAGATGTTTTTTTTTATAAATGGTATAACTCAAATGGTAACCAGCAGGTGGTCTGGCAGAGTGTCCAGTTAATAATAACTTATGGGATTCATGCATTCATTTGTACATTCATTTATTCATTCAGTAGCCACCACTGAGCACCAAAGTATCAGGCAGAACACCAGGCTCAGGATGAGGCAAAAATAATTGAAACAGAGTGTCTTCAGGTAATGGGGAGTGAGAAGGAGAAAGCAAGCAAGAAAAAAAAGAGAAAAACAAAAAGGGACAGAGACAGAGAAAAAGAGGGAGAGCCAGAGAGAGACAGTAGGGAGGCAGTGACAACAGAGGGTACTGTTAAGTGATGTTCCACTAGGGATACTGATGAGCAGTTTGTGCCTCTTGATAACATTCACTGAATTTTTGAATGCATAACTTAATATCTGGCATTTCCCCTCTCATACACACACACCCTGTAAGTTCCAAAAGGGATACTCTTGTTAGCCTCTCCAACCAGCACTTGGTACCGGCCCACTGAAAGTACTCCCTAAACTGCTCCGTTCCTTGGCTAACTGACCCCTGTGAGCGCACAGAGGGAAGGCACCACAGTCTCCCTCATGGGCTTCTAGTATTTCTTTTAACACCTTTATTGTGGTATGATTCCCGTACAGTAAACTACATGTATTTCAAATGTACAATCTGATAAATTTTGATAGATGTATCCACCCATGAAACCACTACCACAATCAAGATAGCTAACATTTCCATCATTCCCCAAGAGATGCAATTTTCAATTTCCCAATTTATCCCTTCAAACCCCCTCGTATTTTTATGTTTTTGCCCTCCCTTCTAGAATAGTATATGATTTGCATATTTTTATTCTTTCTTGATGACTAATAATAGTTTTTAGATTGTGGATCTTCCCTGGCCTATAGTTCAGGCCACATCCTATAGGTTTTATTCACTACTGCTGCATTCTAAATAGTTTGGAAGTATAGTATTTGTTCTTTGATTCAGTTATGGTGTAGAGAGAGTTGATTGAGATTGTCTAAGTAGTTTGGATTTTTAAATTTAAACTCTGTATTTTTACTTATTTTAGTGCTCGTAGTCTGTCAGTGGGGCACATACATTTCTGTGCTTTGTGGAATTTGTTGAGCTCTTTCTTTGAGGCCTAATTGATGTACAAGTTTTTGTTTTGTTTTTAATTTGGGGGGGGGGCAGAGGAGGTAATTAAGTTTATTTATTTTTAGAGAAGGTACTGGGGATTGAACCCAGGACCTCGTGCTAAGCATGCACTCTGCCACTTGAGCTATATCCTCCCCACCTAGAGGTACAAGTTTTGAAAGTTGTCTAGAAAACTCCAGTTTGTGAAATTATCTTCTTTTACTGTTTTTTTCTTTTTATCTTTCTAATAGTTTTTACAATACATTTTAAACTTTTTTTATTTTGAAATAATTTCATAGGTCCTGAAAAGTTGCAAAAATAGTAAATGAATTCCCATCACCCACATTCCTCAAATGCTAGTATTTACTACATTTTTTATCACTTTCATTAATTCTCTCTCTGGCTTATCTCCCATAGGCTGTCAATTCCCTGAGGACACATTTCAATTGTTTTTGCCTCATCCTGTGCCTAGTAATGTGCTTGATACATTGACACTCAATGGTGGCTACTGAATGAACAAATCCAGGAGTTTCAAAGAAACCTGTGAGTGGTCATTGTGGATACTCTATCAAACAACTAGTAGATTGCCATGTACCCTCTATCCATTAAAAAGCATCTAGAAGAGGCTCTAGTTGAAACTTTTTTTGGACACGATGTCCCTCTACCCCTCAACACTTCAGTGTATATTTCTTAAAAGACAAGGACATTTTATTCTATATCCACAATACAATTATCATAATCAGGAATTAACATTTATACAATACTATATTCTATAGTAGACACTCAAATTTCATCAATTGTTCAATTAATGGATCCTTTATAGCAAAAGGAAAAAAAAAGTCTTCCAGTCCACAATACAATTCAAGATTACAAACGCATTTAGTTATCATATGTTCACCTTAGTCTTCTGTAGTCTAAAGTCATTTCTCAGTCTTTTTCTCTTTCATGACCTTAACATTTTTAAGGAGTACAAGACAATTATTTTGAAGAATGCCCCTGAATGTGGTAACCTCTGTTGTTAACTTATATTAGAGCTAGGTTATGCATTTTTGGCAAAAATACCAGAGAAGTACTATTCTGTCCTCAATGCATCATGTGGAGACATGTGATGTCATGTGTCCTATTAATGCTGATGCTCCCATCATGTGGTTAATGCCAGGTCTGACAGATTCTCCACTATATGATTTTCCCTTTGTAATGAATAAGTATCTTATGTGAGGCGGTACTTTGAAAGTATGTACATATCCCATTTTTCATCATACTTTCACCTGCCAGTCATAGCAGCCACTGATCATTTTTGGCCAAATCAATTTTTGTTATGGTGGCTAACAAATTGTGATTTTCCTAATTCCATCATTCTTTCTACATTTATTAACTGCAATTCTACTATAAGGAAGATTTTTTCTCCTTTCTCATTTTTTAAAATTCTCTATCTAATCAGTGTGAACTCGTGGATTCCTATTTGACAGTCCATTACTATCAACATACATTCTCATGCTCATAGTATCCCTGATTTGACCAGTGGAAGCCCCACCAAGTTAGCTTCTGTGGGTTATATATTTTAGTTGTGCATTATTTGGCACATAAAAATGAATTAATGTATCTTTTTCAAAAAGTGGAAAAGAACAAAAAGTGACAAGGGCCTAAGAGATGACAATGGCAAGTAGAAAATAGATTTTGAGAAGTATATAGGTGGCAAAAATGTGATGATTAACTAGTTACAGGGAATAAGGGAGAATTCTAGGGTAGGATGCTTTGTCTGGGTGACAGAAGAGCCACCAGTAATATTTACTGAGAAGGGGAATACAGAGCTTTGGTATTTTTCTATCCATATGCTTATATAAAATATTACACTAGCTGCTTCATTCAATACTTTCTGATCTAATGCTACTTCAGGAAGGTGTCAGAGCCCCAGTCACTCTCCACCTCTTACCCTGCTCTACTTCTGTCAATAGCACTTATCACTACCTGACATTGTATTTATCATTTGCTGGGTTTTTAAAAATTGTTGGGGGGAGGGTATAGCTCAAGTGGTAGAGTGCATGCTTAGCATGCATGAGGTCCTGGGTTCAATCCTCAGCACCTCCTCTAAAAATGAATAAACCTAATTACCTACCCCGCCCCTCCCCCCCCAAAAACAATAAAATTTGTTGGCCTTTCCAATAAACTTAGTTCCATAAGGTCTCAGATTTTGTCTGTTTTGTTCAATTCCATATCTCTGCCACAAAAGAGAGATTCAAAAGCAATCAGTGAATAAATAAATGTGTGTGTGTATGGAGGGCCGGGGGGAGGGAGTGGGAGAGATGGGATCATAATTAAACATGTTTTGCAGGGCACTACTTTTTTTCTCTTAACAGTGTAACTTGGACATCACTTTATGTTAGTACATAGTAGGTCTTAATTTTTTTCAGTGGTTACATAGGTGAGGAATGACATTCTAAGCTTAGAGGCAATAGACTAATTTTAAAGAATATTATGAGGATATAATCAAAATAAATACAAACTATGTACTTGCACATTTCTGCCACAAATTTGAATCAAGGGGCTCATAAAATTTGATTAGAAATAAGGAAGAAAACCTAATCAATAAACATGCAAAGTATGTTCCATTTATAGAAAAATGACATAGCATTAGCTAGACATATATGGAAGAGATGTTAAATGGAAACAATGGCAAACCATAAATAAACTGGCAAACATTTTAACATGAAAACATCCAACATGCGGAAAAAAAGCTCCTATGTACACTTTTGCTGCAAGTAAATATTAATTTATCCTTTAAAAGAAGCAATTTGGCAAGATATGTAAAAAACTTTAAAATGTTTGTATTTTTTGAGTCAATAATTCCACTTTTGGGTATTTATCTCTCTTAAGATATGCAAAAAGAAATTCATTGTGATGTTATTTACTTATTTAAAAACTGGAGGCATCATAATTAACAAGTGATAGTGAATGGTTAAGTAAACTATGACACATATCCTTGATACACACACATTGAAAGCTGTAGATTTAAATATTGAAGAATATTTTTTTGTTACATGTTTATATTTCAGTCTGAAATCAAACATGTTTATGAATCAATCTTAAGTTAAAATTATTCTGCTCGGTTTTCTATTTAAGTAAGAACATGTTTCATATTTCTGGCTTACTTAATGTTTCTCTGTACTTCCTACTTTTCCATTGTCATATGTTACTTTCACAATAAAAAAAATTATTAAACAACTAAGGCATTGCCTTATTAGTGCCTGAAGGAAGGGAAGGTTTTCATTTTTCATTCCCTCAGCTGTTTCCCTTCTCTCTTGTAACATATAAATAAACATTTATATCATCTGAGTTGAAGTACAAAATTAAGCCACCAGAAGATATAAATGGAAAAATAAAATAAATAAAACGAATAAAGGAGAAACCAGACAAATCAGACAAAAATCTACCAATTGATGCTGATGAAGAAAAGATGCTGCCAGACGTATCATAGGATGACTCTGGCAGTTATGTTTTTGTTTTTTTGTTTTTACGAAAAAAAAAAAAGGGAAAAGAATCAGATTCAAGCACCATTAGCAGGTGAATTTTTAAAAAGAGTAAAATTACTAGAATTATATTAACTGATTACTGATTTTTATTATAGATTTCAGCGTAAAATACTTTTCTGACATTTTGCTTTACAAGGCTTTTCCTCTACACCCTCATTTGACTATTTTCAACCCTACTGGATCTTAAAAGATTAACCAATTCCATTACCGCCATTTTGCTGAGGAAGCGGGTAAGGGATGACTTTACATGCATGTTTAAGGGCCACACACTCTTATCTAAGTAAATTAGGACCCCAAACTATGAAGACTAGGCATTGGAAGAGGATCAACTCCAATTCCTTAAAGGATACTCATTTTTCTTAGAGAGTGTCTTTACTCATCACAATTTTAACCTTTCAAGACTCATAACATTTAACCTTTTGAGACATGTGTAACACATGTCTTAGACCTGCTACCAATTCAGTTAATAAGGATTATGCTGCCAGCAGTGGAGTCTGGGCTCTGGATTCATGCTGCCCAGATTTGCATCCCAGCCTCACCTCATCACTTATTAAACGTATTACCTGGGTATATTTCCTAGTTATATTACCTTGGGCAATGTGCTTAACTTTTCTATGCTTCAGTGTTTCTCATCTGTAAAATGGAGATGGTAATATCTACCTTATTGGAGTCCTGTGAAGATTAGATGAGTTAATAGAACTAATACATTTACAACCCTACCTGGCACATGCTCAGTAAAAATGAGCACTTAACAGGTGATTTAAAATGTTGTACTAAAAAAAAATAAAATAAAATGTTGTACTAGTTTCTGGTGTACAGCATGGATAGACTTGGAGGGCATTATGCTAAGTGAAATAAGTCAGACAAAGAAAGACAAATACTGTAAGATATCACTTACATGTGGAACCCCCGAAAAATACAACAAACTAGTGAATACAACAGAAAAGAAACAAGACTCACAGATGTAGAGAAGGAACCAGCGGGGAGAGGGAAGGAGGAGGGGCAAGATGGAGGTGGAGGATCAAGAGGTACAAGCTATCAGATATAAAATAAGCTACAAGGACGTATTGTACAATATTTTATAATAACTATAAATGGAGCATAACCTTTAGAAATTATGAATCACTATATTGTATACTTGTAATATAATATTGTACATCAACTATACTCCAATTTAAAAATGATATTGTAAAATAAATCCATAAATAAATAAAGTTTAAAAAATCAGCACTTAATGTTTGGTGCTTGAAAAAGTATATGCACTAATTGCTTTCAATTGATTCCTTTTTCACAGACTGTTCACTGCTTTGCTCTGAAATAACAACTTACAGTTGTACATGGAATTTTATAGTGTTCAAAATACTTTCAAACACATTATCTCATTTCAGTTTCACAAGCAATTCACAAAGGTAACTTGCGCAAGGCTAAAAATGGCCAATTTAGAAAGAGACCCCAGGGTCCCCTGTGGCTCATGCAGCACACCATATCCCATTGCTAACTGGTGACCCTCTTCAGCCTTGGAGTAAGCATTCCTAATTGAAAATCTGTCACTTGGGAATTTCAGGTCTGTTTCGGTGCAAATGTCTCCTTTACAAAGTTTTGTTTTTTTTTTAATTTTACTTATTTTACTGGGATAGCCAGATATTAAGAATACATGTTCATTTCTTTTTTTAATTATTTTTTTAAGTCAAGTATAGTCAGTTTATAATGTTGTGTACAATGCTTTTTGATGCAGAGAAACCTACTCTGGTGAGTAGGATGAACCCATTCCTTTTAGAGCAGGAGAAGAAAAAGACTATTAAGGCCTGATGAAAGAATCAAATGTTCATTTCTCCTGAAATCATTCCATCCATTATCTCTGTGAGACTTGGACAGGTTAGGATCTAAAGAAAAGTTCTTCCTCTCTATTTGGTCGTTGTGTGTGAAAATGTCACATATCCAGAAAGGTGCATAAAACACTTGCACGGTCTGCCCATTTTGTTGTTAACTATAAAATGTAAATAAATGAACGACTGTCATAGGTGATGAATTTGAGCTATGTAGCTACTTTTCATCATATCTATCAAAGTCTTCAAGTAGAGGAGATCCTAAATGCTACCAAGCTTGAGAGAATAAAGGTTACAAATTCTGCAGTTACTTTTTCAGAATTTAGACACAAAAATCTCCTCAAAAAATCAACACCCAAAGTGGGGGAGGGTATAGCTCAGTGCTAGAATATATGCTTAGCATGCACCAAGACCTGGGTTCAATCCCCAGTATCACCACTTTAAAAATCAGTCAATCAATCAACCTAATGACCACTCCACCAACACCCCCCCTCCAAAAAAAGGTGAAAAATAAATTTAAAAACCTAATGACGCACCCCCACGAAATAAAAGAGCAAACAAGAAAAAAAATCTATACCCGAAGAATTAGGTTTGGGATTACAAAAGTGACACACCCTGAATAATGGTTTGTAAATTCTAATGGATTCTATCCAATGCTCAGAGTTGTGATGACAGCTAAAATCCCCTCAGGCTGAGGGATCTAAGAGATCCAGTCATCCTGGGAAGTGTAACAACTAAAGATAATGTAAATAAAAGAGGAGTCACCTCCCCCGAGTTGCCTGGAGTCCAGAAAATGATGACTTTGGAAAGAGGCTTCACCAACATTTATCTCGCACTGTTCAGAGTAGATTATACTTGGCAGATATCTAGCCAACCCGGGGCTACAGGGTGTGTTTAATTCTTCAGGCCTTAATGTCTGGCTATGAGACGCCTCGAGGTTATCCAATCTCACTAAGCACCCTGACCGACAGGAGGGGCCCTGGTCAACAGATACTCTGTTTATTGGAAAGGGGTGTCTATCTCCCTCTGTGAAATGTTGTTCTGGGGTCGTTAATCAGTCTCCAAAGGATTGAGTTAGTGTCAACTAGTGTCCCTGAGCCCAATTTCCTCATGGAGGGGAGGGGGAATGACAGAGGTTGTACCTTAAGAAGCCAGAGCTGAGGACCAAATTCTCCACCTAAATACAGGAGTATGAAATACATGGCATCAAATCCTATTTTCTTCACTGACTAGTTTTGTGACACAGGTCAGATGAGTTCACTTCTTTGACCTTTGGTCTCCTCAGGGGTAACTGCCAACTTTAGGGTTGTTGGGAGGATTATTTCTAGTGTTTAGCAGTTTCTGGCTTAGCGGGTATATGGGACTGATTCCTGTTATAAAAACAGAGGCAGGCCTTCAACAACAGGGGACCCCAACACAGCACTTCAGAAAGTCATAAACAGACATGATGCTAGCCTGCGACTACCCTCCATCCTTCCACTCCCCATTCTCCTCTTGGGTCAAATACTTGATTTGACAGTACAGAGAAACCATGGCAAAAGACACTGTCTAAATTAGACAAATTCAGAAGGAGGAGGAAACGGATACCAGACCTTTGAAAGCAAATTTGTTCCATTGGTCTCTTTTAGCAACCAGGCTATGGAACTATTTAGAATAGTTAAAAAAAAAAAAAAAAAACCAACTGTATGCAAAATATGATACATTCACCAGCAGGCAGAAAACATAAAAGTGGTAGAGAAGTTGTGGCACTTCTTCTGATTGGAAAAAGACCATCATTAAAAACCAGGTAGCTGATGCACAGTGGAAGCATTCTGGCTTCCTTCTACCTCAGCCAACTGACAGCAGAACACAGCCAATCTCTCACGCAAAGTGTCAGCATCAGCCCTTCTTTCCACCCACACGTTTCCAGGTGTGACCACTTCCTCGCAGGTTCTAGGCTAGCTAAACTCTGGCTTCTGGCTCCACAACAGCAGAACACTTCTCTGAGCTTTACCTCAAAGGAAGCATGTGGGAGATTTATGACTTAAGGCAAGAATCTTCCTCAGAATCAAGCCATGTCCTACCTTTGTGGTCAGACCATCAGCCTGATTTTTTTTTAATATCTCTACCATCCTCCTTCCGGATGTCTGCTCTGACCTATGCCTTGTTGACTCACACTCCTTGGGTGAGCCCTGGCTGTGAAAATACATTTCCTGGCTCCTGACAGCTGGCTTCAAACTAACAGGAGCTCCCAGTTACACTCCCGTACCTAGCTGGGCTTCAGAGATCCCAGGTCTGATCCCTAACTTCAGAGCCATGACCCCAAATTACCCAAGTTCTTGGTGGTAACCTGAAAAGGGAAAGACAACCTAAAGTTATTGACCAAAGGACTTTTATGTAAAAGAAAGCAGACCCAGATAAAGTGTGTTAATAGGAGAAATAATGTTGGAAGTAGAGGTTTTTTCCTAAGCAACCAAGAGCTGTAGAAAATCCAAGGAACTTTCAGGCCCTTAAGTAAAAGAATAATAAGAGGGTTTGGAGGATTTTCTATAAGCAGAGTTGGGAAAAGATAAAAACATAATTTCTTTAAATGTTGCTTTAAACCAGAAATTTTTAATCTGAGTCTATGCACAGTTTGAGGGTGGATGGAGATATAAGATATTATAAAATCATGAACATTTTGTAGATGTGTGTATATGGCTTTTTTTTTTTTTTGCTGAAAACGTCCATATTTCATTGCATTCTTAAATACATCTATGTCCTAAAAGGTTAAGAACCAATGATCTAAACCATATACTTCTTCAATGTATATCATGGTACTAATGAGTTGTTTATTAAAATGAAGGCTTTATAGTATAAAGAATGCTATTTTCATTCAAAAGTCATATTTAACTAAAATTCTGTACTAATCAATGACCTCAGCTTACCATACCTAAGGGATGCTGAACTATTTCCTGGTTTTGATATTGTACTACAGTGATACAGGATGTCAAACTGGGGGAGATAGGGTAAATATTGCACAGGACCTCCCTCCCTGTACGCTTCTTTGCAACTTCCTATTAATCTACACTTATTGTATTTCAAAGTAAAACAATTTAAAAATTTTTAAAGCATAGGTTCTGGAATCTGGTGGAGTTTGGTTCTTAATCCCAGCACTATATTTAAAACTTGTATGCTGCTGGACAAGTTAGAAGTTATCTGAGTCTATTTCCTCATCTGTAAAAAGGCACAATTGCAATTCCTATCTCATAGAACAGCTGCATATACAATTTTTAGCATAGAGCCTGACCCATATAAGTATAAACTATCATGATTACTGTTAGGCCATATGATCATAGTCCAAATATCACCCTTTGCTGGGTAACAGGTACATGGCTTTCAGACATGGTTCTGAAAGGGAAAATAAACTGTCTCCTTTGGGGTAGTCTTGGAAATCCAAGGACCCTTAAAATTAGATAGACTCTTCACCTAAATTCTTTCTGTTTAATAGTAGACAAAGTAATGATAGTGTGCATTTCACAAAGCTGCATATGTTTTCCATGAAGGATTATTTAATAAAACCTAAAGTTTGGAAGTGGGCCAATATTATGATTTTTAAAAGAAAAATAAAAGGAGGGTTATGTAATTCATCATTTTTATTAATAATTTGCTTTCAAGGAGTGTATACGGCTAAGGCTAATGACAGAGAGTTGCTCAGGGTGCCATAAGAACAAACAGAAGGGGCAATTACGTCAAACTAGAGGCTCAGAACTCCGGGAGGAGATGACACCTGAGCTGAATCTTGAAGGTGAAGCAAGAATGAGCCGGTGAAGAAAGTCGCAATGGTCCGCAACAGCTGTCCCAGGCAGAAGGAACGGCAAGCTCAAAGGTGCAACCATGGTGACATGTGCTGGCAAGATTAGGCAGTTTGGTGTTCCCACATCAAGTTCACCGCCGCCGGGCATGATAGCTCAGGATGGAGGGGGAGGGTAAGGGCATTTAAAGAAAGTTTTTCTTTAAGCTTTCCCACTGTATGTAAATCCTAGAAAAAATATTTGCTCAAGCACTTTCATCACAGAACCGACTTCTGTGATGAGGGAAGATGACAAGACAGACTTCTTGGAAAAGCTGGGCTTGATTTTCATGAACAAACTCTGCATTTCCTCCTCATTTTTCTCTACACGGTGAGAAAATATAGTCTTTAAGCATTTAAAAGCAGTCCTTTTTTCCCCCTTGGAACAGGTCTGATGACCTGCCCTATAAAATGTGGGATCTTAAGGGAATTCCAGAGGAAACTGGAGTGACACTTAGTCATAGAAACCTGTAGAAGTCATTGGTTTCTGCCAGTTGGCTTAGGGATACATATTTCAGATCATTTTTGGAGATTTCCAATCTAAGGACTAAACATCATTGCTAATTTTATGGGTACCAAGAAGCAGTCGCTAGTAAAAGCAGCACATGTATTGGTTATTAAATTTGTTGTGTGTGTTTTAAACATCACAGAGCCTCCATTTTCAATGCATCTGATCTGGTTGGTCTCAGACCAAGATACTGACCTCACATCCCAGTTGCTCTGTGGTATTTTGGAAAAGAGAGCCCAGCCCAATTCCTGCATCCCTCCCCCTCTTTCAGAGCCTGCCCCAAGGCACCTGAGAATTCAAATACATTAAGAAAGACCTGATTCACAAAGACTTGTCTTGTGCTTTATACTGAAGGGCAAATCTTGTTGGTACATAAAAAGAAATTCCACAGAGAACAAATTTCTGTGCAAAGTCCTTTGCTAACATTCCACTAGCATGTCTGAGTGTGTAGGGGGAGGAGAAATTGCTAAGGGAAACTAGGAATAAATTATATAGCACTTTCTAACACTTGCAGGTGTAAAAACACTACTTCATTCCCAGCTTTATGTTCAGTCTTAAACACTCCGAAGTGAAGAAAGGGGTTGGTCTACAGTATTGGATATTAGATGTGAAAAAGAAAAAAAATTATATAGAAGGAAAACTCATAAACAGTTCCCAAAGACATAAAAGATCCCAGGAAGAAAGACCTAGATAAGAAATTCAATTTCTTAGGTTTGTCAAATGTTTACAAACATTAAAGTTACTCAGTTCAAGTTTAATGACTTGTCCAACTAGCCCTGCAAGATCAAGATGCTTACACTCTTCCTCAACACTATCAGTCTTCTGAATTTAAATCAAAGAAATCTTTCAGAAATAGATTATTTTAATACTGACCGAAGGAGATGGCTAATTCAATAAATCGCCTGAAGAATATTTTAGAGTCTCAATGAACCTTTCCAAATAATTTGTTCTTAAGGAAACTGGGTGAATTTAATATCAAACAATCACCAGGGCTATTAGCAAGGGTGGATCTCACAAATATGATGTTGAGTAAAAGCCAGAAACAAACAAAAAAAAAAACCCATATTCTATAATGCCACTGATACAAAAGTTCAAAAGAGGTAAAACTAATTTATGCTCGTATAAGTCAGAAGAATGGTTACCCTTGAAGGAGAGGGGCACAAGAGAGGCTTCTGAGATGTTAATAAGGTTTGTTCTTAACTTGGGTACTGGTTACACGGTGAGTTCAGCTTGCAAAATTTTACCAAGCTGTATACTTATAGTTTATGCTTTTTTTCTGTGCATATGTTATGGTTCAATAAAAAGTTAAAAAATTGATAAAAATAACAAAGATCATCATGGGTCCTGCATCAGTGAAGCACCTGGGTTAAAAACCCACATTTGAGTCCAGAACAGGGAAATCTATAGAGAAGGAAAGTAGATGAGTGGTTGTGGGTGACAGCTAAAGGCTACAAAGTTTATTTTTAAGGCAATGAAAATATTCTCAAATTGACTGTGGTGATGGTATAGCACAACTCTAAGAATACAGTAAAAAACAACAACAACAAAACTGAACTGTATACTTTTTAAAAACGAAAGCAAAAAAATTATAGCAAGAACTATAATTTTATACTCTTCATTGCTTCAGTCAGTTCCACTGACTGGTCCCGATTTATTCCCCAGACTCCCAGACTGGAGATCTGGTTGTGGAATGAGTACAGATGTACACTTTCACTTGAAGAAAGAGCTAATTAAAATATCACTACTTGAGTTCCACTAGCCTCCCTGACCTCTACCTGTTTATTACTCACTGTTTCCCTTGGCTCTGTGAGCAACGCTGAGCAGGAGTCAGTACTGTGGGAAGGACTCAGTGGTTCTCCACCTTGGCTGTACACCAATGTCACCTAGGGACCACTGAAAACTACTAATGCCTAAATCCTACCCTTAGAGATTCTACTTAATTGGCAAGGGGTGCCACCTAGGCACCTGAATTTTTTTAAAGCTCCCCAGGGACCAAACTCCAGACACACTGATATATTGCCTACACACACACACACACACACACACACATACACACACACACACATACACACACACACACACATACACACACCACACATACACAGTTCCCAGGTGATTCTAATATGCAGTCAAAATTAAGAACCACTGGTGTAGTGGTTTCCACAAAGAACTGAAAATCTAAATTCTCACTTTGCCATTTTATTAGCTGTGTGATGTGAATAAGCTACTTGATCTCTCTCAACTTTGGTATGACTTTTGAGACATACTTATCACACAGTTGGTTTTTAAAAAATATTAATTATCCTTCCTTTTTTCCTTCCCTTCAAAAACTAGAGAATTCGGGGGGGGGGGGGTTGTTTTTTTTAAAGCTGTTGCCATGGGACTATTATCAGGTTCCATTCTGATCTTTGGTGTCCTGTGTCTAGCACTTGCTCAAACTCCTTTACCCAAGTTACTGAACCTCTTGTCCTTTGGCTCCCTGTTCCCTGGACTTGTAGATTGGGAATCTGATCCCTGCCTTGGCTGACCTCCCAGGATTTGGTATCTAGACCACCTGTCAACTCATTTCTGATTTTGGCTTCCCCTACTTGCTGCTGAAAAGCCAAGCACACCACACAGCAGACTTTGAGTCTGATCTTAAAGATCAGGTGGGAGTTAGGATTTGGATCAGTGGAGATAATGGGGTTGGGCAGTTCAACTCATGGGAAGTGAAGAACAAAAGGAAGAGGCAGGAAAACACAAGGTATCAGGGAACATGGAGGGGAGAAAGGGTTTCTGGAGAGGAGAGGTGCAAACTAGGAGCCCGCAGGCCCAATTCACCTCACAGATGTTCTGTTTAGCCTTATTTCAAAAGGTTTTGGTGGGGGAGGGTATAGGTCAGTGGTAGAGCATGTGCCTAGCATGCATGAGGTGCTGGGTTCAATCCCTAGTACTGCCATTAAAATAAATAAATAAACCTGGTTGCTAAAATTTAAAATTGGGAGATTTCACATCAACAAGAAAAGATGTCCAGCTTCTCTTGAAAAAGACAATGGTTTGGATAGCATTGGACCCACATGGAAACAGTGGGGAGATCAGTAGCTGCTGCTTCCTTGGGACCGGGCATCCTCCCTCCAATCTTCACCACCACTACCAGCTTCACCTCTTTATTTAATGACCTGCCTCCCTAAGTGATCGGTAACTATTTAGCCAATGAATGAATTGGAATGGGAGGGAGAGAGGAAGAAGAGAAGGAAGAGGAGGAAAGAGAATCCCCCTATTAGTAATACTAAAGAGTTATAGCAACTCCTCACATTGTACACCTTAAATGTACACAATGTTGCATGTCAGTTATATCTCAATAAAGCTGGGGAAAAAAATGAATGAAAAAAATATTAGAGAGTAACTTGGAAGATCTCCAATAGCACACCAATAAATGTGGACTATGGCCTAGGGTGAAAGGTAGCCAGAAGGCATTTTCCTATGCAGCAATATCAAGGTGACATGTTTGAAAATATTTTAGATACAACTTTAACAACCACACATGTCAAAGGAGTGCTTGCCTGACTTTATGGGACACCAGCAAAGCTAGACCCTCCAACCTTTTACCTGATACATAATTGAGAATAAATAATAAAAAGAATGCTAATAAAATGAATAATTGTTTAAAAATATCTACTTTAAAGGTTAGTATATCTTTATACCTCACTAAGTTCCAAGAAGAACTGAAGATGGCACTAGAAGGTAGGATGAGCTCAAGTAGGAGGTACCACATCCAGAAATAACAGTTGAAGGGATTTTTGGAAATTATGAGCATGAAATAATAGATGCGTGAAGGAAGCTGGGGCAGCAGAACACAAAAGAAGGCAAGACTTTGAGAAGGGGAAATGGCCCAGACTTATGAATGTCCAGGAGGATAGCCCTATGGCTCAAGCCCAGTACCCAGGAGACTCTGCCAGTGAAGGCTTGGAACACAGCACTGGTGGGGTTGGGAAAAAAAATAAACCAAGATCTGATTGTCTGGGAAGGGACATGGTAAAACTAATAAATATTTCAGAGCCTCAGCAAAACAGGCTTCAAACCTAGAGGGAAAGTGAAGTTCTTGAAAAGAAAAGACAAGCAGCATCCAAGTGCCCAGGAGGGAAGGTTGGGTGACTCCAGCCCCTCTCAGGTAACATGGGCTCAATCCAGGCCTGCCTGATTTATAGCAATCAGACTCAATTCTAAGATTTGCCAAATTGTGATCCTTTTCGGTTGCTGGCATGATCATCTCCTGAACTGGGTGGGTCCGAGCCTGGAGATGTCCAGGGCCTAATGTTCACGGCAGGGGTTGGGCTAAGAAATCCCAGGTGAGCCAGGTCAACCTGGAAATCCCCAGAAATCAGCCAGAGACTTGGGCCAGGAGCTCAGGAAAGAAGTTAGGCTTGAAATAGAGATTTGGGAGCAAGAGAGCCTCAAAGCCTACAGAGGGGCCACATTTAAGGGATGAAGGGGTAGGAAGCAGTTACCATAATAGTCGAAGATTTGCACAGAAAAAGTAGTAGAACAGAACCATTTAGCACCTCAGAAGACAAGAGAGCAAGAAGTTTAAAGAAGGAGGATATTGACAGTTATGAAAGAAAGGACACACAGCAAGTAAGAAAGACAAAGACAAATATCATATGATATCACTTATATGTGGCCTCTAAAAGAATGATACAAATGTACTTACAAAACAGAAATAGTCTCACAGACATAGAAAATAAACTTACGGTTACCAAAGGGGAAAGTAGGGGGAGGGATAAATTAGGAGTTTGGGATTAACATATAAAATAGATAACCAAAAAGGACCTACTGCATAGCACTTTGCTGCACACCTGAAACATTGTAAATCAACTGTACTTCAATTTAAAAAAAAAAAGAAAGGACAGAGACTGAAATAGTGTCCAGGATTCTTCTTTTGAAGAATTTTCACAGAAAGGGGTGGAAACCAGATTGCAAGGAGTTAAGAGTAGGAAAGTCAGAGGCTGCCAAACAAATCAGTTGGTATTTATGGTAGTCAGATTTGAGTTGTGTTGTTTTGGCTGTGGAGCTGCTAGGCTATGACAAGCATACCCTGAACTCCTGCCCAGCCACCCCCTTTTATGTCTGGAACTGTAGATATCACCTGGATCACCTATTCTTACCCAGTCCTAACTAATAACTGTACTTGTTATATTTCTTTTCTGACGTGGAAGCCAATGGCTTTCTGATTCCATCTGTGATTGCCAACAGTCCATCACAGTATGGGCTGTGTTAAACAAAGGACTGTGGGGCTTATCCCTTTGACAGCAGGGAGAGGGTATCTACTATCAAGTCAGTAGACTGACTTGAAGAAGGGAATATGGTCTTCCTCTCATTTTCGCATTTGTTTTCACTTCCCAGTACCCAGTGGCCTTGGCAAAAAAACACTGAAAAGTGTAAATGATGCTAGCAGACAATTGCCAGCCTTTTAGCACTTGTTCCCAATCATCAGTGTCGTCATGGAAAGAGGACTAAATCAGGAGTGCGGACATCAATGGGCAGGCTGCTAATTTTATAATTGTAATCCTTTTACACAGTTCACTGTTTACATGCACGCAAAGCATAACATGAAGTTGAATTCATGGCATTTTCCATGGTAGGTGCTCAAATATACTTGTTGAGCAGTCAGAAAATGATCATTCCTAATAAAAACAAGTTAAAAAAGAAATGTGACTTCCTTAAAAAGGTACAAAAACTTATATTCAGACTTTATTTCCATCCCCTTTAAAAAGATAAGTAAACTGGGCTTTTTTTGTATCTCACACCAAAAACAGAAACCTCAGAGAAAATAATTTAAGAAAATTTAAATCATAAAATTAATGTATTTTGCTGAAATATTATGGATGAAATGATACGATGCCTGGTATTTGCTTCAAAATAATAAATAGTTTAGGAAAGTATGTAAGAGTATAGATAAAGTAAGATCAGCTTTGAGTTGATAATTACTTAAGCCTGGTGATAAATATGTGGAGATTAAATATACAAATCTCTCTACTTTTATTTGTTTGACATTTCCCACAATATAAAAACATAACATACTTTGGTAAGTTAGATAATATCTTGTAAACAAAATTGAAAAGCAAGCAATAACTGGGGGAGAAATATGCAAAATGCTGCACTGTTAGGGTTTATATCCCTAAGAGAGGAGTTCTTACAAATGAATTCTAAAGACCAACAGCTAATAGAAAAAAAAAAAAAAAAACGTCAGGAATGGGCAATTCACAAAAGAAGGAAGACAAAAAGCTAATCATCATATGAAAACATATTCCACTTCACTAATTATGGGAGACAGCATAATGGACCCCCAAGGATGTTCATGTCGTAATCCTGCAGACCTGTGAATATGTTACTTTACATGGTAAAAAGGGACTTTGCAGATGCAATTAAAGATGTGGGGATGGGGAGATGGTCCTGGATTATCCAGGTGAGCCCCAAATAATCACAAGGGTCCTCAAGAGAGGGAGGCAGAAGGGTCTCCATTAGAGAGAAGGCATTGTGACAAAGGAAGCAGAGTCAGTAAAGGAGACTCAGCGATGCTATGTTGCTGGCTTTGAAGACGGAGGAAGGGGCCTTGAGCCAAGAAGTGCAAGTGGCCTGTAGATACTGGCAAAAAAATAACCGATTCTCCCCTACAGCCTCCAGAAGGAAGCAGCCCGGCTGACACCTTGACTTTTGCCTGGAGGAAAACACACAACAAAGCCGGCTGATCTCACTTTAAATTCTTGCCAACTGACTTTCAGTGGGCCCTGGCCCTCGGTGACCCTACCTCCACCGCCACCGCAATTATGCAACATTTCCTTTCAATTTGCTCCCCCAGACAAGTATGTCACAGCTCCTCTGCTCTCCTCACGTCACCCGACAGCTTCTCCGCACTTAACCTCCCAGTGCATTCCCTTTGCTGGTGCCGTTTGCTTGAGGGACTTAATCCCACAACGGTCAAGAGCAACGAAGAAACTTTCACACTCTCCCACCTCTCCCGTGCCAGCACCTGCACCCACCCACTCCTCCATCCCACCTGCTGCTTTCCACACACTGTGTTCCCACCTAGAGCCAATCCTCACCTCTCACCTACTCAAAAACATCACTCGTGCAGTTTTCTCTCTACTGGCTCATTACCATGAGCAGATAAACAGGCTTTAAAACAATAACTAACTTCCCCCACATTCCCCTCTAGCTACCATCCCATTTCTCTGCTTCTCCTTAGAGTAAAATGCCTCAAAATGTTTTCTATATTTGCTGTCTCTAATTCTTCTTCCACCCTTTCTGAGCCCATTCCAATTGCCTCCATTCTCAGCACAGATCTACACGGTGGGAATCATCATTTCCATTTACAGAAGAGAACACTTGTTAAAAACCACACATCAGTCAGCAGCTGCCTCTGAAGGCTGGGCCCTTCCTATTCATTGCTTCAGCCTGGCTCTCCAACTGTCCTTTCTTGTTTTCTGTAAATTGGACCACCCAGTGAGCCTCCTATAATACTGGCCCTGTTTGCATGTCTTCTAAAGTGTTTATAAGATTTGATTCCAATTTGTTTATGAACCACAACATAATATATTGATTTTGAAACTAATTATATTTCAGATTTTATCTCTGTGTCATGGCTTCCATTAAGATAATGTTTTCTCTTGTAGTTACTGCTTTTAGGAAAGATTTCATGAATATTTCCCTAAGCTGTATCATATCATTTATTAATAAGTTCACTCATTAGTTTCATTTTAAGTAATACAAGCTCAACACAAAAATGTAGAAAATGGGAAACGAAAATAAGTCAGCCATAATTACACCATCAAATACAAATAATGTTGTTAGCACTTTTATTTCCTTCCAGGTTTTCGTGTGTGTTTTTTCTAGTTATAAGCGTAGCAAATATGGAAAGTAATCTTGTTCATTAAAATATGCAAAGGAATCAACATAAGTAAAAACAGAAGTACTTAAGGACATATGATATGAGTGTTTAATTCAGCATTGAAAAAAATAGGAAATAACTTAAATGTCCATCAATAAAAGAATAGTTACAAAATTTGTTTCCTTTTCTGTAAAGTCAAAATAATACTAGTACTTTATGGGATTGTTTTAAGAATTAAATTAGAAAATGTATGGAAAGCATATATTACATGACAACTGATTAGAAAGCATATTATTTGTACAGCAGCTTATCTCATCAACCCTCTATTCTCTACTTCACCCTTTGTAGCTCAGGTCAAAGTTCTCTAACCTGGCACCACTATTCTAGAAAGTCTCATTACTCTTTCACTTCCTAGCATCCAAAGAGATGAGTCATTCTGTCAACCCAATAGGTATCAAGGATATTTATTCTTCTGTGTCCTACTTCCCAAAAAGATAAGTTCTGCTCACTGTTACGCAGGTATCAAACCTTTTCTCCGGCTTTGGCCATAATTTACCAACTCTAACCTTTCAAGAGTTAAGACTGCTAGGCCTACACCCCTGGTTTTTCCTTTTCTCATCTGATGGCTACTTCCTTAAAGTTTTCATTTGCTTCTTTTCCCTTGGGGTAGCAAGAACTCGGCCTTTTTAATCCTGAGTTTAATTTCCTTGTCCATCTTTGCATATCACAAAATCAGGCATAAAACAAAATTCCCAGCAAAAAGAATAGGGCTGGTACAATAAATATTCCTTGAAATAATGAAATTATTTTTTATTGTCAAAAAAAGACAAAAGCATGCAGAGAATACACTATTAGAGTTTAATAATGCCATCCTTAAAAGCAGGAAAAGATTAAATAAAATTGTACTAATAATTTTAAACTATTTGGTTTGATAAAATCTTTTTCTTATCCCCCTTAATTTGCTAAAATGACTCTTGTTGAGTAAGCAGTATTTTACACTTGGAACAACAGTATCATCTGGATCAGTAAATAGTATCCTAGTCACTATGTTTGTTTTTATTTGTTTTATATTCCAGCCACTTGTTTGAAGGTTTCTGGGCTCAAATACAAATACTGATATAATTTTAGAGAACAATTTCATCCAATTATCTTCTATACACTGGAATACTCTGGAGTAAAAAGATAGACCATGAAAGGGTCCAAAATATGTAACTGTGGCACAAAAATTATCCTGAGCAGAAGGCATTTGAGTTCCTGAAATCTCTTATCTGCCTAAAAGCAGAACCTCCCAAAAGAACTCAAAGAATCCAATTGTCAGAAATCAACCAGGAAAGACTCTTGTCACCAGAGATCTTGCGAAGTCTCCACATCACACCTAGGCAGGCACTGTCACAAAAACTATCACAATATCTCTCATTTATACTCCTTAGGCCTCTCATCTATACTCCTTAGTTTTTGCCTTTCTAAAAACTCATCTGTTTCTCCATACATGCCTTTTCTTCCCCTCTCCTTCCCTTATTAAGAAGTCTTTTGTTTTCCTCTAAGTGCCTTTCTCCCCTTCCCTTTCCTCTATTAAGACAGTATAGAGGTACTTAAATCTCTTTACTCATCCTGCTATCTGGCCTCTATAACCATATTAAATAAATTACATGAACTTAAAAAAAATGGTAAATAAGCCCCAAACTCTAACTGCCCCCTCACATTTTCTGTGAACTCTTGTACATACCTTAATAAAAATATGTGATTAAATTTCATCTTTTTCTCTTGCTAATCTGTCCTGTCAGGCCCCCAAGAACTGAACCTAAGAGAGCAGAGCAATTCTTTCTCCCTGACAACGTTATGATCAAGTATTTCCAGTATTTCTTTGCAAATATTGAATTTTAAATCTCCATACGGGCCCTGCTGTAAGAGTAAGCATTATTTATGGTTATATCAGCAGAACTGTATTTGGGAGCCACAAGCAAGGTGATTACTGCCCTGGACACCCCTGCCTACCAGCCCACCCTGGAGTTTGGAAGTAGGATTGACATCAGATACAGTATGTCATTGGCCCATAAGAGACTTCTAAATGCTTCCATGTGGTAAACCTGAACATAACCAGGCTGAACGTGTAAACGGGAGTCAAAGAGGTTAGTTGGTCAATCTTTAAAGGATAAAAGAAAAGAGACCAGGGCCCAATCTTGGGGTGATTCCTGCAATATTCAGGGCGAGGGCCACAACACTAGGTAATGACCCCATCACAGGCAGAACAGTCTCCTAAGTTTCTTCAGCCGAAGGACAGGCCTTAAAGTCACTCACTTATGCTTCTGTTCCCACACTGAGTAGGCCCTTAATAAGTAAACGCTTACTGAAGGAAGGAAGGAAGGAGGCACCCACAAGCAACCTTCTGATTGTAATCTGGCTTCCCTGTAACTTCCTGTGGGGAGAAAGACTGCTGACAAGGGGTCTCTCCCTCCCGACAGCTAACATTTCTTCTTACACATTAACAAATGAACAAACTTAAGGTTGGGGCAAGGTTCAGTCAGCGGAAGCCAGGGTTCCAAGCGATGTCTGGACCAGTTGTGATGACTAGGCTCTGCCAGGACTCAGCAGCCTGACAGGGTGTGAGGGAGCGGCCTATCACACGCGAGACTCCACCCGCCCAGTCCTCCCATCACAACACTTACCAACTGCGCAACTTCCACCGGTACCCTCCCCCCACCCACTGCCATCCTTTCATTAAAGAACAGTTTACTAAGTGTCTACAGGGGTCAAACACCAACCTGCATGGAGGCCTGTGAAGCAGACAAAACTAGGTCCTTGGCCTCCTGTAGACTGAGGTCTGCAGAACTGCACATACAGATGAGCCAGCGGGGGAGTTTAACACAGTGTAGCAAAATCTATGGGAGAAGCGTATGGCAGCACCGGATTGGGGGGGGGGACGTATGGCAGCACCGGATTTGGGGGGGACGATGAGGGACAGAAACTGAAAGCGAGCAGGTGCCAACTTTGTGGATGGGAAGTGGTCCAGCGGGAGGGTAAGTAGGGGCAAACTCCTGGAGATCAGAATAGAGAGGTTTGGGACGTTGGGAGTCAGAGGGCAACGGGGTAAATTTGAAGCCTGAAGGACATGTATAAATCAAGCATTTTGTATTTTACCCTGAAGGCAATGGGGAAGTACGAGGTATGTTAGACAAGAGACAAACCAGATGAGGTTTTCTTAAAAATATCACACAGGCTCCAGTAAGAACAAAGGAGGAGCCAGAAGGAAGACAGAAGGCAAGGCATGCCTTTAACATCTAAGGCAGCTGGCATAATAATTTACCTTTCATTCATAACTCCCTTCCCTTTCGCTATTCATTTGATTCATAAGATTTTTCAAGGTCATTTCATTTTCTTACTATGAGTTGAATTTAAAAAAAAAGTTTTTAACCTAAATATAGTTTCATTTTATGGCAATGTCTCTTGTCTATCTCACAGTAAATACTTCTCTTGATAAATATATTTTGGATCTTACGCAAACAGCGTAGCCCCTTAATTTTCCCATTAATTTTTAATTTTAATTTTTTTTTTTTTTTTTTTTTTTTTTTTTTTTACTGCTAGCCCTGCCCAGAGATCTCCTAAACTCAGTGCCCAATTTAGGGAGGAAATGCACAGAGGGGATAATCCCCAGGGAAGGGAGGGTACATTTAACTGCCTGAGGTCCCCACCTGGAGTTCCTTAAAGATGCAAATTTAAGGAACCTGAGGAAAGAGAACACCTACAACTGTCTGGGCTGCACCTGCAGGCTACCTGGGAGGTAAAGGCCCAGCCAGAGAAAACAAGAGGCCTAAAGTAAATCCATTTAATTCTCAAAAGTAAAAGGACCCAGGCAGAACCTGAAGGGGATTCCAGTTTACCATTTCAACAGAAGTCAGGATTATAGACTAGCTCCAAAGTCACCTGCTGCTAGTTTCCAGTCTGTCCTCAGCAATGATTAGCTATTTAGAAAACAAAAGGCCTGGGCTGATCAGGACCACCAGAGAATACTCCGCACCCAGCAGTGGACCTGGGGAGAGGAGTCCCCTGAGAAAGAGCTGAGGATGGGGGATGCCAGCTGGGAAAAAAGGAGAGTGGGGGTGGACGAGGCTCTGAGGCTAAGGAGTGGAGAGCCCCGGAACCCAGGAAAGGTTCTACAGCCACTTAAAAGAGCTCCCACCTGAGCACTGGCAATGTCCTTAAGAATGGGCAGGGAGCACCTGGCAGGGGAGAGAGTATAGCTCAGTGGTAGAGCACATGCTTAGCATGCTCAGGCTCCTGGGTTCACTTCCCAGTGCCTCCATTAAAAAAAAAAAAAAAGAGTGGGTAGTGGGGCAGGAGCTGTGGAAGAGGGCCATGGAGGAATGAGTGGGAGGGCTTCTCAGTATCTAGACCATTAGATATCAGAAAGTCTTACTGTCCTTGAAACTCATAGATCATAGTAATAGAAGCTATCACATAGTAATAGAAGCTATTATTGAGCACAGAAATAGTGCTTAGAATAATGAGTACTTGCTACGTGTCAGGTCCTGTTTAAGAGTCTTTACTTATACACACACGTATATACACATATGTACATAAATACACACACACCACTCATTTAATCCTCACAGTAGTCCTATCAGGCCAGTTCTATTATTATTGCCATTTTATATATGAGGAAACAGTCTCAGAGAGTTTATATATGTTACGAGATATAATTCACAGGTGAGTCCTTTGAAAACTCTAAGATCCTACTTCCTCTTGAACTTGAAGCTATTCTAATACCCCTGGATATTGAGGCAGTATTATATATTATATATTCTTGTGTAGTGTAGACTCTGCAGCCCTACTGGGTTTGAATCCCAAGCTGTGCCTCTTGATGGCTGTATGACTTTGGCCAAATAATTACAGGATGGATATAATAACAGTAAGGTGCCCTCCTAACCATGGTTAGGAGGATTCTATTAGCTAAAGCAGGCAAAGTCCTTAGAACAATGCCTGGAACACAGTGCATGCTGAGTGAAGGAGCCAACTACTAAAGGTCCGCATCAGACCACAAGTAGCAAATCAGAGTGGACTATTCTGCACAGCAGTGGGAACTGACAGCTAACAACTTCATCAGCAAAAGGGAAATGTAAAAGCGTAAATAACCAAGTTTATCAGTGGAAATGTGTTCCACGGGAGAAGAGCGTAGTAAAAGACAGATATGTGCGTGATCTGACTCTTCAGCCCTGCACATTCACAACCAACCAGGTTAGGGTGAAGGAACTGACCTGAGATAACATCTACAACATTTCAGATAAGCATCAAATTGATGAATGAGGGTACCATTCACGTTTCTTCTATAAAGGATCATTATTGGTAAGCTTCATTAGAGTCCTAGGATATAACAACTCAGTTTAGAAAAATGTTGATTGGCCCTCGTCTTGCCAAATATAAAAATTTTTTTTTTGGAAAATGTAAAATTTTATTATTTAACATTGCTTCACCATCATAGTTATTGTACATATGACTATTACTAAAGGTCACTTTGCAGAGTGGCTGTAAAATGGCCTGAAATTTTAGCAGCTTGCCAAATATAAATTTTATAAAATTAAAATAAACTTGTATCTTTCAACTTTTATGGCATTTATTCAGAGCAGAGTTGGATTTAATGAAATAATCTACCATTCAATATTAAATACTGAATCTGGAGGATAAATCTTGAGAATAAAAATGTAAACATAATCCCAATTGAATGAATTAGCTAATTGGTTTTCTTAGCTGTTACCATTAACAGCTGCTTGAGGTCAATGTATACATAAAATAGAAATTTATTCACAGTAAATGCAAATGCATATGTAACAAACAGACCCTCTATTATCAAGTATGTGAATTGACAAAGTGAGTTAGGACTATGCTGAGTGCTGGAATGGCTACTCCCTGCTGGGGACAGGTGTTGTCTGAAGGGAAGTATCCTCAATTCCAAACCAGAAGACTAGGCACTGTGAGGGTGGGCCTAAGAAAGGCCGTCAGGACATCTCCCTTGCTCTGTCTTTCCCCCACTAGACTTGACTCTGTGAGGGAACCTTGTATTTTGTTCTGCCCAGCCCTAGCACCAACCCTGGGAAATGATTCCTGGATGTTGGAGATAAAGAGGGCTCAATCTGCATCAATAATCCAAGAGCTAGGAAGACAGGATGCCCAGTGAGCTGCAAAATGACAATCAATACTCTCTCCTTATAAACCAGATTATAAAGACTGGCATCACTCTCACTCTTGGCGTTTATTTCCTTGTGGTTATGTCCCAGCAGACAGAACCCAGCTTTAGTTAGGCTCAGCTGCAGACCTGATTCACAGCCAGTGACAGGCCAACTGCCTGGGAAGGGAAACAGTGCCTCCTAGGGGCCAACATGCTGGAAGCAGCAGTAATTTGTGAGAGACCCGAAAAGGGACATCCTGGGGGACACAATAATATGATCTAGTTGATCCTCTCCACTGGGATCTTCTTCAAGTGTAAAATCTGAAATTCTGCGGCTCATTTTTACTTAAAAAGTGTCTTTTTTATAGAATCATCTATTTAAAAGGTCGCTAACCTGTTCATCATGATTCCTTTCAATTCCATTAACTCACTTTCAACTCCAGCTTGGTGCTAGAGTTTGAATATTTGTGTCCCCCCACAAATTCTTTTTTTTTTTTGTAACATTTTTTATTGATTTATAATCATTTTACAATGTTGTGTCAAATCCCCCACAAATTCTTAGCTTAAAACCCTAACCCCCAGTGTGATGGCACTTTAGGTAGGGCCTTTGGGAGGTGATGAGATCATGAGGGCTCCATATGGGATTAGGGCCCTCAGTCAGAAAAGAGGCCCAAGAAATTTCCCTTGTCCCTTCTGCCATGTGAGGACACAGCAAAAAGATGAAAGTCTATGAACCAGGAAGGACGTCCTCATCAGACAAGGAATCTACCTGGTGGCTTGATCTTGGGCCTCCAGTTTCTAGAATTGGGGGAAATAAATTTCTGTTGTTTTTAAGTCACCCAGTCTATGGTATTCTGTTACAGTGGCTCAAATGGAGTAAGACCCTTAGGTAATAACAAACCAGCTCTGATGACCCTTGGCTTCAATTGTATTCAATTTCAGTTGATGGAAACAAAAAGTTTATTGAACATCCCACCACATACCAGGTACTGTGCCAGGTACTAAGCACTAAGCCATTACTGAATATTAATGAAAGCTTATATAAATGGTCAAGTGTAGTGTGTGTTCGGACCACTTCTTAAGTTGGTGGATGACTCAACACGAGAAGCCAAAAGTGCAGTCTCTTCTTGTCTACATCTGTTCTGGCGAGATCGCAGGTTTGTCTCAGGCTGGAAACAACTGGGAAACACTGTTACTGGGCGGACCTCTGTAACCCACTGGTTAGAATTCCCCTTCTCACAGATTACCTACTTCTCCAAAGTGGGAGAGCTTACCTAGGGGAAGGACCAGGGTTAAGCTATGGCAGTTGTCAGCAGTAGCCAATGACATGCCCAGAGGTAGATGTGGACAATCAGGAGTGGGCACAGCCTCCACAGTCAGAAAAATCTCAGATCAAATCCCAGTAGTTGAGCTTTGTGACCTTGGCAGGTTACTTAACATTTCTCCTTCAGTAGTTTCCTTTCATAGAATGGGGATGAAAGTTAAGGAGGCTGAGATAGTTAATGGAGACAATACACATAAAGTGCTTAGCATAAGAAACTGGTGGTAGTAATGGTTCTTGTTAGGAAATAACACTACCATCACACTCAGGTAAAACTGAATATTCCAAAGGGTTGTCACAACAGGATACATCAAATCTCCTGTCTTCCCATCCGCCTTCCACTCTGTAAGCCAAGATAAAGGAGAACATAGGCAACAATAACGAGGCGACATTTATTTAGTACAGCTCTTCACTGGACCAGAATGGACACCTGACCCAAGCTTAACCAGTCAGATTCCCAGAGTCAGTTATGGGAAGGGGAGCTGTGAGGTTATGTTGAGTTTGGTCTGGGGTCCAGGCAGTGGCCAAGGTCACTTGCAAGCTTGGCAGCAGAGAGGCCGCAGGTCGGCAGAGAAAGCAGGGTTCAAGGAGAATAGAATGGAATAGATTCACTGAAAAAAGCACAGATGAGACTATGAAGCCTGACACAGGTAGGTATACACATACACACACACACACACACACACACACCTCACACACACATGCACACACGCACATGCACGCACAGTACCCTCATGTTGACTCTCCAGTTCTCATGAAGCCAGACTGTACTTCCTGAAGATTTCCTCCAAGATTCCCTTATATAGTTACAGTAGACCCTTCCTTGACCTGAGTTCTTTTACAAGGCTTTCTGTTCATTTAAATAGGAGGGACCTCAGACTCTCACAGAACTTCTCCGCAACCTTAGAGGATGCAATTTCAGAATAACAAGAACAGAAGTACCATCACAGTTGAGGTGAAGAGTGAACCACAGGGAGGACGGAGGATGTAGAGGCAGAGGTGCAAGTATAAAGCTCGGTATCTACATGTTTCAAATTTTGTTATTTCAGAGACCCAGAGGTCTCTGACAGACAGTGCACGGTCACTTAAAAATGTGAGAAAGAGGCAAGCTACTGCATGATCAAAGGACCTGCATTTGCACCCCAATGGGGCTGTTAACTGATTTTTACTCCTTTCTAAAATATTCGTTTATTCGTTTACATCTTAATCATTTTGTGAGGGAGATGATGCATGCTAGCGGTATTTGACAATGTGAGGGACTTAGGAAGGCCACAGCTATATCTCCCAGGAACAACCAGGTCGTAAGGCACTCTTCAAAACAAACAAACAAACAAACTTGGCTATGAAAGGAAGGAGGAAGGGGAAGGGGAGGTACCTAAACCTGGGAAGACTTCAGGATCTTTCCCCAAGACAAATATACGTTAAGGGTGAAATCTGTTCCCAGAATCACACCACTGTTCTTTTTCCAACTTTCTTGCCTTTCCTAAGTTACCTCCTGCCACAGGACCCTCATACTGCTTAGTCTGAAACCTACTCAAATCTACCCTCTCCAGACAGTACCTAATGGTCCTCTCTTCAGTTAAAATGTTTATACTCGCAAAGCATGGCTCCCATTTAGCTCTTGAGGTATATGACAGAATTGATTCACACCAATACACAAAGGCTGGTTAAGCCTGATGATGATGTACTCTTTGCATTGATATTTGCATCTTAAAAGAAGATGTCTGTTGATCCAGAAGGCTCAGTCCTTCATGGGATATTTTTTTCCTTTCTTCTTTGTTGTTGTTTTGGTTTGGGGTGGGGGGGTTGGGTTTATTTATTTACTCATTTATTTTAATGGAGGTACTGAGGACTGAACCCAGGACCTCGTGTATGCTAAGCATGCTTTCTACCACTGAGCTATACCCTCCCTGCTTCATGGCATACTTTTATGCACTGTAACCATTTGTTGGGCAGATATTTTTTGATCCAAGGGTCTTTCCAGGACCTCATAAATCACACTGTCTACTCCTACCAGAACAGAAGTTTCACAAAGGCAGACATTTTATGTGTCTTTAATCACATTTCATGTGTTTTTAATCACTGCTGAGTCTCCAATGTCCACAACAGTACATAGCATAGTAATTGCTCGATTAATGTTTGTGCAACGAATAAGTGATGATGCCAAGATTCAAATCAAAGATTATCTGAATTTAAACTGTAATGTTCTTTCTACTGTATGAAGCACTCTCTCTAATAATCTCTTCACCTCCCTTACAGTAAAAGGAATAGAGGAAAGAAAGAATAGAAAGGAGGGAAGAAAATAGATGGTACCAAAATGGGTGAAATGAAATTCAGGCTCAGGTACCAGCTGCATTATGGGGCCCCTTGGGTCTCTCCTTGAAAGCAAGCTAACAGTTTTGTTGGGGCTCCAGACGTTTCTCTTCCAAAACTGTTTCTACTTAATATCTTTTCTAAGTTTGCTATTATTTGTAATTATTTAGAGAAAAAAAAAAAGAGGCACTTTTTTAAAGAAAAATTTATCCAGCAGAAATTATGGAACAGCTGCAAGAAGAAAACATCACCAATATCCCTCCATCAAAATATAACTGTTCTGAATTCGCATCTTGTTACATTTCCTTCTAGGCTTCTTCCTACACATGTTTCAAACTTAGCTATGATCGTTGGGTATGTATAATTTTGTATCCTGATTTTTCACTTTTATACTATCATTTTTAAAATTTCTGTCATGTACTGATATTATTATTCCGTGATGTTCACTGTAAAATTCTGAGTTAAATGGAGTGAAATTTTGCTGCCAATTGGTATTAAAATTTCATGTTCTTTCATACTGATTCTGTGACAACGGAATTTTAAAATTCCAATTCTTGCCATTGGCAGGAGACAAGAGTTTTACAATTCTCCCTTTTTGTTAAATACTTTAAAAACTGTGAAGAATCAATAAAACACGTGGTTGTGTTTATTTAGAAGGGTGAGCAAACGCCATTATTCTGACATTTTCCTCTCCCAGGTCTTACCAGATTATAAGCCCTGGAGGAATTAATAGCCACTGCCTCAAAAGAGAACAAATGCCTTGGACTATAAGGAGGGGAACGTGCCCAAATATAAAGAAATTTAAGTCAAGTTTTTATTTATTTAGTATAAACATAATGTTATCATCATCATCTTCATCTAGTAAACAGAACAATTCTACAACAGTTGTGTAGAATACAATATAGAGATGGTTTTAATCATATAGCAGAAAAGATGTCAAAAGATTTAGGAGAAAATAGAACCAGCAAAAGGAAACTTTTGTGTAGGGACCAGACTAGGGTTTGCAGACATGTTCTGCTATTCACTAGCTACATGACCATAAGTGATCAACAAAACAAAACAAATAAACAAAACCCTGTTCCTGCAGGTTGGGGAAGGATATTTTAAAGTATCAACCATGTTTCAGGCTCCTTGGTAGATGTTTCACAAGCATTATTTAATTTCATCCTAACAGTGATGCTATTGGGTTGGCAAATTGCAGTAAGTTTTTATTCTCTCCTCTTTAATAAGCGAACCCCAATTTTACTGTGGGTAGCAATATACTGATACCAAAACAAAATTATATATAATAATGCATTTCCCAGGCACTCCTGTAAAGGTTGGACACAGTCCTTCACAAAATAGGTAGAAGTTGAAAGATAGAACTTCCTGGAAACCTTTTTATAAGAATGGCAGACTGGTAACTACCATTGATTCAGGTAAGAATACAACCAGATGCTAAAACTGAATGGTGAAAGTTTGATGAGACACAGGATATTTATCAGTCTTAATAAATGATAAAATGATACTTATTGATTACAAAGGGAAGAACAGTTAACTGTGCAGTGGAGAAGTTTGGCAGACAACACCTTAAACAAATGACCAAAATTAATATCGCCAATAATGGGACAAATAAATGTTGCGTACCTCCGGAGATAATGCACTGGGAGAAGGACAGCACTTCTGCGATGTTCCTAGCAAAGATGCCAAAGATGCACAATCAGAACCTAATCAGGAAGATCACACAAACCTGAACTGAGGAGCATTCTATTAAAAACTGACAACGTACTCTTCAAAATATCAAAATCATAAAAGACAAAGACAGAGGAATTATTCTAGATTAAAGGCAACTGTAGAGATACAACATCTAAATGCAGTATGTAATCCTGGTTTGGATGCTGGGCATGAAAAAAAAAATTTGTTTTCCCTAAAAAGGAAAATTGGGACTCCTAGCGAAAATGTAAATAAGGTCTGTAGATTAGATAACTGCAACATTATTGGAGTTAATTTTCTGGTTTTGATCACTGCACTGTGTTACTTAAGAAAATGTTTTCATTGTTAGGAATTAGACACTGAAGTATGTAAGGGGTAAAGGTACATCATGCCTACACATTCAGAGAAAAAAATATATACTTCAAGAGAAAAAAAATGATGAAATAATTGGGGTAAAATGTTAACGTCTGAGGAATCTGGGTGAAGAATATATGGGAATTCTTAGTACAACTTTTGCAAACTCTCTGCAATTCTAAAATTAGTTCAAAAGAAAAGTTACAAGAGTAAAAGAGTTGGGGGTGGGTATCAGTTGATAGATAAATTTTGACCTTGACTTTTGCCCTTCTTTCTTTCCAGATAAGGTGCAATACTGGAGAGGAAGCAACCAGCTTGTAGCAACTACGAGGAAAGACTCAAGTCAAGGATGGCTGAGCAGAAAGATTCCAGCTTAGATCCCAGACAATTTGTTTTATGGCATTCTTGGGTTTTCTGTGACAAGGCAAGGTAATCAAAATGGATATAGCAAAGTTAAGTAATTTGCCCAAGGCTACACCATTCAAAAGTGTCTGGACTAGAATGAAAACCCAGTTTTGTATAGGTTTGCAAATAAAACATACCCTTATGGTCTATATCATGCTGAAGCCCTGGCTTCGCTCTCTATGAAAGAGGAGTAAGAATTTTAGCACTCCACTATGACATACACAAGCAAAGAACCTATAGCAGAGCCTGGCAATGAGAACAGAGACTCAAATATTTGCTGAATCAGTAGTTCAGGAAACCAAGCACATCTGTTTTCAGTATTCTGTTATCCCAGGCTATTTTTAAGTATGGTTAAAAAAAAAAAAAGCTGTATTTATGTGGGTAAAATACTCTGGCTGCAGATATTAGTCAGCAGTTTCATTCAGTTTCTTGTATCTCTCTCACCACTCTCCCCTTCTTCTGCCTCTTCTCTCCTTCATAAGAAGCCCTTCTAATCTCTCTTTATCAATCAGCTCCTGCAACTCCATCTCCCCCTCCACTTCCCAAAAACAGGGAGGGGCTGAGTATGGATTTGGGGAGAAAAGCTCCAAGTGGCTCATTCTGCTGGGGAAGGCAGGAGCTAGCCCACAAGAAGTACCATCCTTCCTAAAATGGCAGGGAAAAACAAAACACAGGGAGCCTGAGTCTCTGGCCAGAGCTGAGTAGCTACCTACAGGCCAAGGTTCTAAAAACTCCAGGCAGAAGAGTGAAAATTACAGGAAGGCACTGAATCCAGGTCCAACCAACCCATTAGCTGTGCAACTCTTCTGAAGTTGAAGGACACAACAGAATTTGGAATCACTTATTCTCTTAAAATGAAAGGTGTTAAATATGTAGTTTCATTGATTTGTTTTAAATGGGATGAATTTTAAGCTTTAAAAAAAACAAAGATCTTAATATTTATTATACTATGAAATAAGTACCAAAATACCAGTAGAGTCGTTTTGCTTCGACCCAGATGCTCTTGTACCAGACCTACATAGCAGCACCCTCACAGGAAGGAGACTGGCTATGGCAATGGCCCACTGAGACCTTGGATTCTGAGCTATTTAAGATACACTATGAACACTGGAAGAAAGGGAGCAGTTTAAGGACTTGGGTCTGGGCCACTTTGGAGTCAGACTGTGGCTGTGCCCTGGAAGGGCCATGTGTGTATACGGGTATTGGCGGTGGGGAGAGGGTAGTGGGGAGAGTAAGCTGGAGCTCTTGCAGCTCTTTATACTACCCACGATTCGTGCGGTGTGTGAGGACCCTGGGCAACGCAGCATCAGGGAACAGTCAAGCCAAACAGCAGTCTTCTCTGCTTTGCCTCTTCGTGCTCATGAGCTCATCTTTCATTTCTCTACCCCAGGGACTCCTGAGCTGCTAGCAGACAATTATGTCCACACCCAACTCCCTTTTCTCTCCTCAAACTGTATGCCAGTTCTGGACCCTCCACCTAATATTTACAAGTTATTGCACCCATCCCAATTATTCGTACAGTGTACTCACCAATCACAGGCCTTTGGTTCCTTACAGTCCACATCATTAAAGAACTGGAACAGGGGAGAGAGGGGACCTGGGAGGTCTGACCTGGCTTTGAATAGTTCCCGTCCAGCTCAGCTTGCATCCTGCTGGAGGCCCCATCTGCACTGACAGCCTGTCCTCTCATGAGATAGCCTACAGAGTCCCCTGCTTTTGGACTCACTTGGCCACAGACTCAGGTCAGTGAGACAGATCAGCTGCAACTTGCTCTGGGAACAAGGATTGCTGGTGAAGGTGGCAATGACTCCATAATGTCATCTTAAGCTTCCATGGAATCTTGGCATCACTCAGTAATGGGAACTTCAAAGGACTTGGTCTAGCTGTGGAATGGGAAGGTAAAACCTTCAACCCCATCCTGGCTCTTCAGGACCTGCCTGTTTCACTAGTTGTGGGGCAGGGAGAACACGGTGGGTGTGGAGGGTCCACAAATTTTCCACAGGGCATAGAGTGCCAGGGCCTGGATCTGATAAATTTGTCCCTCAATAAACAGTCTTATAAAAAGTTCTTTGGAACTGAAAAATGGGATTTGTTAATTTAGGTGTTTCATAAGTAAGCAATCCTCTTGATTGTTTTTATTTCTTATTTATTTATTGTAATAAATTTACATAAATACATTTATTTTATATTTTTTATTTATTATTATTCCATTCCATAGAATGGAAACACAGGTTTACTGTACTTTTTTAAAAGAGGCTGTAGGTAGAGCTTTGTTTGCAGATATAAATACGAAGCAATGTAAAATTATTTTATTAAATACTACAACATGATCTTCTGAACTTTTTGCAGAACAGAACTGATATTAGCAAATACTAGTGGCACTACTGGAAAAAACATTCTTAAAAAAAATGGCAAGCAGTCAAGTCTATGAGGGGATATAGTGAGCATCTATTGTCTTTCCTATCCTGATAAACTTTCTCCTGGCACAGTATCCCAGCTTTCTTTTGAAGAAAGTCCCTGTTCCCCTGTTCTTAATGCCATGTGCTTTGAGATGAGGGGAGGACTCCCAGTGCTTGTTTTAGAGGTGGGCATATGAATCAAAGCCAATCAGAGCATCTCACACACAGGACTGTAGGAATGGACCAGACACATGGGCATGTGCCACTGTAAGATCCAATGAATCATAAAAGGATTTTTGCTGGGATACTAGGGAGAGAGGTTAGGAGTCGCCCTCCATGAACTTGGTCCTGGGAGACTACAGGACTGCAGGAACTGACAGCCATCTTGCCCTTGTATGGAGTCAGAGAAAGAAACCAATATAAAGAGCAGAGTCCAGATACAATGAAAGCCCAGATGCTGAAGAGATTACCTTGAAATGCCCCAGATTAAGGCATCTCTGAATTAACAGAATTTTCAGTAACATGAGCCAATAAAGTTTGAGTTGAGTACTATTACAGGGTAATATCTTTAAATGTTCGGTTGTTAAGAAACTGATGATACACACCAAAGATGTGTGGGTCTCCACTGTAACCTTTATTGAGTACTTACTCGGTTTCATGTACTAAAGTACTAAGCACATTAAAGCTATTATCTAAAAGAATCCTGACAACCACATGAGGAGGGTATTATTACTGTTCTCAAAACAGGTAGAACAGGAATTTGAATCCTGTACTCTAGAGCATGTGAGACTACTTAACTATTCCAAGTCCCTGCCTTGGTCACGTTTCACATCTAAGAGAGGTGGCTGTCCAACATTTTAGTCTCCGAATCTTTTTGTTCAAAGGAAATAGAAAGTATAAACCAATGAAATCGATCAAATGGAGCAGGATGGGGGGCCCAGAACCTACTTTCTTGCACCCTCCTCTTCCAAAGAATTCTTAGGGCTTTAAACAATATTTTAAAAGCACTTCATGGAAAGGATGACAAATACCCCTTCTTATATGTAACAATTTCCAAGATGTATTAAGTGGGAAAAAGTAAGGTATGGAACAATGTGTACAATGTGCTGTATTTATTTGTGTTATTAAAAGAGAGAAATAACATATACATATATCTGGAAGAATAAACAAGAATTATTTCTATTAATTGCCTGGGGGGCCAAGGAACAGTAGGGAGAACTTTTTGCTAAACACCCTTTGTGTACTTTATATTTTAATCATGTGAATGTATGATCTGTCTTAAAAAGAAGTAGTAATAGGAGTCAGTGATGATGACAACAGCTGCATTAGTGTAATGAATTTCAGACCAAGGTGAGCTGGCCACTGGGAGGTTGAGATGGTTTTCCTAATGGGCTGCTATCTGATCCTAAAAATTAAGTCCATCCTTCCACAGATATTCACCTTTACAGAAGACTAAAGGCTAATCACTAAGTTGGTCATTGAAGGCCAACAGAATAGTCATAAACTAAAACTAGTTTATAATATTTTCTGAGGACCCTGATTCAGACTCTACTGAGGAAGTCTGGTGGCCACACGATGCAGCAGTACTGAGGAATTTCTGCTCCCAGGCGTATAAGCTGAAAGTGGGAATTTTCTCATTCGTGGAATTCATTCATCCATTAGAGAGCTACCAAGTGGTATGTGTCAGATGTGGTGCTAAACACTGAAGATAGAGCAACTTACAAAAGGACTGAAATCCCTACCCTTATAGGTTTACCTTCTGGTGATGGTGGGGAAACATACAATAAACAAGATAAAGATGTAAAATACATACTATATTCTGTTAATCCCACGATGAAAATTTCTTCACATTTTATGAAACCTAAAATTGGGGTGCATCTTTTGGTAGATGGTATCTCATAATTGGCAAGGGTTTTTTTTTTTTTTTTTTTTTTTTCATTTCTCTGAGGTACACTTGATGGCATCTTAGATCTGATGAAATATGGGGAAATAATCTATACGGGAGAACAACGGAGCAGACTGATAGTGTGATAGAAATAAGCAGAGCAGAGGGAGGAGTATGG